>NC_049252.1:19740969-20088469 GCF_011100685.1 Canis lupus familiaris
GGTCACATATTCTTTCAGTTCCTGCCTATATTGGAAGCTCTTTATCTCTCCTTCTATTCTGAATGAAATCCTTGCTGGATAAGGTATTCTTGGCTGCATGTTCTTCTCATTTAGGACCTGAATATATCCTGCCAGCCCTTTCTGGCCTGCCAGGTCTCTGTGGAGAGGTCTGCTGTTAATCTTTCTCCCCATAAAAGTCAGGGATTTCTTGTCTCTTGCTGCTTTAAGGATCTTCTCTTTATCTTTGGAATTTGCAAGCTTCACTATTAAATGTAGAGGTGTTGAATGGGTTTTATTGATTTTAGAGGGGGATCTCTCTATTTCCTGGATCTGAATGCCTGTTTCTCTTTCCAGATTAGGAAAGTTTTCAGCTATGATTTGTTCAAATACATATTCTGGCCCTCTGGTCCTTTCGGCGCCCTCGGCAACCCCAATTAAACGTAGATTTTTCTTCCTCAGGCAGTCATTTATTTCCCTTAATCTATCCTCATGATCTTTTGTTTGTCTTTTTTCCTCAGTTTCCCTCTTTGCCATCAACTTGTCTTCTATGTCACTCACTCGTTCTTCCGCCTCGTTACCCTCGTCGTTAGGACCTCTAGTTTGGATTGCATTTCATTTAATTTATTTTTAATTTCTGCCTGATTAGATCTAAATTCTGCAGTCATGAAGTCTCTTGGGTCCTTTATGCTTTTTGGTAGAGCCACCAGTAGCTTTATAATAGTGCTTCTGAATTGGCTTTTTTGACATTGAATTGTAATCCAAATTTTGTAACTCTGTGGGAGAGAGGACTATTTCTGATTCTTTCTTTTGAGGTGTGGTTTTCCTTCTAGTCATTTTGCTCAGTGCAGAGTGGCCAAAAACAAGCTGTATTGGGAAAAGGAGAAAAAGAGAGAAGAGAAAGAAGGAAAGAAAAAGAAAAAAGAAAAAAGAAGAAGAGAAAGAGAAAAAAAGAAAAAAAAGAGAAGAAAGGAAAAAAGAAAAAAGGGGGATGGAAGCAAACAGAAATCAAAAAACAAAAAACAAGGGGGAGTATCCTCTGATTCTGTATACTGTAAATCCCTCGACTTCCCCTGGAACTTTCCAGTGCTGCTTGGTCAATAATTTGTCCCCCCCCCCCCCGCCCCCGTCTAGCTGGTCTTCTGGGGGAGGGGCCTGCTGTGCTGATTTTCAGGTGTCAGCACTTGGGGGAGCTGCTCAGCCCCCTGCCTGGTGCAGGGCTCAGTGAAAGATGTTTAAGCTGTTTATCCGGTGAGGCCACTGTGAGGCTCCGTGGGGGCGGCCGGCTCTCCAGCCCTGGAGTCTGCTCCCGCAGTAACTCTGGAGCTCCCAGTCTGCCGGGGCCTGGATGCTCCCGGTCGGGGGCCACTGATCTGCTCAGCTCCGGGCAGGAGCGTCCTTGGTGTCCTGGGCCCTCCCGGCCTCTGCCTGTCCCGGGGGGAGGCCAGATCCTGGGCTGTATCCCAGGCGCCCTGTGCTCCTGGTCTGCGCTGTTGGAATCGTGCTCCTGGCTGTGCAGCCCCCTCCGCGGAGCCTCTGCCCAAGCTGCCTGGAGCTGCTCCCAGGGCCGCGGTGCGCCGCTGCAGCCCTTCAGGGAGCTCGGCCGCAGGGTGTGGCACTCTCCCCGGGAGCAGGTGTCTGTTAGTGTCCCAGGGAGCCCGAGGGCATCCCCACCTCCTGGGGTCCTGCTCTAACTCCCTGCGAGGCCTTTCCACCAGGAAGGTTGGTGCAGCTCCTGCGTCTCCGGGACGGGGCTCTCCTGTCCTGGGGACACTCGCCCCAGCCTCAGCCCGGCTCCTCGCGGGGCCCCTCCCCCTTGAAGGCCTTTTCTTTCTTTATTTTTTTCCCCGTCTTCCTACCTTGATAGAAGGGTGAACTCTTCGCACTGTAGCATTCCAGCTGTTCTATCTTTAAATCTCAGGCCGAATTCATAGGTTTTCAGGATGATTTGAAGGTTATCTAGGTAATTTGGTGGGGACAGGTGACTTGGGGATCCTACTCTTCCACCATCTTGCCCCTCCTCCCATAACCTGGTTTTATATTTTAGACAAGTCTTTTATAAACTGCATAAAGTTGACCATTTACAAAGTAACCCCACAATACCTTTACCTGACAAGAATAATTCTTCCAACTTCTTTTTAAGATTTATTTTATTTATTTGAGAGAAAGAGAGAAATAAAAAGAAAGAAAAAGAAGAAGGGGCAGAGGGAGAGGGGGAGAAGAATCTCAAGCAGACTCCGCACTCACTGTGAAGCCCAACACAGGGCTCCATCCCAGGATCCTGAGATCATGACCTGAGCCAAAATGAAGAGTTGAACACTTAACCAACTGAGGCACCCAGGTGTCTCTCTCTAACTCTTTTATAATAACTAACAAGTTTGAATTCTATTCTTCCTATTCATTATTTGCATTATATTTGTCTTTATTTTTCTTCTGAATATACTTCAAGTTTATAATTTATTTTCAATAATTAAAAAAACACTAAGAAATAATTCCAAAGACACTTTTGTTGTTCTACTTAAAAATGATTCAAACTTGGTATATAATTTGTTCATTTCAGAATATAAATTAAATATTAAAACTTTCCCTATAATTTTTTTTTTCTGGAAAAAAACATCTGCTAATCTTTGCTGACACTATTCTTCAGCACCTTATTTCTCCAGTTCCATTTTGTTAGCATTGTTTCTGTGTATCTTGCTGGAAGCATCTGCTCTTTCATCATCTAGTGTTTATTTTACCTGAAAGGGGAAAACACGGTACATCCTCCTCTCCTGGAACCACTATCATGATGTCTCACAAATGGTGATACCGTTAGTTTCTTTAGGGTTATTTTCTTTATGATCCACTCCTTTCCCCCGAGGATGGAGGAAGAAAGAAGAAGGAAAAAAGATGGAAATGAATGGCAACTGTGAAGAAATGAGCATTAGAGAGAGGGAAAGAGTGGAAGGTAAGTGTGACAGCATAATACTGTTTTCATTTAGAGACATCAGGGACTTTGCACAAATGCAGAAGCAACAGCTGGTGATTCCATTTGCAAAATCTAACATGACATTTCTATGCTCTTTTTATCTCCTTTAATTTTTTCTGCCAGATAGATCAGGTGTTTATTATTCCAGTTTTTTCTATCAGCTAGAAAGTTTCATAATTGATTTTAACTTTTCAGAGTTACTGTAAAACATGAATAATACTACACTATAAGATATTCTCATATTTAATTGAATAAAATCAGAATTAAATAAATATACCAAGACGCCTCCCAAATTAGCACTTGGAACTCAGAACACTTTAAACACATTCATTCTTTTCATAAAGAATTTTTATTAAGTACTTAACTCTGATTATAATATTTTTCATAAAAAGAATTTCCATTTGGTTTATTTTGAAATCTGCCAGGTCTTTTTTTTGATAGCATTACATTTCATTGTCATATTTTTTAGACTTATTTGATTCTTTAATTATTTTTATTTTAATTAAAATGCACATGTCTAAATGTCCTGGAATTTACTTCTGCTTTCTTTTCTTCTTTTTGCTAACTGTTCTTTTTTTCACCCACATCAGTCTTCCTATGTGTTTGAAATATTTTATATATATACATATATAAAGGATATTAGAACTGATGCTAGCCTATATATATACATGTATATATGTATATATATAGGCTAGCATCAGTTCTAATATCCTTAAACCTAAAACTTTGTTATCTTATTTTTTTTTATTTTGTTATCTTAAAACACAAGGCTTTTTTTAAAAATTTTTATTTATTTATGATAGTAACAGAGAGAGAGAGAGAGAGAGACAGAGACACAGGCAGAGGGAGAAGCAGGCTCCATGCACCGGGAGCCTGACATGGGATTCGATCCCGGATCTCCAGGATCACGCCCTGGGCCAAAGGCAGGCGCCAAACCGCTGCGCCACCCAGGGATCCCGGTGTAAGTTTAGTAGTAAAATTGCTGCATCCTATTTCAGACATTTCATAAGCACTTGAGGTTCCAGTGCATATTAATAACAAGATTTAATAAGATAGTCTGTTATTCTTTTAACTTTATATTATTATGATATTGTCAGATTTTAAATGTTTTGTCCATCTGAAGTTTGTGAAACTATACCTAAATGTATTCTTACTTTGCATTTTTCTGAAAGTTTGTGGGATTCTTTGCATGATTTCATATGTTTATTTATAACTGTATTTTCTATTTTGTTGTCTTTTCATATACATTCTTGCGAGAGCTTTTAAAATTGTTATCTAATTGAACCATTGTGTGTGTGTGTGTGTGTGTGTGTGTTTGTATGATGAGTTTTCAATTACTTTAAACATGAGGGGATTAATTTTTCTTTAGTACACTGGAGGTAATATTACTTTCTATAAAAAATATGAGATAGGCTCCATTTTTTTTCAAGTAGAGACTTTTTTAAGCCATATGAATGGATAATTGTTTATCCAATTTTGACATATGTCAACCTTTCTAAACAGTGTTTACAATTTTGCTTCTTGGCTTTCTACTTTGCTTCATTCATCTATTTGCTGCTCTGTATCCATTCCACGTCTTACCTACATTAGGTTTATAAAGGTATCTGGTAAGATGTTACCACTAACCTTCAGTTATTACTCTCTCCTCTCTCCCTTTTCCTATTTTGCTTTCAGTAATGCTCCTTATGTACCTTGTACCTTCCCCATATACATGCTTCAGTCTTCTGCTGTTGGACATTTAAGTTACTTCTGGTTTTTAGCTATTACAGTTAATCTACTAATGTTCTTGAACACATTTCCAGCACCTATTACTGTTGTCCTCTCCTCTTTCTTCTTTTTCTCCTTGTCCTCCTTCTTCTTCTGCCCCTCTTCTCTTTCTTTTTCCTCTTTCCTTCTCTTCTCCTTCTCCTGCTTCTTCTTTCTACTCTTCTCACCTCTTCCTCCTACTCCACATCCCTTTCTTTTTTCTCTTCCTCACTTATTTCTCTTTAATTTCAAAATTGACTATATTTGGCAATTGGCTTTTCAGAATAAAAGGAAAAGATAATATACTTTCTGAGATCCAATGAGAAATCCTATAACAATTACAGTTGATAGTCCATGAATTTGTGCTTTCTTTTGGAAGAAATATATTTAGATTTTCTATGCATGGATATAGTATACATTTTTTGTATAATTAATCAATCAATTTTTAAAAGTTTTCTCCATAAGTCTCGTATCTATCTTTTCTGTCCTAAAATTTGTATTTATTAGTGAAGGATCTGGATTCTATTTAGGACACTGGGATTGATAGTACTAGAAACATATATGTACTTATTTTAGATAGGAAAGGTTTTCCCATTCAAATTATCATCAAACGTCTTCATATTTTTGTCTGCTTGATCCAGAAACTACTGAGAGATTCCTTAAAACTCTACAGTGATTTTGGGAATGTTAACTTATACATCATTTCTATCACTTATTTACTTTGTGCAACTTGGAACTATGTTTTTAGTTCAGATAAGTTTAGTATTGTTATAGTTTTGGTTGGTGAATTAAATTGTTCTTCAGTGTATATAACCTTTGTATATCTAATGATGTTTTGCCTTCATGTCTATTTTGCTTGGTATCTCTTTACCAGTTTCCTAGGGGTTAGGGATTTCCAGATATAAATTTATTTTTAATTTTTAAGAAACAAAGGAAACAATCATAGAGGAAAAAAGAGAGAGGAAAACCAAGAAACAGATTCTTAACTATAAAGGATAAACTTATGGTTACCAGAGGGGAGATGGTTGAAGGATGGGTGAAATAAGTGATGGGAAATAAGGAGTGCACTTGTGATGAGCACTGGCTGTTGTATGGAAGTGCTGAATCACTAACTTATATACCTGAAACTAATAGTACGTTGTATGTTAACTAACTGAAATTTAAATACGAACTAAAAAACAAACAAACGAAAAAACCCTAAAAATAAAATATCCATAACCTGGTTTTATTTTTTTATTTTTATTTTTTTATTTTTTTATAAATTTATTTTTTATTGGTGTTCAATTTGCCAACATATAGAATAACACCCAGTGCTCATCCCATCAAGTGCCCACCTCAGTGCCTGTCATCCAATCACCACCACCCTTCACCCACCTCCCCTTCCACCACCCCTAGTTTGTTTCCCAGAGTTAGTAGTCTTTACGCTCTGTCTCCCTTTCTGATATTTCCCACACATTTCTTCTCCTTTCCCCTTTATTCCCTTTCACTATTTTTTATATTCCCCAAATGAATGAGACAATATAATGTTTGTCCTTCTCCGATTGACTTATTTCACTCAGCATAATACCTTCCAGTTCCATCCATGTGGAAGCAAATGGTGGGTATTTGTCATATCCAATGGCTGAGTAATATTCCATTTTATACATAAACCACATCTTCTTTATCCATTCATCTTTCAATGGAAGGCTCCTTCCACAGTTTGGCTATTGTGGACATTGCTGCTATAAACATAGGGGTGCAGGTGTCCCGGCGTTTCATTGCATCAGTATCTTTGGGGTAAATCCCCAGCAGTGCAATTGCTGGGTCATAGGGCAGGTCTATTTTTAATTCTTTGAGGAACCTCCACACAGTTTTCCATAGTGGCTGCACAAGTTCACATTCCCACCAACAGTGCAGGAGGGTTCCCTTTTCTCCACATCCTCTCCAACATTTGTGGTTTCCTGCTTTGTTAATTTTCCCCATTCTCACTGGTGTGAGGTGGTATCTCATTGTGGTTTTGATTTGTAGTTCCCTGATGGCAAGTGATGCAGAGCATTTCCTCATGTGCTTGTTGGCCATGTCTATGTCTTCCTCTGTGAGATTTCTCTTCGTGTCTTTTGCCCATTTCATGATTGGATTGTTTGTTTCTTTGCTGTTGAGTTTAATAAGTTCTTTATGGATCTTGGATACTAGCCCTTTATCTGATACGTCATTTGCAAATATCTTCTCCCATTCTGTAGGTTGTCTTTCAGTTTTGTTGACTGTATCCTTTGCTGTGCAGAAGCTTCTTATCTTGATGAAGTCCCAATAATTCATTTTTGCTTTTGTTTCTCTTGCCTTCATGGATGAATCTTGCAAGAAGTTACTGTGGCCAAGTTCAAAAAGGGTATTGCCTGTGTTCTCTTCTAGGATTTTGATGGAATCTTGTCTCACATTAAGATCTTTCATCCATTTTGAGTTTATCTCTGTGTATGGTGTAAGAGAGTGGTCTAGTTTCATTCTTCTGCATGTGGATGTCCAATTTTCCCAGCACCATTTGTTGAAGAGACTGTCTTTTTTCCAGTGGATAATTTTCCTCCTTTGTTGAATATTAGTTGACTATAAAGTTGAGGGTCCAATTCTGGATTCTCTATTCTGTTCCATTGATCTATGTGTCTGTTTTCGTGCCAGTACCACACTGTCTTGATGACAACATTTCGTAGTACAACCTGAAATCTGGCATTATCAAGCCCCCAGCTATGATTTTCTTTTTTAAAATTCCCGATATTCGAGGTCTTTTCTGATTCCACACAAATCTTAAAATAATTTGTTCCAACTCTCTGAAGAAAGTCCATGGTATTTTGATAGGGATTGCATTAAATGTGTAAATTGCCCTGGGTAACATTGACATTTTCACAATATTAATTCTGCCAATCCATGAGCATGGAATATTTTTCCATGTCTTTGTGTCTTCCTCCATTTCTTTCAGAAGTGTTCTGTAGTTTATAAGGTATAGATCCTTTACCTCTTTGGTTAGGTTTATTCCTAGGTATCTTATGCTTTTGGGTGCAATTGTAAATGAGATTTACTCAATTTCTCTTTCTTCAGTCTAATTGTTAGTGTATAGAAATGCCACTGACTTCTGGGCATTGATTTTGTATCCTGCCAAATTGCTGTATGAGTTCTAGCAATCTTGGGGTGGAAACTTTTGGGTTTTCTATGTAGAGTATCATGTCATCGGCAAAGAGGAAGAGTTTGACTTCTTCTTTGCCAGTTTGAATGCCTTTAATGTCTTTTTGTTGTCCGATTGCTGAGACTAGGACTTCCAGTCCTATGTTGAATAGCAGTGGTGAGAGTGGACATCCCTGTCTTGTTCCTGATCTTAGGGGAAAGGCTCCCAGTGCTTCCCCATTGAGAATGATATTTGCTGTGGGCTTTTTGTAGATGGCTTTTAAGATGTTGAGGAATGTTCTCTCTATCCCTACACTCTGAAGAGTTTTGATCAGGAATGGATGCTGTATTTTGTCAAATGCTTTCTCTGCATCTATTGAGAGGATCATACGGTTCTTGTTTTTTCTCTTGCTGATATGATGGATCACATTGATTGTTTTACGAGTGTTGAACCAGCCTTGCATCCTGGGGATAAATGCTACTTGGTCATGGTGAATAATCTTAATGTATTGTTGTATCCTATTGGCTAGTATCTTGTTGAGAATTTTTGCATCCATGTTCATCAGGGATATTGGTCTATAATTCTCCTTTTCGGTGGGGTCTTTGTCTGGTTTTGGAATTAAGGTGATCCTGGCCTCACAGAAGGAGTTTGGAAGTACTCCATCTCTTTCTATCTTTCCTAACAGCTTTAGTAGAATAGGTATGGTTTCCTCTTTAAACGTTTGATAGAATTCCCCTGGGAAGCCATCTGGCCCTGGACTTTTGTGTCTTGGGAGGTTTTTGATGACTGCTTCAATTTCCTCCCTGGTTATTGGTCTGTTCAGGTTTTCTATTTCTTCCAGTTCCAGTTTTGGTAGTTTGTGGCTTTCCAGAAATGCGTCCATTTCTTCTAGATGCCTAATTTATTGGCATATAGCTGTTCATAATATGTTTTTAAAATCGTTTGTATTTCCTTGGTGTTGGTAGTGATCTCTCCTTTCTCATTCATGATTTTATTAATTTGAGTCTTATCTCTCTTGTTTTTAATAAGGCTGGCTAATGGCTTATCTATCTTATTAATTCTTTCAAAGAACCAGTTCCTGGTTTTGTTGATCTGATCCACAGTTCTTCTGGTCTCTATTTCATTGAGTTCTGCTTGAATCTTTGTTAACTCTCTTCTTCTGCTGGGTGTAGGATCTATCTGCTGTTTTTTTCTCTAGCTCCTTTATGTGTAAGGTTAGCTTTTGTATTTGAGTTCTTTCCAGTTTTTGGAAGGATGCTTGTATTGTGATGTATTTCCCCCTCAGGAGTGCATTTGCTGTATCCCAAAGATTTTGAACGGTTGTATCTTCATTCTCATTAGTTTCCATGAATCTTTTTAATTCTTCCTTAATTTCCAGGTTGACCCTTTCATCTTTTAGCAGGATGGTCCTTAACCTCCACGTGTTTGAGGTCCTTCCAAACTTCTTGTTGTGATATAGTTCTAATTTCAAGGCATTATGGTCTGAGAATATGCAGGGGACGATCCCGATCTTTTGGTATCGGTTCTGACCTGATTTGTGACCCAGTATGTGGTCTATGTCGGAGAAAGTTCCAGGTGCACTTGAGAAGAATGTGTATTCAGTTGCGTTTGGATGTGAAGTTCTGTAGATTTCTGTGAAATCCATCTGGTCCAGTGTATCATTTAAAGCTCTCGTTTCTTTGGAGATGTTGTGCTTAGAAGACCTATCGAGTGTAGAAAGCACTAGATTGAAGTCACCAAGTATAGGTGTATTATTATCTAAGTATGTCTTAACTTTGGTTATTGATTGATTGATTGATATATTTGGCAGCTTCCACATTCGGGGCATATATATTGATGATTGTTAAGTCCTCTTGTTGGATAGATCCTTTAAGTATGAGATAGTGTCCCTCTTCATCTCTCACTACAGCCTTCTGGGTAAATTTTAGTTTATCTGGGATAAGGATGGCTACCCCTGCTTTCTTTTGAGGACCATTTGAATGGTAAATGGTTCTCCAACCTTTTATTTTCAGGCTGTAGGTGTCCTTATGTCTAAAATGAGTCTTTTTTAGTTCCGGTCTGAAACCCTGAACCTTTTGATGGGATCATTAAGCCCGTTCACATTCAGAGTTACTATTGGAAGATACGAGTTTAGTGTCATCATGATACCTATTCCAGTCCCTGTTTTTGTGGATTGTTCCATTGGACTTCTTCTTAAAGGGGAATTTTAAGAGTCTCCCTTAAAATTTCTTGCAGAGCTGGTTTGGAGGTCACATATTCTTTCAGTTCCTGCCTATATTGGAAGCTCTTTATCTCTCCTTCTATTCTGAATGAAATCCTTGCTGGATAAGGTATTCTTGGCTGCATGTTCTTCTCATTTAGGACCTGAATATATCCTGCCAGCCCTTTCTGGCCTGCCAGGTCTCTGTGGAGAGGTCTGCTGTTAATCTTTCTCCCCATAAAAGTCAGGGATTTCTTGTCTCTTGCTGCTTTAAGGATCTTCTCTTTATCTTTGGAATTTGCAAGCTTCACTATTAAATGTAGAGGTGTTGAATGGGTTTTATTGATTTTAGAGGGGGATCTCTCTATTTCCTGGATCTGAATGCCTGTTTCTCTTTCCAGATTAGGAAAGTTTTCAGCTATGATTTGTTCAAATACATATTCTGGCCCTCTGGTCCTTTCGGCGCCCTCGGCAACCCCAATTAAACGTAGATTTTTCTTCCTCAGGCAGTCATTTATTTCCCTTAATCTATCCTCATGATCTTTTGTTTGTCTTTTTTCCTCAGTTTCCCTCTTTGCCATCAACTTGTCTTCTATGTCACTCACTCGTTCTTCCGCCTCGTTACCCTCGTCGTTAGGACCTCTAGTTTGGATTGCATTTCATTTAATTTATTTTTAATTTCTGCCTGATTAGATCTAAATTCTGCAGTCATGAAGTCTCTTGGGTCCTTTATGCTTTTTGGTAGAGCCACCAGTAGCTTTATAATAGTGCTTCTGAATTGGCTTTTTTGACATTGAATTGTAATCCAAATTTTGTAACTCTGTGGGAGAGAGGACTATTTCTGATTCTTTCTTTTGAGGTGTGGTTTTCCTTCTAGTCATTTTGCTCAGTGCAGAGTGGCCAAAAACAAGCTGTATTGGGAAAAGGAGAAAAAGAGAGAAGAGAAAGAAGGAAAGAAAAAGAAAAAAGAAAAAAGAAGAAGAGAAAGAGAAAAAAAGAAAAAAAAAGAGAAGAAAGGAAAAAAGAAAAAAGGGGGATGGAAGCAAACAGAAATCAAAAAACAAAAAACAAGGGGGAGTATCCTCTGATTCTGTATACTGTAAATCCCTCGACTTCCCCTGGAACTTTCCAGTGCTGCTTGGTCAATAATTTGTCCCCCCCCCCCCGCCCCCGTCTAGCTGGTCTTCTGGGGGAGGGGCCTGCTGTGCTGATTTTCAGGTGTCAGCACTTGGGGGAGCTGCTCAGCCCCCTGCCTGGTGCAGGGCTCAGTGAAAGATGTTTAAGCTGTTTATCCGGTGAGGCCACTGTGAGGCTCCGTGGGGGCGGCCGGCTCTCCAGCCCTGGAGTCTGCTCCCGCAGTAACTCTGGAGCTCCCAGTCTGCCGGGGCCTGGATGCTCCCGGTCGGGGGCCACTGATCTGCTCAGCTCCGGGCAGGAGCGTCCTTGGTGTCCTGGGCCCTCCCGGCCTCTGCCTGTCCCGGGGGGAGGCCAGATCCTGGGCTGTATCCCAGGCGCCCTGTGCTCCTGGTCTGCGCTGTTGGAATCGTGCTCCTGGCTGTGCAGCCCCCTCCGCGGAGCCTCTGCCCAAGCTGCCTGGAGCTGCTCCCAGGGCCGCGGTGCGCCGCTGCAGCCCTTCAGGGAGCTCGGCCGCAGGGTGTGGCACTCTCCCCGGGAGCAGGTGTCTGTTAGTGTCCCAGGGAGCCCGAGGGCATCCCCACCTCCTGGGGTCCTGCTCTAACTCCCTGCGAGGCCTTTCCACCAGGAAGGTTGGTGCAGCTCCTGCGTCTCCGGGACGGGGCTCTCCTGTCCTGGGGACACTCGCCCCAGCCTCAGCCCGGCTCCTCGCGGGGCCCCTCCCCCTTGAAGGCCTTTTCTTTCTTTATTTTTTTCCCCGTCTTCCTACCTTGATAGAAGGGTGAACTCTTCGCACTGTAGCATTCCAGCTGTTCTATCTTTAAATCTCAGGCCGAATTCATAGGTTTTCAGGATGATTTGAAGGTTATCTAGGTAATTTGGTGGGGACAGGTGACTTGGGGATCCTACTCTTCCACCATCTTGCCCCTCCTCCCATAACCTGGTTTTATATTTTAGACAAGTCTTTTATAAACTGCATAAAGTTGACCATTTACAAAGTAACCCCACAATACCTTTACCTGACAAGAATAATTCTTCCAACTTCTTTTTAAGATTTATTTTATTTATTTGAGAGAAAGAGAGAAATAAAAAGAAAGAAAAAGAAGAAGGGGCAGAGGGAGAGGGGGAGAAGAATCTCAAGCAGACTCCGCACTCACTGTGAAGCCCAACACAGGGCTCCATCCCAGGATCCTGAGATCATGACCTGAGCCAAAATGAAGAGTTGAACACTTAACCAACTGAGGCACCCAGGTGTCTCTCTCTAACTCTTTTATAATAACTAACAAGTTTGAATTCTATTCTTCCTATTCATTATTTGCATTATATTTGTCTTTATTTTTCTTCTGAATATACTTCAAGTTTATAATTTATTTTCAATAATTAAAAAAACACTAAGAAATAATTCCAAAGACACTTTTGTTGTTCTACTTAAAAATGATTCAAACTTGGTATATAATTTGTTCATTTCAGAATATAAATTAAATATTAAAACTTTCCCTATAATTTTTTTTTTCTGGAAAAAAACATCTGCTAATCTTTGCTGACACTATTCTTCAGCACCTTATTTCTCCAGTTCCATTTTGTTAGCATTGTTTCTGTGTATCTTGCTGGAAGCATCTGCTCTTTCATCATCTAGTGTTTATTTTACCTGAAAGGGGAAAACACGGTACATCCTCCTCTCCTGGAACCACTATCATGATGTCTCACAAATGGTGATACCGTTAGTTTCTTTAGGGTTATTTTCTTTATGATCCACTCCTTTCCCCCGAGGATGGAGGAAGAAAGAAGAAGGAAAAAAGATGGAAATGAATGGCAACTGTGAAGAAATGAGCATTAGAGAGAGGGAAAGAGTGGAAGGTAAGTGTGACAGCATAATACTGTTTTCATTTAGAGACATCAGGGACTTTGCACAAATGCAGAAGCAACAGCTGGTGATTCCATTTGCAAAATCTAACATGACATTTCTATGCTCTTTTTATCTCCTTTAATTTTTTCTGCCAGATAGATCAGGTGTTTATTATTCCAGTTTTTTCTATCAGCTAGAAAGTTTCATAATTGATTTTAACTTTTCAGAGTTACTGTAAAACATGAATAATACTACACTATAAGATATTCTCATATTTAATTGAATAAAATCAGAATTAAATAAATATACCAAGACGCCTCCCAAATTAGCACTTGGAACTCAGAACACTTTAAACACATTCATTCTTTTCATAAAGAATTTTTATTAAGTACTTAACTCTGATTATAATATTTTTCATAAAAAGAATTTCCATTTGGTTTATTTTGAAATCTGCCAGGTCTTTTTTTTGATAGCATTACATTTCATTGTCATATTTTTTAGACTTATTTGATTCTTTAATTATTTTTATTTTAATTAAAATGCACATGTCTAAATGTCCTGGAATTTACTTCTGCTTTCTTTTCTTCTTTTTGCTAACTGTTCTTTTTTTCACCCACATCAGTCTTCCTATGTGTTTGAAATATTTTATATATATACATATATAAAGGATATTAGAACTGATGCTAGCCTATATATATACATGTATATATGTATATATATAGGCTAGCATCAGTTCTAATATCCTTAAACCTAAAACTTTGTTATCTTATTTTTTTTTATTTTGTTATCTTAAAACACAAGGCTTTTTTTAAAAATTTTTATTTATTTATGATAGTAACAGAGAGAGAGAGAGAGAGAGACAGAGACACAGGCAGAGGGAGAAGCAGGCTCCATGCACCGGGAGCCTGACATGGGATTCGATCCCAGGTCTCCAGGATCACGCCCTGGGCCAAAGGCAGGCGCCAAACCGCTGTGCCACCCAGGGATCCCAAAACACAAGGCCTTTTTTACTAAAGTTTTGGAAGTCTTATAGCATGCTTTAGGTTACATTTGTTTTATTTTTTTCTATAATATCCCAATTTTTAAATTAGATTTTTTTCCTGAATAGCAACTGTCTTATATTTTCTGTTGAAAATAGCAATGCTGTGCTATTTTCAGAGAGATTTTAATAAATTCCTTATACTATCTTGGCATGGTAGAATTTTCCATGTTGAGACTAGTAATTAGAGATTCTATTATTCACAATAATATGAACTGGCAAAGTAATATGACTGAACATGTTTTACCATTTAGAAAATAGATAATTTTAATTTGTGTGTGTGTGATTTAGAACTAGGATAAAAATGCATACAGTATTTAATTAAACACATTGTGGGAAAAAATTAACTCTGAGGTTAAACTAAACACAATTGTAATGTAAAAGTTAATTTTATATATATTCTAACATTCTAGAAAGTAACAAATCCAGTTTTTTCTCAATTAAAAGGATTACCATGAGTTAAAATTGTTCATAAAATTTCTTAAAGAATAAACGAAAAGAAAGACTCTCATTACAAAATTTTATTTGCATAATTACTGTAAAATGCCAATTTTATGTGAAAAACAGGAGCCAGAAATGGTTCAAAATCTCATTTGAATAATACATTCAAATGTACTGGTTCTGCATGGCTAAGCCAACAGGCGTGTCAGTGAAAATATTTACCTTGGAATGTCAACAATCAAAAAAGTTTCCAATATGTAAACAGAAGTACCAGTATAAAATAAACATTCCTCAAAGACAGATCTAGCTTCCTATGATCACTGTTAACTAAAATAATACATTCGTGATATATCTACAAAGCAGTAATAATTATATAAAATCAGTGGCCCATGAATTTTTATTTACTTTGTTTTCAAAATTTTTTAGAGGGGGGAAGGGCAGGAGAGGGAGTGAGAGAATCTTAAGCAGGCTCCATGCCCAGCAAATAGCCTGACTCAGGGCTGAATCTTACAACCCTGAGATCATGACCTGCGCTGAAATCAAGAGTTGGACACGTAAGCAACTGAGCCATTCAGGTGCCCCTCTTTAGACTTAAGGTAAATACATGTATAACTCATGAAATGAATTATTTTTATTGAGATATAATTTGCATACATCAAAATATATAACTTTAAATCCTCAGTTTGATGAGATTTGGCAAACCCATGTTACGACCACCTGAAACAAAATTTACAATAGTTACTTAACCCCAAAGAGTTAAATCGTGACCCATTCAGTCAGTTCTTCAACTAGAAAAAAGCTCTTCAACTGGAAGAGATCATAGGTATTACTTTCTATTTAAACATTTTCTTTCACTCATGCTTTTGGGATTCATCCATTATGTTGAATGTATTAGTAATTTTTTATAAGATGGAGAAAGATGAAGGAAGGGACAGGGGAAAGAGAAAGAATCCCAAGTAGGCTGCATGCCCAGCACTGGATCCCACAACTCTGAAATCACAACTCGAGTGGAAACCAAGAATTGGATCCCAATGGACTGAGTCACCTAGACACCCCACATGTCTTAGTAATTTAATCCTCTTTTTATTGATGAATAAATTCTTGCATCAATAAACCAAAATTTGTTTATTGTTCCATTAAGGGATGTTTGTGTTGTTTGCAGCTTTGGCCTTAAATCATCTCTTGCTTCTTTTGGATCTCTTGTAAATTTCTATATAGTAAGTGTCTGTGAAAACCTGGGTTATGTGAATCATTGTTAAGTGTTAAAATGTATAATACTATTTCAGGAAGGCTAGGTGGCTCAATCAGTTAAGGATCTGCCTTCAGCTCAGATCATGATCTCAAGGTCCTGGGATGGAGTCCCACCCATGTTATGCTCCCTGATCAGCAGGGAGTTTGTTTCTCTGTCTCCCTCTGCCCCTCTCACAAGCTCATGCTCTCTCTCTCAAATAAGTAAATACATCTCTAAAAAAAATGTATAGTGCTATTTTAATATAGCCTGGCCTAGCCCATACAACAGAACTTTTCCTGTCACCTAAATAAATGTTTAAATATCTGATTCTCACAATTTGTTCGGTTGGTCAGTTGGTCTGTTGGTTTACCATGTTGATTTCCATGCACTTGCTTAGTGATGAATTCACAAAAATTCCATCCTATCATCATGGAAGTTTCAAAATGTTCCTGGCTTCATTAATTCCTCAAGCCCAGGTTACTACACTATTGGCATATTGATATGAATAAGGGCAAGTTTATGATGGCCCAGTAACATGCAGAAGTAAGGCAATTAACTCAATTAGTTGTCACATTGATTGAATTCACAGAAAAGTTGTTCTCTTCAAATAATCTGCATTTTTTAGCTATAAGGGCTATACAAACTATGTTTGCCTGGGGATCAACCTTGAAGGAAAAGTCATCTAAAAGGAAATGTCTGGAAATGAGTATACCTGCCATTTTCCTGAGCTATTACTACAGCACTGCTCATTGTTGCACCATTTAGGGCATATTAGGAATGTTTTATTTCTCATCTTCAGAACACAACCATATTCATGAGTAAATCTGTCTTTCTCACTGCTTCCAGCTTCTGGCTAGGCAGCTCTGCTTGCTGTTAGTGAAGTGGCTAAGTTCATTTCCTATTGCAATTTTCCCAATTTTCTTTGAGAAAGAAGTTATTGGAGTTAAATAGCTGTTTGCCAAAGACAATTAAGAATATTGGATCAGTCATATTAAAAGCTTTCTTCTTCAAAGAGAATTAATGTAAACCAAAGAGATTCTTGAAACAGCAAGACAGGTTTTGTGGGTCAGTTACTTTGACTTATTATCAATAAGACTAAACACCAAATCACCATGTGTAATTGTCTTCTTGACAGAAATATTTGAGAGGGATGCCTGGATGGCTCAGCAGTTGAGCACCTGAGTTCAGCCCAGGGCATGTTCCTGGAGTCCCCAGATCAAGTCCCATGTAAGGTTTCCTGCATGGAGCCTGCTTCTTTCTCTGGCTATGTCTCTCCCTTTCTCTCTGTGTGTCTCTCATGAGTAGATAAATAAAATCTTAAAAAAAAGAAAGAAAGAGAAAGAAAGAAAGAAAGAAAGAAAGAGAGAGAGAGAGAGAGAGAAAGAAAGAAAGAAAGAAAGAAAGAAAGAAAGAAAGAAAGAAAGAAAGAAAGAAAGAAAGAAAGAAGAAAGAAAAGAAACATTTGAGAGCCATAGGCTGTGTTCACTTGATGGAAGGAAGTTCACACATATAAATAGGTTGTGCCATGTGTATATATATGTGTGGAAGGAGACTGAAAGAGACGAGTTTGGGTAGAGGGATTCCCACCCTCCTTCCTCCAAGAGGCACACCATGAGTCAGCTTCGCTGGAAAGAATGCAGAGAATGAATTTTAGTTATTATGGAATTCTACAGATTTCTTACACTTGTACTTACTTGTACAAATACTCTGCATAGGCATCCCTTCTGTCTACTTGTTAAGCGTGTATAAACTGTTTTTGTTTAAAATATGTCACTGATAAACAGTGTTAACCCGGTGGTACATATCATTAGTGACTTCAAAGTGGAGTAGACAAATGAACAAACTGTGTAACTTAATATCCTATTTATACTTCTACACTTTTGACCATATCTATATCTCCAGAGTAATGCAAAACAGATAACTAGATATCTTAGGAAATAATGGGTGGAGATGAAGGAGGTAACACCAAATCATATGCTGTGTAAAGCAAGTTAACTGGAACAGAGGGGCTATTTTATTTAAATTCAATAAAAATGTCATTAAAGAGATAAGAATGGATTTTTGGTATGTAACACAAGATTTTAAATATTAGCATATAATATTCCTAAAGAGGCAGGTAAAGATTTTGGTTAAAGAAATAGTAGGATAGAAATAGGTCAACATCTTGATGAAGTCCCAATAGTTCATTTTTGCTTTTGTTTCTTTTGCCTTCGTGGATGTATCTTGCAAGAAGTTACTGTGGCCGAGTTCAAAAAGGGTGTTGCCTGTGTTCTTCTCTAGGATTTTGATGGAATCTTGTCTCACATTTAGATCTTTCATCCATTTTGAGTTTATCTTTGTGTATGGTGCAAGAGAGTGGTCTAGTTTCATTCTTCTGCATGTGGATGTCCAATTTTCCCAGCACCATTTATTGAAGAGACTGTCTTTCTTCCACTGCTGGGGATTTACCCCAAAGATACAAATGCAATGAAACGCCGGGACACCTGCACCCCGATGTTTATAGCAGCAATGGCCACGATATCCAAACTGTGGAAGGAGCCTCGGTGTCCAACGAAAGATGAATGGATAAAGAAGATGTGGTTTATGTATACAATGGAATATTACTCAGCTATTAGAAATGACAAATACCCACCATTTGCTTCAACGTGGTTGGAACTGGAGGGTATTATGCTGAGTGAAGTAAGTCAGTCGGAGAAGGACAAACATTATATGTTCTCATTCATTTGGGGAATATAAATAATAGTGAAAGGGAATGTAAGGGAAGGGAGAAGAAATGTGTGGGAAATATCAGAAAGGGAGACAGAACGTAAAGACTGCTAACTCTGGGAAACGAACTAGGGGTGGTAGAAGGGGAGGAGGGCGGGGGATGGGAGTGAATGGGTGACGGGCACTGGGGGTTATTCTGTATGTTAGTAAATTGAACACCAATAAAAAATAAATTAAAAAAAAAGGGAAATGTAAGATGAAAAAAAAATAGGTCAACAGGAGAAAAAAAAAGAGAAAGTATTTGAAATAATAGTAGAAATAAAAGGTTTTATTGAACAATTGATTAATTTCCAAAGACACAAATATAAGATTCATAATCTATTTTGAACATTTTTGTTTTCTTTCTTCCTTTCTCTCTCTTCTTCTTTTTTCCTTCCTTCCTTCATCTTTTTCCTTTTTTTTCCTTCATCTTTTTCCATTTTTCTTGTTGCTATAGCCTAATGGGTACATGGTAGTATCTTACTGCGGTTTGATTTACATTTCCCTTATGATTAATGAGGTTGAGAATCTTTTCATGTATCCAGAAAAATTTTCATGTATATTCATAAATCACATAAACATGCATTTTATGATTTTTTGACCTTTGAATTTTCCTAACTCAAAATCATCACACTTGAGGTGATCCTACTGTAGATGAAGATTTGAAGCAAAGTTTAAATCAGAGGTAAGACATTTGATTTATTTGAGAAGTAAAAATGAATTCCCTTTTAATTTAGAAAATCAAATACTAAGATACATTAAATCAAACACTAAAATATCCTTATGACAGTTTGCATAGTATATAAAAAATGCTATGGAAATATTTTCTGTTAAAAAATTTGCAATATGCAGAAATTACTATTTTCTTAACTTAGGAGATTTTTGAATTTTGATGAATAAAAATAAATATTTAGGTATGGGTTGATAACATTTGTTTAATATAATTATTAAAACTAGAAAAAATAGAGTATTGTAACAAATTTATATAAAACATGAAAACAGGGATCCCTGGGTGCCTCAGCAGTTTAGCGCCTGCCTTTGGCCCTGGGCATGATCCTGGAGACCCTGGATCGAGTCCCACATCGGGCTCCTTGCATGGAGCCTGCTTCTCCCTCTGCCTGTGTCTCTGCCTCTGTCTCTCTGTGTGTCTCTCATGAATAAATAAATAAAATGTCTTAAAAAAATCTTTTAAAAAAGTATATTAAAAAAAAAACATGAAAATAGTAGCTTCAGAGTCCATCTTGGGATGAATTGAAAGTTCTGTTGAGGGGGAGGCCTGGGTGGCTCAGCAGTTGAGCATCTGCCTTTGGCTCGAATCATGATCCTGGGGCATCCTGCATCGGGCTTCCTGCATGGAGTCTGCTTCTGTCTCTGCCTCTCTCTCTCTCTCTCATGAATAATAAATAAATTTAAAAAAAAAAAAGAAAGTTCTGTTGATGGAAAAAAAAATGATGTAATTCTCAAATGAGATTTATCAGAAACTTGGCAACAATATCCACAAAATAAAAGATGTTCTGAAAAGATTTAAGTAATTTTATAAATCTTATTATGACTTTGTTCTCTGCCCCTAATATATATGTTCTTCAAATTTTAAATAAGCATTAGGACACAAGTAAAAAGGAAAGTGGAATTTGATTAATGTTTCCATGTTTCAATAAAGCAGTGGATAAATTTAAATATACACAGTGGCCTAGGTTACACATAGAAAGCTAAGCTATGAATAATCTCTAATAAACTTTATACAAAAACATCTATTACAGGTGTTACTTTTCTTATTAAAAAAATTAAATTTAAATTCTAATTGCTTAGGCTACATAGGATTTTGGAAGCATCACCTTGCATTAAAATATGTACTTTACACATTTTCTTATAAGTAAGGATAATAATTACATAGTGACTACTAAGTACCAGAAAACGAAAAGATAAAATTACCATTGCTTCACTTTTATAAAAAGAACTGCATACTTCATAGATATATTGAACGTGAAGCTCTGTTGCCTCTCTTTAAAGCAAATTAATTCAGGTAATTTGTGAGAACACCTGCTGTTCTTGAACAATGAAGTTATCAGCTATCTGCTTTAAAAAGCTTTCGAGTATCAGTTATGAAATGTTGGTTGTTCATTTGCCAATTATACAGTATTCACAGTTGCATGTATTCAATGACATTATATCCCCTCATTATAGAATTACCTCAATTAGAAGCTCTGAGCTCGATTGAAGTATCTTAACCATTTAGCCCCAGATCGGTTACATTTGAAAACTTATTTTCATTAGTCTCCTTTAAAATGTAAATTAACCAATTTGAAAATAAAATCAAATAGCACAAATTGTTTTTGGCATTAATTTAAAAAAAAGTATTTTTTAAAGATTTTATTTATTTGTTCATGAAAGACACAGACAAAGAGAGACAGAGACAGAGGCAGAGGGAGAGAAGCAGGCACCATGCAGGGAGCCTGATATGGGACTCGATCCTGGGACTGCGGGATCATGCCCTGAGCTGAAGGCAGATGCTCAACCACTGATCCACCCAGGCATCCCCTCCAAAAAAAATATTTAAAATCATTGTAACAAATAGATCATTATATATAACGATACACACATATATAACGACAATATACATACACACAAATACACATAAATTACATGGAGATATATAATTATATTTCTATGTTAAATCTTTATTCCTATAATACAAAACATATATTTCAGGTGTGGTTCTATTTGATATTGATTTATTTTTTTATTAAAATGGAATTAAAAACAAATCTATTAATAGTTTAAAGTAACCAAAAGCAATTATTTTATGCTGTATAATAACTATCAGTACCAACTTACAATAAGGAGAATATAACATTTTTTCCAGAATATTGTAATAATTTGTTTGATAATTTATGCTTTATATTTGGAAAGGACATCAAATTAAACAAAACATGGACACAGTACTAATTTATAAAAGCATATAAATTAGTATTATAAGAAACACACATATTTATCACTATACTTAGTATTTTGCTAGTACTTCCTGGAGTGAGTTTTAATGAACTTTAGGAATCTAAAAATGATTGAAATTTGACAATTTATAATAAAATATGCTTAAAATGAGTAACATCAGATGTAGCTGGATGTTAGAGAACAGTGACAGGGTCATTGAAAGTCATTAATTTTCAAATGTTTCATTTCAGGTGAATGGTTGGATATGTCACTTTTTATTTTACTCATAAAGTACACCTGTTAAGGAAATATTTTTCAATACAATATTTTGAATGAATCTGTGCACACGGCTTCCTTCTCAGTAACTTAGAGATATAGTGGACAGCTTGCCTTTATCTTTTCATTATGAATAGCCAAATTAATATTACTGGATAAAAAATGATAAATCAGAAGAAGATGTATAGCAGAGTTTGAGTGGCCTGTGATTAGATATACAGAAGATACTTTGTAAATATGAATAAATATTTCCAAATCAGTTTATATTATAAATAATCTTAAGAAATTATAGAAAAGTATAAAGCATTGCTTTCACTTCCATGCATATGTGTATGTGTGGAGGTGAAAGCAATGTTTTTTACTTAAATCCCTTTTAATTCAATTCAATACATGAAAATTCACGGTTTCAAATTATGTAGTGTGCTAGGCTACAGAAAGCACACATATGAAGAACACACATCCTCTATCTGAGGAATTTGAGTCCAAACATGAAAATAAGGTAAGTATTAATATAGGGAAAAGAAGTACCCAAATCATTAAACTATATGGTTCTTTTTATGCCCTTTTCTTTACAGAATCTTCATAGATTATCTATATAGTTACTTTTTAGCACTTACATTTTGTGATTTCATGGTCATGGGAGCAAGAAAACTGCATCATTAATACTACATGATTTGGGGATCCTGGGTGGCTCAGTTGGTTAAGTGTCTGCCTTCAGCTCAGGTCATGATCTCAAGATCTTGGGATGGGGCCCCATGTCCGGCTCTCTGCTCATAAGGAACCTACTTCTCCCTCTCCTCCCTGCTCCTGCTGTCTCTTGCTATCTCTCTATATTCCTCTCAAATCAATAAATACAATATTTTTTAAAATACTGCATGGTTTATAAGAAGTAAGCTTCCTATTCATTTCATACAGCAAAAATAATATCAGTCCCCAAAGCTGTAAAAAGTAAGTGAACAACTACAAACAAAAAAATCCTAGATGAATTTCCCTTATGCCAGCAGTCATGAAGATCCTAAATAAAATAATAGCAAATGCAATTAAATAATACAGAGGAAGAATAATATATCATAATAAAACAAGGTTTATTTCAGAAATTTAAAATGGTACAGCAAAATCAAGCAGGTTATATAATGCACCATGCGGATAGATAATTTTTAATGACTAGTTAAATAGATATTGAATTAATTCTACAGACATTTTAATAAAACATTTCAAATAAAAATAGGACAATAATTAACTTGATAAAAGTCATTGACTATTATAAGTACTTGATAACATGATAAAGATAATCTAATGTTACAAGAAACAGAAAACACCATTCATCTCATTTTTAAATAAAAACTAGTTTGCAAGAAATGTAATTCATATTTTCCATAGTTATATATACAGAGGAAAGAAGGTTCAGAGTTACAAGTTGTGAGCATACTTAGTGTAGATTTAGCTAGAATTTTTTTCCTATGTGATTGTATCAACTCACACACTCATTTAGGAGTTAACATCCTTGTTAAACCTCCTATCACCATTCTTTTAAAATTGTATTTGTCCTAGTGTACTTGTAGTAGTATATCAATATGTTTTTCCTTTTCATTTCTCACATAAACATCACCCTCTCATGTATATATTTGGCATTAGTATAACCTCTTTTTGAAGCTCTGCTTTAAACATTTTTATTCATTGTCTTTCTTTTTTTATTGATGTCTGAAGTAATCTTATAGTCTCTGTTCACTCATCCTTTGTCATATATATGTGCCATAATATTTTATTCTGTTGGTGGGTTGTATTTTCACCCTATTAATGGTATCTTTTTATAATGACAAATTTTTAATTATAAAAGTCTAGCTTGTCAATCTTTCTGATTTTGATTAGTGTCTTTTGTCTGCACCAAGTCAAGGAATATATTTTACAGTCTACATAAAACTGATTTTTGTATATGTATAGAGATGGGTCAAGATGTTTTCTTTCATAATTTGACTAATTGAATCAATTCAATCAATTGAGAAGAACACCTCTCTTTATGCTTTAGTATTACCTTTGTGTAAAAAATATAGTAATGATACACATATACGTGTCCTTATTGATTCTCTAATATTCCAGTGGCCTACTTGTGTTTCGTGGTTTCAATAACATTGCTAAGTACTATAGCTTTATAATGGGTTTGATAGATGATAATGAAAGACCTCCAATTTGGTACTCCTTTTTCATGATTGTTTTTGCTATTTTTTTAAAGATTGTATTTATTTATTCATGAGAGATACATAAGGATGGAGCCCTCAAGATGAGATTGGAGTTCTTATGAGAAAAGACCAGAGAGAGTTCGTTTCTCTTTCTCTCTACATATGAGGCCACAGAAGAAGGTGTTTTTCTGCCAGGCATAAAGAGGGTTTGTGCCAGAGTCCAATCATACTGGTATATTGGTCTCAGACTTCTAACTCCAGAACCATTAGGAAATAAATTTTTATTGTTCACCCCACCCAACCTATGGCATTTTGTTATGATGGCTTGAGGTGAATAAGGCAAGCCTCTCATTTTTTCTTCATATCTCAGATATGTTCCATTTCTGTCATGGCTGTTTTGACTTCCCCAGAAATATTGCCTGCTCATTCTGCTATGCTTCTAAATGTTTTCTGCATATGTAATTTATTTCAGGAATCATATTTATTGGTGTGCCTGGTTGGCTCAATCAGTTAAGCATCTGCCTTCTGCTCAGGTCATGATCCCAGGGTCCTGGAATCCAGCCCTCATCAGGCTCCCTGCTCAGCCTCCTTCTCCCTCTTGGTCACTCACCCTGCTTGTGCTCTCTCTCTCTCTGTCAAATAAAGAAATAAAGTCTAAAAATAAGTCACATTTATTTGATATGGTTTGTTTTTATGTTTTTTTCTTAACTTTGTGTTCTTTTTTCCTAAAAAAAGATTTTATTTATTTATTTATTTATTTATTTATTTATTTATTTATTTATTTATGAGAGACACACAGAGAGAGAGAGAGGCAGAGACACAGGCAGAGGGAGAAGCAGGCCCCATGCAGGGAGCCCGACGGGGACTCAATTCCAGGTGCCCAGGATCAGGCCCTGGGCTGAAGGCAGCACTAAACCGCTGGGCCAACTGGGCTGCCCTAACTTTGTGTTCTTAAACCCTCACAGGCTGACAATATTTGTTTTTTGTTTGTTTTTTTGTTTGTTTTTTCTAAATGAGTGTATGCATTTCTCTAACTTGTAAAACTTCCTCTACCCTATACTATTTTGTTCTTGAAAGTCTATGTTGGAAATGCAACAGCCTTTAAATAACTCAACCATTCAGCTCTAATTGTTTACTGTCTACTTAAATCTTTCGCTGTTTTCAAGTTTAGAAACATCTCTCTTTAATTTTTTATTATCATATGCATTAGATCATACAGTTATGTAATGACTCTTGCATTAAAAATTAATATGTGGGATCCCTGGGTGGCGCAGCGGTTTAGCGCCTGCCTTTGGCCCAGGGCGCGATCCTGGAGACCCGGGATCGAATCCCACGTCAGGCTCCCGGTGCATGGAGCCTGCTTCTCCCTCTGCCTGTGTCTCTGCGCCTCTCTCTCTCTCTGTGTGTGTGTAACTATCATAAATAAAAATAAAAATTAAAAAAAAAAAATAAAAAAATAAAAATTAATATGTATTTCCATTTAGAAAATATGTTAGCCTAGGTTCCCAGGTTCTTACCTATGGCAAGAAAATCTTTAGGCTAATGCTATTTTAGGCTAGTTCCAGAGAAGCAGAAATGATGAAAAATGGGAAAAGAAAGAAGAAATGAGAGGGATTCAAATATGAGAGGATCCCCAAAGGAGACACATATTTATAATAAGAGTAACTCATCGCTTTTTCTCACTGAATGCCATTAGGAAAGCTGAAGGAACTATCGTAACTCCAAATATTCTGGGTAAAGTAGTGTGAGGTTGGCTAAGGAATAGGAAGAGACATATATCTGCTGGCTCCTTGTAATGTAATTTAAAGCTTACACAGCAGGCACCAACCCTCTACACTCCTGCTTTGCATCTTCCAACCTTTTGGGACTAATGTCATGGAAGCTCAAGGGCCTCCATAGTCTCTGCAGCACGTTACTGAAACTAAGGCAATGTAATTGAATTGAAAATATGGCATATTTACTTCCTCATAGTGTCAAGATTATTTTATTGTATAATCAGCTTAGCTAATAAGCTACCACATTGTCTCTAAATTCAAAATAATCTCTCTGCATACATTAAGTAGTGAGGAAAAAACTAAAAATTGTCTGTTGCCTTCCACTAATATGTACAATTGAAGTGTTTTGAAGCTGAAAGTTACATCTGCTTCTTGTGAGGAGTATTAAATGTCCTTGGAGTCAGATATCCAGGTCAAGTCGACCTGAAGTGTCTGTTTACATTTCAGAAACATGCATGTGTTGAACCTGAGACCATTTTATTGATTTGTTTTCATTAACACATCTGTCATTGTGGCAGGATTTATTTTCCTCCTATGTGTTCATATTTTCATCCTGTTTGATGGCTTTTACTCAATAATGAAATATTAAAAATATATACACTTGGATATAGGTAAACAATTATGACATGGATAATATTTTTCTTTTAAAAATAATTTTATCCCAATATACATTGGTAGAGATATGGCTTTCATGGAAAGCAAAGCAACACACACCCAAGATTATTACCTTTCGATATACTTCTTACAAAGGCTTAATTAAGTTCAGGGAATATGATAATTACATTTACTTAATTGGAGACAGAAAATGAGTAACAATAATTTTATAAATTAATAATAAAAATATAAAGTTGTATGCAAACCCAATCATGCGCAATTAGAAACCAATAGGTATTTCACAATAATAAAATCAGAAATTCTTGGCTTAAAAAAAACAAAAATTCTTGGCTTAGGTATATAATACCAGCTTATTTTTATTTAAATAAGTTTACTAAAAATTAATAGCTAATTAACATTTAGCATAAAGTCAGTATCACTGGTTTTAGTGCTTTAATCACAATGCTAAATTTTGTCCTAATGCTTACGAATTTAACAGATTACTCATTTAGTAGTATGGTGTGCTATTACCCACATTATCAAAAGAAGAAAAAATAATAATAATTTATATTATTGATGGATGAAAAATTTATGAATGAAGTCACATGGGTTTGTTTTTATATTTTATAACCCAAAATGGAATATTATGGATCCAGTGTTCCATATAAATATTTTAAATATGTACATGTACCTAATATTTGTTTAAAGTGTTTGATTGTAATTTCTGTTAACAATACAAACAATAGCTAAATATATTTTAAAGTAACTTATAGAATTGCTTAATTCATCTTATGAAGAACTTGTCCGAGCAGTGTAATGCAGTACTATGAGGTAATCATCTGGCTAATACAAGGAAAATTTTTGTTTTGTTGTGTAAGTTTGAGGACAACCATCGTAGCCATTCATTAATTATTCTTTGCTAGGAGATAATTAAATTTAGGTGAATTATCTAGTGTTTCTCTTATTTTAACTTTGCAGAACATAGTCTATAATCTTGTTTGATGAGATCATCTTGATGTAGGAAAACATAGATAATATGTCACGTAGGAGAGCCAAAGATGACCTGGACTCGACAGCAAAATTTCCATCCATTAAAGAAACAATTAATAAATTCCATGTCATAAAACTAAAAGTTTTTGGGTTTTGTTTGTTGTATTCTTACTGCCAAAGACTATATTAATAAGATATAAAGATAAGCTACTGATTGGAAGAAAATATCTGCAAATAATGTAGCCAACAAAGGACTAGTATCTAGACTATATAAAGAAAAATTAACTAAAACACAGTTCTTTCTCAGTGCAAATAGGGTTCATCTATACAGGATTAGTATCATTTGTAATCTGAGTTTCCTTTACTGCTAGTCCAGCAAAGCCCATCATCTCTTTAAAGGATGCTGAATAGTATGAAAACTCTTTGGGTAAAAACTTCACAAGGAAAGGGTGGATTATACCTGTTGTGGCTAAAGTAATATTCTGTTTCTTTGAATCCTTTCTTAATATTCACCATCATTTATTACAAATTTAAAAGAAAATTTAAAAATATGGCTTGAATTTCTTACTATGCACTCATCAAAGTGCATGCTCATAGGCCAGATAATGCTTATATTTACAATTGAACAAAGAAAAAACATCAGGGGGCACCTGGGTGGCCCAGTAGGTTAAGTGTCTACCTATAGCTCTGGTCATGATCCCAAGTTCCTGGATACAGTCCCACATCCCTGAGCAAGGAGTCTGCTTCTCTCTCTGACCTTCCACCTGCTCCTGCATTTAGTGCTCTCTCTCTCTCAAATAAATAAAAAATAAAATATTTTTAAAAAGGAAAAAGAAAAAGAAAACACTGCTTGAAGTATATGCAGATGGGGAACTATGGTTTTGAAAACTCAGACATATTCTCATCAGAAAAATTCTAAATTTTCTTGTCATAGTTGAATACTTCTAGTTTTAAGGCTCTACTTTTTCCTACTTCCATGTGGAGGTGGATGAATTTGGGTATATCAGTAAAGATAATTAATCATAGCCTTCATTTTTTGGATTTAGTTGCCATGATGTACCAAAATCTAGTGCATTATCAGAGTAAAACAAGTAGGCTGTGATAACCTACAATTAAAAAAATATATATGAAGACTTTACTTGAAAATGTAATCAACATCCACTTGTGTGATTTTTAATATTTTACCTATAGCAGCAGCATCATAAGAAAAGTCATATATCTGATTCATTGTGAATTTCTTCCAGAAAATGTTAATATGAGGGACAGTTGCCAGTCAATGGCTCATCTATCAGTTTCATATCATTTTGATCTCTACCAATATTCAATGATGTTTTGAGGTCTTATATTTAGTAGTTTAATTTTATCATTGAAAGAAGATGGAATCCAGTTGAAAGAGACCAAAGGAGAGGCAAAGACCATAAGAATTAAGATTTTGGAAACAATTAATATTAGATTTAAATTCTGTGTTACACTTTTTCTAGTTAATTATCAATTAGATAATTAATTATCTAATTACCAGCTCTAGGATTCATTTTTTAAATTTGTTCTGTTACTATTACATATATAAATGTGAATCTTTTCTAATGTGCCATATATATAGCACTTAGTGCTTTTCCTGTAGTTAACATGATAAATTATGTGAAAATTCATATGTATATTTACATGTATAATATATAAATATATTATTAAAAGATATTTTCTTTTATAATTCATCTTGTCAAGTGATGTTATTCTAATAATAACTGAATAATAATAAATAAATAAATTGTGTTTGCAAAAATTCTTGTTGGAAAAACTACATTTCAAATAATAGAAAACTGTTGTTTGTTTGGGAGTGCCTAATATATACTAAAACATTCTAAATATAATATATACTAAAATATCTTATTTTGCTGTATATTCTTGCAGCTTAATTTCAGAGGATATTGTGTATACCTAGGTCATTGATAATGTTCTAGAATATTTATTAGAAGTAGACAAGATCAAGAGCTCACAGTTTCTGTGACTTGTTTTTGAATTTGTCGTTTTATTTATTTTATTTTCAAGTTTTCATTTAAATTCTAGTTATAATGTAATATTGGTTTCAGGAGTAGAATTTAAGGATTCATCACGTATATATAACACCCAATGCTCAACCAAGTGTCCTCCTTAATATCCATCACCCATTTAGCCCATCCCTTGCCCACTTCCCCTCCATCAACCTTCAGTTTATTCTCTATAGTTCATAATCTCTGATGGTTTGCTTCTCCATCTCTCTTACCTCCTTATTCTAGGTTTATCTTTTTTTTTTTCTTAAATTCCATGAATGAGTGAAATCATACAGTATTTGTCTTTCTCTGACTGACTTGTCATTTTAAATCTATGCAAGTAGCTTGTTTTTTTTTAAACAGTAATTGTATAAAGTAGAAAAGATGACACTAATGCTGCCTTTTAATAAGAATGGTGTAATGTTTTGCTAGGAGAATGAAAGAACCAGAGTTTATATTCTAACAAATGAACAAATTCTATTTATGTAGTAACTTTTATGAGATTTATATGAGAACATTAGAAAAATCGTGATTCCTTATGATTTGGTTCATCCATAATTTTTTTTCTCAGTAAGTTCACTTTGGACTTACAAGTACCTCAATACTTTTGTAATTCCTCTACTAGTAGAATAGTGGTTTCCAACTGAACAATTAATTTATCTAGTGAGCTTATGACAAATGCTAATTGCTATAACAAATGCCAAATGCTAATGCCTGAGACATATCCCTGCTGAGATGAATTAGTAAATTATGCCTCAAAGTAAGTCCTTCATACATTTTTTTTTCCTAGAGAAGCCAGAGTCGACAGCACTGTTGTATTTAGTAAAGTATGAAACTAATGCTTCACCATTTATAAAACAGTGAAGTGGGAGGATTCTAGGTGTGGAGTCATATTCAAAATCTCCCTATCCGTATATTATTAAACTGTTGGAACAAAAATAAGTAATTCCGATTATTTTTTCACATGATTTATCCACATATGGTTGGAAAATACCCTGTGGATTTGGAAGAAGAGAAAGGCTATTCTGATATTTTTACCATTCTATGTTTAAAGATCAAAGAAATGTACAACTGAAAAGCTTCTGCAACTATTTTATATTGTTAAGATTGGAAACCTAAAGAGGTTATTAATTTAAAAGCAAAAATATGATAATTTTTTTTTGTTTTGATTTTGTCTTGCTTGGTTTGGATTTTGGTTTTGTCTATATCCACAGGACCAGTACAAAGAAACTATACTGTGGACCTGAAAATAGAGGAAATTGGAGTTTTCAGAAGATGGTTCAAGAAAACAAAAGGAACTAGAATTGAGACAGTGAACAGAGCTCTGAGGTAAAATGAGGAAATATGAACTGGGGTCTGATTAGTCCAAATTTCCTATGGAGGAATAACTTTCAGTTAATAGGAATATTATCGAAATAGTTTTGTTTTCATTTAGCTTTTATTATTTTTACTCTGACAGAATGAATCACATTGTCCATAATTATTTGTCCATAAATTTTTAATCAGTATATGATACATATGTATAGAGCCATAATTTTAAAATTATATATATATAATTATATATATATAATATATATAATATATAACACCAAAATCACTATATATATATAATATATATATTATATATAATATAATAATATATATATTATAATATAATAATATATATATATTATATATATATTATTATATATATATATAATATATAACACCAAAATCACTAGGCAAAGTCTGGGAATGTAGCTTAGCTGAAAGCATCAAGAGAAGGGGAGAAAAGCTGTGGAAATCTTTAGAAATATGTTTGTTCTGGATTTACCATAGCTTTTTTCAGATTATCTATATTTCTTATTTATATATTTGGTTTTCAAATAAATTTTTATTTTTTTGAGTGAACATACACTGAAATTATGAGTCCAAAAACACTACAATCTGTTAAAATTATGATTCAATTTGAATTGAATTGTTATTTCCTTGACAATACTGTTTATATCTGGGTATTTTTCATTTTAGCCATCTTAGTGGGTGTGAAGTAATATTTCATTGTGGTTTTGATTTGCGTTGTCCTGATAGATAAGGATGTTGAAGATTTTATTTTGTATTTATTGGGCATCTTTGTAGCTCCTGTATACAAATATCTATAATTTTTGCTCATTGTTTATGTGTTTTTGTTTGTTTTTCCTGTTTTAGGAATTCATTATACATTCTGCACACAAATTCTATATCAGATTTATGATTTGCAAATATTTTCTCTCATTCAGTGGATTATTGATCTTGTTATACATAGCATAAAAATTTTTAATTGTGATGAAGTCAAATTTATCTCTTTCTTTTGGATACTTTTGCTTTTGCTGTGATACCTAAGAAACCATTGTCCATATATTCTTCTAAGTTATTTTAAATTTAGACCTTAAATTTTTATTTAAGATATATTTTGTGTTAATTTCTATGTAAGGTGGGAGGGTTGGCTTTTTTTTTTTTTTTTTTTTTTGCATGTGGATATACAATTGTCCCAGTATCGTTTATCGAAAAGGTTTTAAATTTGTTTGGGCACTTTTGTAATGAAACAAACCACAAAGGTAATTTTTCGCTTCTGTATTCTCAGTCCTATATCCATTGATCTGTATGTCTATCCTTATGCCAATACTACACTGTGTCAGTCCTAGACTCTCTTTTGGAGTAGACTTTTGGATTACTAATTCAATCTCTTTAATTATTGTAGGTCTATTTAGATTTCCTGTTACTTCCTGAGTCAGGTTTGGCAGCTTGTGATTTTCTAGGAACTGTCCATTTCATCTGATTATCTAATTTATTCACATACAATTGTTCATAGCATTCTTTTAAAATCCTTTTTTATTTTTATAAGATTGGTAGGTTCTCATTTTAGTAGTCTGAATTTTTCCCCATTTTTGTCTTGATCAATTTAGCTCAAATATGTCAGTGCTGTTATCTTTACAAAGACATATTTTTGGTTTTGTTGAATTTCTGTATTTTAATTTTAATATTCTCTATTCCATAATTTCAGCATGAATCTTTATTATTTTCTCCCTTGACGTAGGTTCAGTTTGCTCTTCTTTTTTGAGTGTTTTAAGGTTGCAATGTAGGTTGAGATCATCTTTTTTTAACATAGTCATTTTCAGCTAAAAGTTACCTCTTAATGCATAATTCATGTAAGATTGCTCAGGGCCCTTTCTCATACTTCAACCACAGTACTTCTGCTTTTATATGATTTATAAATTGACATATAGCAAGATTTTCTTTGAAAGTCAGGCTCTGTGTGTGTGTGAGTGTGTGCATAGGAACGGTTTAAAACCAAATCCACAGAAAATCTCTTAACAGAAGAGAACTCAGTTGAAGCAGAGAATGTATAAAAATAACAAAGAATTGGAACTAAGTAAATCATAATTCAGCATACGACATGCAAAAAGTGCCAGGTATTACTTATCTATTTCACAATTGTGCCCCTGACACTTATAATGGTAACCTTTAAATGTAATTTAAAATTTTTGGAAATTGGTATGTAGAAACCTGTGATTTTATAACATACATGAAAAACAAATAATCAAAAGCTGTTAAACTCATGTTTCAAGAATATGTCAAGTACACACCTCCTACAGGGCATTATTTTATATATGTTTCCATTTGTAAATGTTTTTTAATGTATTATTTTACAAAATAATAATATCCTGAACTATGCTCTTCAGTCAAGCATACTGCAGTGAGGTTTGTGTACATTTAGAGTGTGCTGGTAGAAAAAGGAAATATTCAGGCACACTCTGAAGACCATTTAGCTTCCTGTCAATCCATCAAGAAAAAATACCAGAGAAAATCTATCCAGCTCATCTAAACGTCATGTATTTTGTTCCTAATTCTAGTGGGAAAGTTTCCATCTGGAAATTTTGTAAAACCTAAAAAATTTAAGAAAGAAAAATCATTTGTAATTTTTTTAGTCAATAATAAATTATAAATTTCCTAAGTATCTCATTATTTTAAAATTAGCATCCTCCCACTATAAGCTGCTTTTTGAAATTATGTATTCATAGAACCTTACATTATGAAGTAATCTGATTTTTTCAAGTGAAGCAAAAAACATCGAAGGAATTCATGACAGCAAAAGTCCTCCTCATCCCATACAATTGTACTTGCCATAATAGAGATCAATATCCATAGCACAGGGGGAGAAAGATCTCTCTCTATACTTCAGAGTATGTTTTCAACTTTATAAAAAGGTAATCCTGATGGTATAAATAGGTCCTACAATGTAAGATTTAACTGACTAATTGTATATATTTTATTTAAGTATTCTTTATACCAGTAAAATGAATAATTATTAGCATTTTATTTGGCACATATTTTTCATTCTTGACTTCGCTTCCCAGTTGTATATTGGAAAATATTTCCAAGCAAAGCATTCTAACACCAATAAAATGTTTTTCACTAATAATTTTGTTGGAATATTCATAGTGCATGCCAAAAAAGAGTGTATGTAAATTAGGATGAACAATTATATCTCAGGAATCTCTCTGTCTCTCTCTCTCTCTCTCTCTCTCACACACACACACAGATTTAATGAACCAGAGTTTAAAAGGCTTTTGTGAAAAAGGCAAGAGGAGGGAGAAATCATCAATTATATCAGGATGTGTAATTCATGTAAGGAAGAAATCTGAAATATCCCTAAAGAGTAATTATTTCCAAAGCTGTCATAGGCAATGCACTATATGACTTAAGACCAATTTTATAAGTTAACCTTCTTTTTCCTAGGTCACGGGAGTTGAATCCTATTGCTATTCATTAATTTTTAATTCCACTGAATAAAGTCATGCTTCTCATTGTTCAATTTAGTTCCATTCTGTATCATGGAAGTAAGAAAATAATTATTTTTGTCTTGACATTTTATTTCTGGCATCCAGAATCATAGTAATGGGGTAATTTCATCATGCTACATGCTGATATTACTTGTTAGCATTGGAAAGAGATGCATGACTAATAATGAAAGACCTTACATCATGAGAAATTGATAGCACAGTCATTAGATCAAATTTTATTGAAACTATCCGATAAATAACACACAACTCATCCTTTTATTTTTTCCAAAAGTAACTTAATCGACAAAATATTATGGGACACCCAGAAGAAGAAAAAAAAATATTTATCATCTAAAAATTGAAGGCTATTTATAAAAATAACTTTCTGTAGCAACAACATACACATAGTAATCCAAGTGTGAAGATGTATTATTTTAGTCTGCAATATTTACATTCTCACAGGAATATTCTTGTATTTGGAGCTAATTATTGATGCCTAGGTCATGACTGGTCTAGAGTTTTGTTCTGGAAAACCTGTATAATATTAACAGAAGAATCTCATGGTTAAGAGAGAAATATTGGGAACCAACATCACTTAATTCACTCTTGACATTCTTCATTTCAACATGGCAACACATTAACTTTCTCCTTTCTTTGGAGCCACTTGTACTTTTTACAGTCATTTAGAACTTGTAAGAAACAAAAATAAGTTTCTTAATGCCTATGGATATACACTTTGTGTATTTATATTCATAAAAATCCAAATCTAAATATCTTTTAAGCTATAGATATCTAGTTTGAATAAGACCTTTGGATGATAGCTATATAAATGTAAGAGGATTTACTTGGAGGTCATGTCTAGAACAGACTAAATTTAAGATTTTTTTTTTTTGTAGCAATACCAAATCAACACTAGAAAAATATCCTAAGCACCAGAGGCATTTTAACCCAATTATCTGTATGAATCTATCCAATATATTTCAGACATCATAGCTGTTGTATTTTGGCATTTCTATTCTTCAATGTCACTTCTCATTAATGCACTGGTTCTGTTACTGTCATTTGATGACTTCTCCACTGTCATTTTACTTCATTAACTGATTATTTTCTAATTGCTATTTTATGCTACTGTTTGATTCATCAGCTTTTAATGTTCCACTTAATTGACTTCTTTGTCTAAATGATGGGAGAGAAAATGTGGCTGAATTAATCATTTAGCTTCTGAATTCTGATATAGTGAGAGCTTATTTTGATTGTTCCATTTTCTAGATAGCAAAACTAAGGATTGGTGTCTGCAGTCTACTCAAACATCCTTCATTAAAAGTATTTCTTACTCCTGCTTTTTCAGTTTTTAGAAAAGTTGAATAACTTCAAAGACATCAAATATATACTACATTTTGCTCATTTTAAAAGTTATGTTATCTTTCATTTTTTCTATAAGATTTCACTTGGCAGGATTTTAAATCATAACTGAAATTGTGTTTTATGTAATTTAGTAAAAATTTTAAATCAGAAATCTTCAAAAAAAAAGAAATCTTCAGATCAAAAATATTTGCAAATAAAGAGTATGTTGGGGCCTTGTTGGTGTTGACTTAGGGGATACCAAATAGCAATTTTTAGGAAAATTAAGATAATAAACATAAAAATTATAAAGTTCAATTTATTTTCATGTTCAAAATTTTCTTATTGCAATTCTTTTTGAGGAAGGATCTGGGTCACAGAGTCTAACATGACTAATTTCATACAACAAATAAAAGTCAGAATTGAGGGCCACCTAGGTGGCTGAGTCACCTGGATGACTCTTGATTTGGGCTCAGATCATGACCTCAGGGTCATGAGATCAAGCTCTCCATCAGGTTTTGCACTGAGTGTGGAGCCTGCTTAAGCTTCTTTCTCATTAGTTCCCTCTGCTGTCTCTCTCCTCTCTCCACCACCCCCACTTCCCACCCTCAGCCTCCTCCATATCCCTGCACTCTCTTGCTGGGGTGTGTGTGTGTGTGTGTGTGTGTGTCACAATTGAAATTCAAATCAAGCTTTGCCAAACACAGAAGTCTGAGTTCTATCTAAACTCTTAGGCAATGAATGATGTGGAATCAAAAGTCAGATGGCATATATGTGCTTGACAAAAAGAAAGGCTGCTACTCCTCACTCCATCATGGTCATCTCATATCCTCATTGACAAAGCCCTAAGAGATTCCAAAGCTTTATGCTTCTTTGTCAAGCATGAGGCATGGGAATTGAAGTCAAGCTGGAAACTCAATGCACAGGGTGCAAACTCTTAGGTATCAAATGTATGCCTTAACTTAGATCCTCATCACTTCCTTGGGAGGCTACACAGTTCCCATTCTTTTTTTTTTTTTTCACAAAATATTATTTTCTTTATTCATGAGAAATATACAGAGAGAGGCAGAGACATAGGCAGAGAGAAAAGCAGGCTCCCTCATAGGAAGCCTGATGTGGGACTCGATCCCAGGACCCCAGGTTCATGACCTGAGCCAAGCATCCCCACAGCTCCCATTCTTACATAACCTACAAATATGTCTCAAAGTGGGAGAGTTTTTCATGTATTATGCCTTCATCTCCAAAGTTTTCCTATTTTTCTTTTCTCCTTTCAGGACATGTCAGGGCATGTCTATAATTAGGTTAAGCTTCTATTTTTTTTTTCAAGATTGTATTTATTTATTCATAGAGACACAGACAGAGAGAGAAGCAGAGACAAAGGCAGAGGAAGAAGCAAGCTCCACGCAGAGAGCCTGACGTGGGACTTGATCCAGGGTCTCCAGGGTCATGCCCGGGCTGCAGGCAGCGGTAAACCGCTGCGCCACGGGGGCTGCCCAGCTTAAGCTTCTATATGTCAGATCCAAACATCAGAAAAGGTGAATGATGGATAATTTGCCTCAGTTTGAACTGAAAAGAGGGAAATGCTGTGAGAAATTCTAATTATTTAGTAAGTGATTCTCCATTTAAGAAAACAAGTAATGGCCACACAGTGTTAAAAGTACTGTAGTGTATAATCATACAATAAACACAAAACCTTGAGATCAATATATTTAGGGAAGGGCTTCATGACATTCAAGCTGGATTTTGTTAATGTTTTACTTTTTAGAGTAGTTTAAGGTTCACAGAAAAGTTGAGGGAAGGTACAGAGATTTCTCATATATCTTTACCCCCAAAGATGCATTGCCTCTGCCAAGCTGGATTTTTAAGAATGAGTGGGAATATATCTAGGCAACAAAATGAGAGATTGAACCCTTGGACACAGCCCTTGAAGGACATGAGGAACAGGTCCTGTGGCACATTGCAAAGGCCGGTTTTGTTAACTATGCCAAAGGACGTGATCTGAAGTGTAGGATCCTAGGCTGGGAGGACAACAGCAGCCATAGAATCATGAATAATCCAACCACATACAGATGTTTAAACTTTTCATATTGGAATTGTTATGTCCTGAGTATTTGGGTTCCCCTACCCCCAAATTCTTGTGTTGAAACTCTACCCACAAATATGATGGTATTACAAGGTGAGACCTATAGCAGATGATTAGATTAAAATGAGGTCCTGAGGGTGGAAGCACTCATGAATGGGATTACTGTCCTTAGAAGAGTCAAGAGGGAGTTTCCTTGAACTTCTGCTCTCCACCATGTGGAGATACAATGAGAAATCAGGAGTCTGCAACCCAGGAGAGGCTCCTCACCAGAACTCAAGCATGCTGGCAACTTTACCTCAGACTTTCAGTCTCCAGAACTCTAAGAAATAAATCTCTATTGTTTATAAGCCACCCAGTTTATAGTACTTTGTTACAGCAGCCCAAAGGGACTAAGACAGACATTAAGGGAGTTCAAAGTATTTCAATCAGGGAAAATGACATGGTTGGAAAATGTAAGAGAAAGAGATGTGGGTCATTAGGCAGAGAAACACTTAAAGAGTTCCAGCAAAGGAAGGGCTAAATTACACTAGAGATATGAATATTATCTGCTTTAGCTCATGGCAAGTCTGTTTATCATAGAGGATTCCCATGGATTGCAAAACTAATATGGTAAATGCTCAGTAACTATTAACTCTATGTATTTTACATGTGAAGCTCATTGAATAAGAGCTGTTATATTTGTTTTTACCATATTTTGGAATTTGCACACTTTTGATGTTTCCTCAGAACATACAAAGTACTAGTACATACTAGTACAGGAAAAGGGCCATTTCTCAGAATTTCATTTTCTTGACGTTAATTCAAGTGGCAGAGGCTGAAGGCCTTCATCTAAATAGTGTAATGGACAGTGTAGGGTAAATCTTGGTCACTTTCTCTAAATATAGGGCTTTCCCTTTAAGAAACTTCTTACCAGTTGGGTAGATAACAGCCCCTTAATGGTAGCTGTCAAAATATACTACCATGTTGCAGAAGATTTTAAGTCATTTTAAATTTATTTTGAGTCAATGCAAGAGTTTGAAAGAATTTGCCAAACTAAGAAATATTAATTACTATGATATTTTATTATAGTTTAACATGCAATATTATATATGCATTTTCTAGTTGAGGTCAAATGCATACATTTAATAAAAAGAAAAAGAACAGAAAACACACTGAATGCTTTTTCTCAAAGTAAGGCATTTGTCCTTCTCTTAAATCCACTGAAGTTCTTTAAAAAAAAAAAAAAGATTTTATTTACTTACTTATGACAGACACAGAGAAAAAGAGACAAAGACATAGTCAGAGGGAGAAGCAGACTCCCTTGTGAGCCTCCCTTGTGAGCTTCTCCTCTTCTGGGGGGAGAGAGGGGCTCAATCCCAGGACCCCAGAATCTCCACTTGAGCCAAAGGCACTCAATCACTAAGCCACTCAGATGCCACAAATCCACTGAAGTTCTAACATATTTTTTTTTATATATAGAATTTAAAATCCACTCAAGGGATTTTAAACACGAAAGACAAATATTTTGGATCATATCTGAATATTATTTTTTCCAATATATCAAATATTGAATGCTGTTGATAATTGTGAAAAAAACTTTCTTTTTCAAAAAAGCTTTTTTTCGATTTGATAAATCTGAGATGGTTAATATTTAGGAAATATATGCTAGAAATGATGCCATGCAAGTTCAGGTGTTCTGATATTGATAACTTCACTCTTAACCTAAGACACACAATTCAATAACTTGAAAGAGAAAGAATAAGAAAAAAGCTCAATATAGTACAGATCAGAATATGATTTAGTCATGATTCTCAGCCTGATTTTTGGAAACAGATACTCTAGAATGTTTTTCCTATGCTCAGTTGATTATAGCCCTTAAGTTCTGAGACAGTTAAAGAATTACAAATTAGAATCTGAATCTAGAAGGAGGGTATTTTGATGAAGACAGTCATTTTTTAGATGCTTCTCAAATAGCTTAATATCTCTTCAAAAATATTTTACTTCTGCTTACTTAGTGAAGGAGGTGCTTAAAGAGACAAGTACAAAATTGTCCTGAATACTCTTTCTCATACAACAGAATCAAAATTTTCCTCTATTATTTATTTAGGAAATAAAGCTCATTGCCATCAGAACATCAAGAAATAGCAGCTTAATTAGGCAGATGGTTCAATAACCTTCCCAATGAAGGTTATCTTTCTGTTCTAGATTCTTTTCCAGACTGACTCAATTGGAAAACAAAACAATTTATCTAGATATTAATGTTTCCATTAAAGAATCTCAAAACTGTGGTAGATGCCTGAGAAATATTTGCTGAATTCAAGCCACTGATGACACTTTAACATAGGCATTCATTACCCCACACACTGGTTACTGTAATAGCCTTCCAGGTTTTGTCTCAGTATCTGGTCCGCCACTCCCCAAAGTATCTTATCTTTCAAACTTCTTCATTAAATATCATACTGAAAACATCATTTCCTTATGTTTAAGAATCAAAAATGTATTCTTTATTTGAAGTAAAATGAAGTGTCAAATTTTGAAGCCTTTCAAATTCAGATTCTACCCAGTGTGTCCTTTTATATTTTCAAAGTTAGTCCATGTTCATTTCATGTTTGCTATCCCTATGCTATGGATGGAATGTTTGTATCTCCTCAAAATTCATGTATTAAAATCCTGAACCCCCCCCCCCGCCCACCGCAATGTGATGGTAGTAGTGGCCTTTGGGTGGTAATTGAGTCAGGAAGGTGGAGTTTTCATGAATAGGATTAGTAGGAAGAGACACAAGCGCTTGCTCTCTTTCTCTCTCTCCTCTCTGCCATGTGAAGTCTGCCATGTGCTTGCCAGACACAAGCGCTTGCTCTCTTTCTCTCTCCTCTCTGCCTCTCTACAGCAAGAAGACTGATGCTTACAAACCAAGAAGTGATCTCACCAGATACCAGATGGACTAGTGCCTAGATCTTAGACTTCCTAGTCTCAGAGCAGTAGAGTATAAATTTTTATTCTTAAGCCATCCAGTATATGATCATTTGTTATTGCAGCCCACATTAAAAAATAATGCCATATTATTCATCTATTGAATCCATTTGTTTATGTTTTCCTAACAAAGAATGCCCATAATTTTCACCTATAACAATCCATCTACTTCTATGTCTATAGTGTTCTTTTTTTTTTAAGATATTATTTATTTATTCTACTTCTTTGTTTAACCAGCACATATTTGTCTTTAGAAATTTATAGAATGTTGGGTCACCTGTGTGGTTCAATCAGTTGTGTCTGATTCTTGATTTCAGCTCACATCATGATCTCAGGGTCTTGAGATTGAGCCCTGCATTGGGTTACATGCTAGGCATGGAGACTGCTTAGCATTCTCTCTCTGCCTTCCCTAAAAAAAAAAAAAAAAAAGGTTTTAAGAATGTTTATATTTCCTAAGTTTTTAACTCTGTGTAATTGTCTATCATAGTCTAATTCATAAAAACTTCCTCTCCTCAATTTCCCATTCTTCCATTGTCCCATTCATTCTCAACAGATAAATTTATATCTCAATTCAGGAAAATAGAAGACATCAGAAAGCATTTCTTGTATCTGCCTACTACAAAACACTCAAAGCTACTAAAAAAAGAGCTGTCCATTCTTTTATTTAGGGCCAAAAACTACTTATGGTGTGGTTCTTATCTTCTTAGCTATTAAATTATTAAATTTCTTCTTTAATATTTATTTTTTCCACAACTAAATATGTCTCATCAGTTTTAAATAAAATGTCTGCTTGCATCCCCATATGGTCCTGACCCACAAAACACTCTCTTCTCTATATATAGTGGTTTCAGTTAACATCTGTGTAATAAGTATTTCTGAGAATATCTTTAGCCATACTTCTTTTATGAACCTCGAATCACATATCCAGTGGCTTTTGAAAGTAATCACCACTTGTATGAATCAAACATGTGCAAAACCAGATTCATAATTTCCTACCTCTTCCAATGTGCTCTTCTCTCAGAGAATGTTAACACCATTAAGGGAGAAACTTGGAAGTCACTTGTGAGTTTCTTTTTGTCCTTGTCCCCCAAAGAAAATGAATCATAAAGTCTTGTCACTTTTACATTCTAGATACCATTTAAAACCATCTGCTTCTCTCTTATCTTCATTCTTCTGCTTCTTCTGCTTTCATTTATTTATCAATAAATTCTGACCTGGCTTTTGTTTGCCACATTCCAAGAAAATCACTCACTAATTATTGTCATGTGGAAAGAGATAGAGATAGAAAGACGAGAGAGAGAGAGAGAGAGAGAGAGAGAGAGAGAGAGAGAGAATCTATCTGCAAGCTGGAAACCCGGAAAAATTGGTGGTAGGATTCATTCCAAGTCTGAAGGCTTGGAACTAGGGAAGCTAATGGTGTAATTCCAGTCTGAAAACAGAAGATGAGATGTCTCAGTTTGAGCAGCCTTTTGTTCTGTTGTGATCCTCAATGAATTGAAAACACCTTAATGACCTATCCCCGAATAACGTTTAATCTGGGTACCCCATGGCCAGTCAAGTGGACTTGTAGCTTATTTCATGGGCATGTTTTATTGCTTTATCTCACAATTGGCATATTTTTTTAGAGACATCAGTTTTGTATGGGGATAAATTATTGTCTTTTTAACGAACCAAGCTGTATTATAATTGATCTATTTGTTTCAGTTATGAGAACCAATAGGAATGATCACAATAGAGTAATCTCAAGTGTTTATTGGAAATTAATTAATTAAGAAATACCCTTGAAATAAACTAATTAGCTGTAATACCATTATATAGTTTGTTTAATAAATATTGATTTAATTTGTGTGTCAGCACAAACAAAAAGATATGCATTCCCTTTTTATCCATAAGAAGCCCATTGATTACAACCTTTGAGGCTCATTTGAAAATTAGATTCAGTGAGTTTTGTTCTCCATAGCTAAGAGAAAAGGATAATGTTCCTATCAACACTAAAAGAATCTAACTGGTACATTAAGCCTTTCATTTAATTCAGTGATCCTACCCTTACATTTATTCTATATGAGATTATGTTCTATACTAGTTTATGATAGAATATCATATAATATTTTCATTTTAAAGCAACTTCCATCTGTTAAGCCATTCAGCCTCTGGAAATCTTAATGAGTCAAATATCACATAAACATCATGAATGTGTATTTTTTATGCAGAAGTAAAATCAAAATAATTTCTACTTGAGGCTAAAAAGATTGCTTTCAGGGAACTTGTTTCCAAAAACACAACTTCTTCTTTTTTTTTTTTTCTTTTAACATTGAAGTTTCATTGTATTAAATGTGTTTTTACTTAAGTCATGCCATGTCATAGTAATAAGGCAACAAAGGATAGATACTGAACAAAAGAATATTTTTGCACCCATTCAGAGAAAAAAAAAAAAGAAGAAGAAGAAGAAAATAGTTTCTTTTGAAATACAGCCATCCAAAGTGTTAGTATGAGTCATGGTATTACTCCTTACAAAATAAAATAAAATACATACTCTAAAAATTATGTGACTACTCTTCAAATCAAGTTCTGACTGGATAATTTCTTGCATCCTATGTTATTAAAAACCCCAACAGCCAAGAAATTCAATCATATCTTGATTTAGAAGTTAGAATATTATTAAATACTATAATCTAGTTTAATATTTAATATATGATTATCTGGCTAGAACTCTAATTTCCTAAAATAAAAAATATTAATAATATAATTTGAGAGATTAATTGCTCATTCGAGTTACTGAGAATATTGTGCTTAAGGAGCACAGAGACAATACGCCTATACTTCTTAAAATTTTAAAATAAATTTTAATGATACCAAATTCACAGTATAGGTTGAATGGTATCTTCCCAAAAAGACATGTTGAAACTCTAAGTCCTAATACCTCAAAATGTGACCTTCTTTGGAAATAAAGTCATTGCAGGTATAATTAGGATGAAGGTCATATGGGAGTAGAGTGAGACCCTAATCCAATGTGATTGGTGTGCTTATAAAATGACCATGTGAAGGCACAGAGATACTGAGGAAATGTAATGTGAAAATGGAGGCAGAGGTTAAAATCATGCATCTACCAGATAAGGAATGTTGAGAACTCCTGGCTGTCACCAGAAACTGGGAGAAAAGCATTAAGAAGATTCTCCCTGAAAGCTCTGGGAAGGAATCAACTCTGCTAACACCTTGATGTTGGTTCTAGTCTCCAGAACCAAGAGACTGTTGTTTGAAGCTACACAGCATGTAGTATAAAAAATGAATATATCCACTAAACTAGGCTGGCAGCTGTATATGTGGGCATAATATACAGACACACACATATATGTAAACACATATGTATATGTACGTGTATATATATATATATGCAGCTTGGTTGAGCCAAAGTTTTGCTACTTTGTAGCCCTGTCTCTAAGGTTGAAATTAAATATTTAATCAATAACTATATTATTTGGGTGTGTGAAAACTGCTCTAATCAAAATGAACATGCCATAATTATTATGTTTTCCTTTATGAACATTTGAAATAAACACTAATTGGAGGTAAGTGAGTCCTATAGGTCTCCTCAGTCACAACGTCACTTCTATGTAGAAAAACAATAACCAGGAAAGTTGTTCTGTTTGTATAATATAGTCTTACCTGTATTCCCTTTAATCTCTGACCACATTTTGAAAAAAATGTTCATTCAAGGCAATAAGACTTATGATAGAGATAAGACTACTTAGGCAACCAGAATTCTCCAAATCTGTCATTGTACATAAGAGTATAATCTAATCATGTGTCAAAGATCACTCTAAAGAATGAAGGATAAAGTCTTGCTAGGCGGCTTGTATCTTATTCATCCAATGTGTAGTGTATCTCTATGACATCATACACAATCCACATAGCTTGAACATTTTCACAATTAAAAAGTCAGGATGCCTGGGTGGCTCAGCACTAGAGCGTCTGCCTTTAGCCCAGGGCATGATCCTGGAGTCCAGGGATTGAGCCTCACATCAGGTGCCCTGCATGGAGCCTGCTTCTCCCCATGCCTGTGTCTCTGCCTCTCTCTTTCTGTGTCTATCATGAATAAATAAATAAAATCTAAAAAAATAAATAAAAATAAAAATAATTATATTAATTCTAACTATAATCTAATTAACACATGATCAATCTCAAAATGAACATCCTTTCAAAATTCACTTATATTAACAACAAAAACTCTAAACCTTTATCTGTAAGCCTTTATTAGTTAGAAGTAAGGATGACAAAAATGACCAGCTATTTCTGGAGTATGACTTTGGCTTTTTATATAAATCATAGTGAACAAGACCTGGAGAGTGTTTTTCCAATTACAGACACTAACATACAGATAATACACTCTTGACTTCTATTTCTAGATATAGCAGACTAGATTCTGCACATCTCCTACCAAGAACAACAGGAAGTACCATCTGTTTGAAGATATCAGAATACTAATAAAACAATGAGAATTGGAGGACATATGATTTTATAACAGAGGAAAGTGCAAAGAAGAGACTTTAAGATTTAACTCTATTTTTCCCCTGAAACATTTGCAAGTGTTTAAGTAACAGTCTAGATGTTGTAAGGTGAGAGAGCTTTCAACAGTCTCACTAGGGTAGGATATTGCAGCTGGAGTTTCCAAAGGGGAAGGAGCTGTGGTAAACATCTGTGTTTTTCTGTTTGGAACCTTGAAAGGCTGGCTACTCCTTGGAACTCAGAGTGAAATGTAAATAGAATAAACCTGCACAAAGATTCAAATTCAAGCTATTTATTAGTGCAATTCCAGATTGGATTAAATTGAAATGTCTATATTCTACATGTCCTAACAGCAAATTTACTCTAGAACAAGATAAAGTTATTTAGAGCCAATAGCTTTTCCAAAAATTTTCGAATACATTATTGGATTTCACTTTTGAAAATATGGCAAGACAATATAAAATGGCTAAAAATAAAGAAAAATATATAGAGATTGATCTATTTATATCTATCTAGAAAACAAAAGGATTCAGATGTTTTATGAATCAATGTTTCCAACTAAACAATGTGTGTGTGTAAATATATATATATATATATATATATATATATATATATACATGTATATATGTATGTGTGTATGTATATATATATTTAACTCTGAGATTCTGTCATTCTTGTATATAATTTCCACTAGACTCACATACTGGTTAAGAACCTTTCTGAACATTAGGTGTGGTGACGCAATGGAAAGGCATTGTGCTTACAACTTAGAATGAACAGTCCATGAAAGCAGCTATCCACTAGTTTCTCACCTATGGGAGTTAGGAGCTAGCTCCACTCTAGGTGCGGAGGTGCCTTGGAAAGGCACTGTATTGAACTCGGAGACCCAAGCATTCCAGGCCTGCAGCTTGAGGCTAGCCTCTCACACACAGGAGGTACAAGGTAGCTGCACAGGAGTTGAGGGCCTGTGGAAATGATATGTAGTAAACTGTGAGCAACCAGTGTTTCTGGAGAGCAGCTATGCACTACCCTCTCACCTCCCAGTTTTAGAACCTTGATCAAAGGCCCCTGAGGAGGCTTGCGTGAAATGTGGCCTAATGTACTTTGCAGGCAGCTTCTGACAAGCCTCTAATGTAAGGGATTCAGAGCTATGTCCATAGTAGGTATGGAGCCCTGAGGGATAGGCTCTGTGCTCAACTCTCACAAAGAAGCATTCCTTGAACACAGCTTTCAACTGGCCTCAAACCTATGGTAGATAGAAGGTAGATCCACTCTAGGTAAGGAGGTGTCATGGAAAGGCACTGTACTGAACTCGGAGACCCAAGCATTCCAGACCTGCAGCTTGGGACTAGCCTTTCACCCAAGGGAAGTACAAGGTAGCTGCACAGGAGTGGAGGGCCTGTGGAAATGATAAGTAGTAAACTGTGAGCAATCAGCATTCCTAGAGAGCAGCTTTACACTACCCTCTCACCTACTGGCCTTAGAAACCAAAACAAAAGCACATGTTGTGGCTCCAGGGAAATGGGACCTACTGCTCTCTGAGGAAAAAACATTCCTTGCAGGCAGCTTCTGACAAGCCTCTAACGTAAGGGAGTTAGAAGCTATGTCCACAGTTGGTGGGTAGGCTCAAGGGACATGCCATGTGCTCAATTCTCAGAAAGAAGCATTCCTTGAACATAGCTTTCAACTAGCCTCAAACCTATGGAAGTTAGAAGGTAGCTCCACTCTAGGTGAGGAGGATATATATGTGTGTGTGTGTGTGTATATATATACACACATACACACACATACATATCTCCAAGGAAACAGATGAGAATATAAACATATGTATATAAAAATATAAACATCAAGTGAAAAAATTAAATGAATCATTATGAAGTGATATTTTCTATATAGTTTAAAATCATTGAGCATGTAATACATTTGACTCGGATTGTAATTTATTGTGAGGCTGTGCTGTCAACATGGTAGTCACATTTCACATTGAGAGATGAAATATGTCTAGTCTAAATGCCACTTTGTAAGCGTAATGTACATACCAACTTGCAAAGCTTAGTATGAAAAATAAGTGAGTTATTTGTCCAATTTTTAGTCTATCATTATAAAGACAAGGAAATAATGAGTGAGAATCTCTGTGCCCCCCATTGTCTCCTTTCCAAAAAGTGATCTTAATTTAAGGCACTGTAGGGACAATATTTGGGAGTCATTCATCTGTACTTTTGCTCCACTAAAATAATGGTCCTCAGAAATTTTTAATTAGTTTGATATAATAAATCTTCTCAACTCTCCTTGGCATGCTATTATTACTAAGAAAGCCAATGTATATTATTTACTTCCTTGTTTAATGTGTTAATGTCTATGATGATATGTATTGGACAAATTAACTCAAAATTTAGAGACCTATTCCTCTAACTCAATATTCTTCGCAGTAGCACAGATAATTTATGATTTACAATTGTGTGATAGAAGTTAATCTCGAAACAGCACTATTATCATCTCTAACAATATCACTCTCTAATTAGAGCACAACCTGCATTGTTATTGCTTTAACTGAAGATCAATTTCTCAATCATTGAATTATATAAAGCCCTGAGAGGGAGAATACTTAATATCTCTGTCTTCAACTTGCTAGACTTTTCTGACCTGTCAGTACATCTAGATTTAGACTAACTATTAATGTAGTAGCTTATCTTTAATCTGTGAAAATATCTGACAGCTGAGATTTTATAATGATGTGCATCTTTGCTACCTCTGCCCATAAATCTTTGATAACACAGCATCATTCTGCAAATTCCCTTTTTGTACATCCTGCCCCACTACCAGAGCGAAATATATTTTTGAATAGTTGTTGCTGTTACTTCATTCTTCTTACTTTCTTTAAATGTCATAAGCAAGACATGATTTCTTCTTCCTATTTATTTTATTTTAAAGTGCAGAAGGGGGTCCTTTTTGGTTGTGCTAGAAGTCAATTAATTTTTATTTTGACAATAGAAACAAAAACATAAGGCCCCTACATCACCATCATAATGTCAGCTTATGAGCAGCTGAGTAAAAGGACCAATAAAGTACTAACAGAAATGGTATGACCAAGCCTTTTTCCCTCTGAAGACTATAAATCTCATAAGAGAACATTTTTAGATATTGATTGGTCTTATTAGACCTGTGGTTGCCATGAAGTTGTGTCAGTGGATCTTCCTTCAAGAAATAATTTGCCATTCATCTACAATGAGTTAACTGAGTCAGATGCAGTAAGGTTATCCTTTGTCTTATAAGGGTTACCTCAACATATCTTCATACCACTGGACTCCTAGATATTCCACTGTGGTAAAATACCTCTGAAATTTTATCAAATTTATTTCCTACCCTTTGACATGAAAATGTCCACCCAATTAGTTGAGAATAGTTGCTAATTCTTGCTCACTAGTTCTAATCAGCATAATGTTATAAGTGTAATGAAACATTATAATATTTTATGGAAAGGGTAAGGTGGTCAAGATCCTTGTAAACTAAATTATGACATATAACTGGAGAGCTGACATATTCCTGAAGTAAGATGGTGAAAGTGGGTTGCTGGCCTTACCAACTGGAAGCAAACTGCCTCTGGTAGTCTTTAAAACGGAGCTAGGGGGGGAAAAGACATTTTTCCAACTTACTAGCTATTACAGATACCAGGGGATGTCAAGTTACTCAAGCAGTGAAACCACATCTGGTACAGCAGCTAAAATTGGAGTCGTTACCTGGTTAAGGTATGATAATCCACTGTCATTTGACAATATCCATCTGTCTTTTGCATAGGCCAAATAAGCAAGTTGAATGTGGATACAGTGGGAATCATAGTCCCTGCATTTTTCAAGTCCTTAATGGTGATACTAATTTGTGATTTCTCCAGAAATGCAATAATGCTTATGGTTTAATATTTTCTAGGTAGAGGCATTTCTAGTAGCTTCCACATTCCTAACATAATAACCCTCCCTCTGTTGATCAGGGAACTGATGTGAGGATTCTGCCAATTGCTGAGTATGTCTACTCCAGTTATGACTTCTAGAACTGAGGAAATAATTGCAGTAGAGATTTAGAGATCCTCTGGATCCACTGGGAGATGGAACAGAGCCAAAACTCCATTGGTCTCCCGAGAGAGGGAGAGAGAGAGAAGGTGAGGAAGGAAGAGCGAGGGACGGAGGGAGAGAGAGAAGAGAGGGAGAGAGAGAGAGAGAGAGAGAGAGAGAGAGAGAGAGAGAGAGAAGATTTTAAGGAAATTGGCTCATGCAATTGTGGAGAATTGGCAAATCCAAGATATGCAGGGTAGGCCGGCAGGCTAGAGACCTTCAGGGAAGAGTTGCAGTTCAAGCCCAAAGGCTATCAAATGACAGAATTTCTTCCTATTTATGGAGGTCAGGTTTTTGTTTGTTTTTTATTTTATTTTTAGTTAAGACCCTTAACTGATTGAATGACGGCCACTCACATCATGGAGGATAATCTTCTTAACTCAAGGTCTGCTAATTTAAATGTTAATCTTATCCAGAAATATCTTCATAGAAATATCTTAAACAGTATTTGACCAAATAATCAATGCCTACTAAGGCCCAGCCAAGTTGACACATAAATTAACCATCACATCTGAGTTATAGTACATTCATGATCCTCTTCTCATTTATATCATTAATATCTTTTTATAGAGCAACATATTGCCTTCTGTTAACAAATTTATTCACCCTTCTCAATCCATTGGGAGATTCCTTTGCTTCACCTTTTTAATATTTTATTTACAACAATGTTTTATAGAATTCCTAAATGCTATGGATTGAATGTTTGTGCTTGCCTAAAATTCATATGTTGAAGTCATAATTACCAATGTAATAGTATTTGGAGATGGGGCCTTCAGGAACTGATTGGGTTTAGATGAGACCATGATCGTCGAACATCCATGATGGGATTAATTTCCTTATAAGAAGAGAAAGAGGCCAGAGTCTCCCTCAACTGACAACAAACCTAGAAGAGGCTCTCTGTAGTCATCAAAATGGTCAGTTCCTTGATCTTGAACTTCAGTGGTCAGAAGTGTGAAAAATAAATGTTAGTTGTTCAAACCAACCCTGTCTATGATATTTTGCTATAGCAGTTTGAGAATATATAGTCTAGTATACTTACAGAATATATAGTCTAGTTTCATTGCTTCCAATTTCTTATCACATAGTCATTTCTCCTTTAATTGCAGTTTGGCTTTCACTCCAAAATAGTACTAGGGTTATTTTTCCATTGTCTACAGTGAGATCTAAATGGCAAAGTAATGATCATATTTGGTCTTCTGCATTTATTCTCCTTAGAGAACTGCCACTGCTAACACTTTTCCATTTTTATCTTTTTCCTTCTATAGCATGGCACCATCTCATTTTTCTCCACTTTCTCTGTATTAAACAGAATAACTTAGCTATTATGTAGTAATAAGTAAACCGTGAAATATAAGAGAGACACAATATTCTTTGGTCTATAATGTTTCAGAAATTCCACTGGGCAGACATTGTCAAGTCTTTTTCCATAGAAGTGGGGAAGTTTCCTTGATGAGCATCCGAGTCTCCTCCCTGGGAGTATCCTCTTACTTGGTGACCTCTAGAGACCCTAGCTGCCCTCCAAGGAATCTCTCCCTAACTCATTGTTTGTGGCAACCTCTGAAATGAACATTGGGAAACAGGCCTCTCTTTTTGGTTGTCTGATGATGCATAATAAAACATCCTTTTTTTGTGGGGTATCCAAAAAAAACTCACAATTTATTGATGCTGTTTACAATAGGTCACATTCCAAATTGGCTTTTTTGACTAAGCCATTTTAATTAACTGAGAATTATTATAAGCATGTGTTTTGCAAAGTTTTTTGAGATCCCAGCTCTTAGTACTTGGAGGATAGAATTAATTAATTTTGACAATCCATAAAAGTCCTAATTCCTGATATATCTCAATTTTCTTTCAGTGTTCTTTGCAAAAAAAAAGCACCATGAATCCTGAATTTAAAACCTCCTGATAACATTTTGCCAAGTTAAAATTATTATTATTTTTTGCATCGAAAATATTTTTTTATTTTTGTATTTTTAAATTTTTTATTGGTGTTCAATTTGCCAACATATAGAATAACACCCAGTGCTCATCCCATCAAGTGCCCCCCTCAGTGCCCGTCACCCAGGCACCCCCACCCCCTGCCACCTCCCTTTCTACCACCCGTTGTTCATTTCCCAGAGTTAGGAGTCTTTCATGTTCTGTCTCCCTTCCTGATATTTCCCACTCATTTTTTCTCCTTTCCCCTTTATTCTCTTTCACTATTTTTTATATTCCCCAAATGAATGAGACCATATAATGTTTGTCCTTCTTCGATTGACTTATCACCAAGTTAAAATTATAAACAGAAAATATCAATATCCAATTGTATACACTCCTCCCCTAAAACTACAACCTTATTAGGCACATAAACTGCCTTTCTAGTTGTGTTAGGTGAATGCCTATATATAATTTGCCACTGTATAACATAGTTCTTCACCTGTCAGGCTTTTGGTATCAGTTTTTCTCTATCTATGTCCATATATCTAGCTATTGTCATATATTTGGGTTTTGTTATATTAGCACATTGCCCCTGCTGACATTCAAAGATTAAAAATTAATGTTCAGATGTGATTAATTACCTCAAACTGGAAGAGAGGTGCACATTTGTATTTCTGACAACTATGTCTTAACCAAAAAAGACTTGGAAATATAGTCTTTCTGCACGACAATGACAACCAATCAGTGTGAGAAATATACACGGTCTTTACTCTATAATTCTATTTTTTCTCATTTCCCTTTGATAAACTATATTTGAACCTTATCTTTTTTAAAGACTCTCTTATATTCACAATTTGTAGTATTTAAATTCTCTTTATACTCTTTGAAGTGAATAGACATATTCACATGGTATAGACATATGTCATTTATTTTATATCTATTATGACATTAATTGTCACAACTCTCTTATTAGAAATGTTTACCTAATTATATAAAATAAAGTCTGTTAAAGAAGAAGGTAGAAAAATTGTCCAAGTTCATAAAAAGTATGTGTAGTAAAGGATGAATAAAAACTCAGGTTTGTATTACTCAAAAAAAAATGCCCTGTGTATTGTATCATGCTAATTTAAACATATCATATCTAGGGGCACCTGGGTGGTGCAGTGGTTGAGCTTCTGCCTTTGGCTCAGGTCATGAACCCAGGATCCTGGGATGGAGTCCTCTGCATTAGGCTCTTTGTGGAGAGCTTGCTTCTCCCTCTGCCTCTGCCTCTGCCTTTCTCTGTGTCTCTCATGAATAAATAAAATATTTTTAAAAACAATTTTAAGGGATCCCTGGGTGGCGCAGTGGTTTAGCGCCTGCCTTCAGCCCAGGGTGTGATCCTGGAGATCGAGGATCAAGTCCCACGTTGGGCTCCCTGCATGAAGCCTGCTTCTCCCTCCTCTTGTGTCTCTTCCTCTCTCTCTCTCTCTCTCTCATGAATAAATAAAATATTTAAAAAAACAAAAAAAATAAACATCTAAAAAAATCAATAAATCACAACTTTGTCTTCAAGTCTCACTTTGATAGAGTCTCAGTCTACACAATGAGCTTCATACTCTTGCTGAGCTTTATAACCAAAGTCTAAACTCTTTCACCCACCTGTCATAATTTTAAGTCTCCTAATTATCTTAGCCTCAGTGTGTCTCCAATCTAAAAGCACTGCTTTCATCTTTTGTCAAAGAACATCTCTTTTGACATGTCATGAATGACACAAGCCCAGGATCTTTGACCTATATTGGGAGTCTAGACAAAGCAAAGTAATTATTAGAACCAGAGTTACTACAAACCTCACCCAAGATCAAACATGGAATCAGAGTCTATCATGCAATTCCATCAAGGGATGAGCTGGAGATATCAGAACAGAGAGAGCAGATACACAAGAAAAGATAGGAAGTAGAGCCTAGGGAGGAGGGTACCTCCTGCACTGGAGTTTAGTAGCTGTTAGAAACCCCAGAGAAAAAAATTTGGATTGCTGTAAGGCAAGACTTCACTGGGCTAACCCAGATACTGACTTTTTTCATTTAAGTTAATAGCACTGACATATTCTCTGGTTACTCATAATTATATTGGAACCAATGTAGAGCCCTAAATCATTCGTTTTTCTTAGCCAATCCTATAATTTTCATGTAAACTGTAAAGTTTTTACTATCTTGCTCATATTCAACTTTCTCTACCATCCAAGCTCAAACACTTGGCTATTTTTACTTGGCTTATTGAAATTTCCTTTTAGGTGGTATTTAATTTATTTGTACAATCATTGTTGATTTTCTGTCCAATAGCCTTACCTGCTCCCATTATTTTGTTCAATGGCAAACACTTCTCATAATCTTTCAAGCTGAAAATACAAGAAACTTGCTTGCTCAGACTTGTAAATAAAGCAGGCATTTGTGCTCCAATGTTTCTTAATGAAAGATGGAGGAAACTAGAAATTCCTAGGAAATTTTCCTTCCTATGTGAACACACATAAACGCACACACCCAGAAGAAAACAGGATTTTCTTATTCGTTGGCAGTAATTAATAGTGTCTGCAGGTGGCACTTGGGACTGGTAAAAAGTTGTGTCCCTGAGGAGAATCTGTTTACAGAAAGAATGACAGAGCAAAAATAGTAAAAACTCCTACATTTTGAGAAAGTTGAAGCAATAAACCAACTTTGAAAATTTAAGCTTTCCTAATCTTATAAAACAAGTATGTAATCAATGCCCTATTGTTTAAGCCAATATTGGTTAGGTGTTCGGTTTCTTGCAATAGATATGTCGTAACCAATAAACTCAAGTTTCTTCCACATTTATTGTCCCTTTCAGTGTTGTTCAGACACACATTTTCATTTTGCTCTTGTTCTTGTGCTACTTCTGGGATGTCAGGGTCATGCACATATTCACTAAACCAGTCATTTTCATACTCTGAGGTACAGATTAGACAGGAAGCTTCCTTTTATTGCTCTTACCAGATATAACCTCTCCATCTCCATTTCCAAAGTCCACATACTCACAATTTTGAAAGTATGAGACATCTGTCACTTTGGCAAAAAGTAGTTTTGGTGTACCACAGGTTTAAATTTGCAAAGTCACTCCTACTTAGCAATTATGTGATTTTGGAGATTTATTTAGCCTCTCTTCCTCTCAGATTACTCATTTTGAAAATGGGCAGAATGACACTTTTTTGCTGAACTATTATGAAGATTAAATCCCAGTTCTTTCCTTATAAACAATGCGATTCTAAGGAAATCCTGCTTAAATTTCCACATATGTAAAATGTGCATAATAATGACACCTTATAAGTTTTTGCTGAGTATTAATGCTGTAACGTAAGTAGAGCTCTTAGAATAGTGCTTAGCACACAACCATGTCTGCCGTTTTTCTGTTAATATTAGTTCAGTGCCTGACACTGAATATGCTCTTGATAAATGCTTTTATTATTGCCATAATCATGTTTTTATATAATTCATTTTCTTAATATTTTCATTAATTTGCTTATCCAGAAAACATCTTTAATATCACTGTCAATAATTTGAGTTCAAAAGCTAAAAGATATCAGGAGATATTTCTAAATTATACTTATTCCTAAAAGAGTATCTAACACAAAATGCAATATAATTCTAAGAATAAATCTTTAAGACGTATTGCCCCAGATATTAAGGAAAATGAAGGCCATCACTGAAGTGCTCGTGAAAATAACAACCAAATTGAATCAATATAATTGTCCATTGATAAAAGATTGACTAAATAAATCATGGTACATTCAGCCAAGAAAGTCAAACAGTTATTAAATAAAGGAGTGTTTTAAAATATAGTCTTTTATGATCATTCAGGTATGGCAAGGATAGCAGATCAAGAGACGGTTGCCATTGAAAAAATTACTCATTATACTCGCAGATGGTAAGAGGAGGGGGCATGTGGGAAGTCATACCAGAATCCACACTAGTCTGTCCATGGCAGAGCAAGTAAGGGGAAAGCATGGTCATAAGCTTTACTGTAATTTCTGAAAAAATGAATGAATGGCTAGTTAGAATAATTTTCAGAGGACCTGGGTCAAAGGTGCTGGGTCTACTTGTCTGTGTCTATTTGTCTAGTACCTGGCTCTGGTGTGATTAGGTTAGAGGAATAGTGGTCCTGAGTGTGTGAGTTTCAAAAAGGAGATTGTTGAAGCTGTGAACTCTGAATTGGTTAGTTTGCATATGAAAGACATGCTTACAGTTGGGAAAACCAGTCTCAGGATCTTCGGGCTCCCAAGATGTCAAAGCATCAAATGCAGAAACTAGAAAATATGGTGTTACACACAGGGAAGTCAATACACTATGCAAAGAAGTCCATAGAAGACTATAAGGCACTATTGCTTAAGAAGAGTGTTACCCTGCAGCTGATCTGTGGTTGTTCATAACGTTTATGCTAGGATACTAAGAAACACGGTACTGACTCTTGAATGTAGAGATGAAATGTATTAGTTTGTGATATTAAAGTCTAAAATTCATCTTTTGTACTTGTACTCAGCTTGCTTTCATTGTTAGTAAACGTGTGTAGACAATGATATATACTTAGTTTTAGCTAGCTAAGTGACTGGTAGGGTATACAAGACTCTAGTAAACTTGCATTTTGTCTCAGTTGAAGCAAGGTGTCTGACATCTATCTTGGTGATTCACTATCAGAAAGAACATCTCCTGTGAGGAGACTGAAAGAGGACTCTGAGCTCTATGTCTAGAAGACATGGCTTACTTGTCCTGTTTACCATGTACCTTAATCAAAGCCTTGCATAAGTATACCCTGTAGAATCTCCTGAGTTATCTCAAGTATCTGACCCTTTGTAATTGCTGTAACTCTCTCTTTTATATACATATATATAACAGATATTATATAATATATATAATATTTCTGTTATTAATAAAAAGTAAGTGTATTTATAAATATATATGTATATAGGCATAGATATACATGAGTTAACTATAAATAAAAAAATATTTTTATCAGTTTAGCAAAATAAGAGTTAGCAGGGACACCTGGGTGGCTCAGCAGTTGGACGGCTGCCTTTGGCTCAGGTTGTGATCCCAGGATCTGGGATGGAGTCCCACATCAAGGTCTCTGCAGGGGGCCTGCTTCTCCCTCTGTCTATGTCTCTGCCTCTCTCTCTCTCCCTCTCTCTCGTTCTCTGTCTCTCAGGAATAAATAAATAAATCTTTAAAAAAAAAGTTAACATACTGCCATTAATATATTGGTCTTCCTCAGATAATAGTGGCAAATATAATAAAACCAAAAGTAAAATAGTATAATTATTACAATTTTTTAAAAGATTTTATTTATTCATTCATTGATAGACACAGAGAGAGAGAGAGAGAGAGACAGGCAGAGGGAGAAGCAGGCTCCATGCAGGGAGCCCGACATGGGACTCGATCTCGGGACTCCAGGATCATGCCCTGGGCCGAAGGCAGGTGCTTAAACCGCTGAGCCACCCAGGCTGCCCATAATTACTACAATTTTAATTAGTAGTTTTTCTCTAGAAAGAGAGAGTTAAGGGGGCAAAGGGATAGAGAGAATCTTAAGCAGGCTTCACACTGAGTGCAAAGCCCCACACCAGGCTCTGTCTCACAACCCTGAGATCATGATCTGAGCTGAAATCAAGCATTGGGTGTTTACCCAACTGAACCACTCAGGAGCTCATAATTAAGAGTTTTAATCAGAATCTAGAGTATATAGTGCTTAGTAATTTGAGTTTAATGGTGAATGTAAGTAATAAAATTGGATGTGTTAAAACATTTAAATGCTTTGTCCATGTCTATGTACTCTATATGTGTTTTCTTATATTTAGACAGATATTCTTAAAATCTGGAATACATTTATTAATGACACATAAATGGACAATTAAACACATCTTAAAGAGTATGATTTCAGAATATGTTGTGCTTACCTGGACTGGCTTTTCCTGCTTGTCCTATAGACCGCAGTTGAATAACATTAAAGGAAGTATATGCCTCATTTCCCTGAAAACTGACAAAGTTATAAGGCTCAGAGGTATGGGATCCTCACTTTTGTTTGCTTCCCATATTTCCTTGCTCAGGGGCACTAAATAAACTTCACCAGTACTAGCATCCAAGTGCATCATGTTTTTATACAATATGAAGCACTTTCTCCAATATATTACCTATATGGCCTGTGGGATAGATTATGGAAACTCTTAATTATCTTTTGCAAGTTATGCATGATACCGTTCCAAATCTTTATTGCTTGCAATGTACTCTACATTTAATCTTTGAAAGTGTATCCATTAACTGACTTTACCCTGCCATGAAATGGGATTTGCCATCAAATGCCTTGATGTGGGACTCAATCCCAGATCCTGGGATCACAACCTTAGATAGAACTATGTATTATTCATATTTCTCTCTGTAGCACTTAAAAGCATTTGTATTAACAGTCAAAAAACAAGTAAATTCACTTGACCTTATTTACTGCTTAATCATTGGAATGAACTACATGTGTCCTCCCAAAATTCGTATGTTGAAGTTTTAACCTCCAGTGTGATGATTTTAGGAGGTGGATCCTTTGAGTGTTAACTGGGTCATGAGGTGAGGCCCTCATGAATGGGATTAGTGCCCTTATCAAATGGACCCCAGAGACCTCTCTCACCTTCTTTCCAACAGATATGTGCAGATATGAGAAATTGGTGATCTGTAACCCGGAAGAGTACTTTCACTGTATCCCAACCATGCTGACATCTTCACTTCAGACTTCCAATCTCCAGAACTGGGAAAAATAAATATTTGTTGTTTTAGATGCTCCATCTAGGGTAATTTATTGTATCAGCTTGAATAGACCAAGGCAATCACTAAATAGTCTGCCCTTACCTCAGCGTACACATAAGAAGGTGGAATTAAAAGGAAAAGTAAAATGTACAAGGAGGCAATATGTTGTAATTGGTGTAGTAAAGACTCTGATAGTTTACAGTGGAGAAAATAGGAGAATCTCTGAGTCTGCAAAGTCATGACGGTACTTTATGGTAAAGGGAAAATGTATAGTTTATATGTTGATCAGGTTTGATATTGATCAAATGAGTCCAATAAAAATCATACAAGTCAGGTGTCTCAGTGGTCACATTGTCAGTTAACAATGGAGCAAAGTGTTACAACCCAAGACTGTAGTATCGCATATTTTCTATTTCTCTGTTTTCCAAGTGTACAAAATTCCCATTTGATCAAGCACCAAAGGTGCTTCAATCAAGAGGAAGGGTCTCAGAAGCAGGTGTGTGTGGGCTTATGGAATATAAAATATACATAGGGCATTCACAGGGTACACCCTTGACTGCCTGCACTCTCTCACCCCCTTTTGTGTATGGAAATTGTGTGATGTGGGTGGTTCATGGCTACTGTCTCATTGTCTGGAATAGGCAATATATCTTCCATGTAAACATGAAGAAGATAGAAAGGTCCAGGAAATGTATATAATCTCTCTTCATTGGTCAGTTTAGAGCTAGCATAACCAGTAAGAATACAGATTTTTATGGAGGAGTGAGAATAAAGGATAGAGTGGACATAGCCTACATGTCCCATGTCCCCAGAATCAATACAACATGAGCTGAACAGATGAAATCCATATGAAAAAGAAAAATAATTGAAAGCCTTGCCACATCAAAGTAATTTTAGGACACAATCATCTAAGGCCGTTAAATTCAATCTCCACCTGTGCTGCAGATCAACCAGGTCTATAACTGCTGAAAGGAGTCTTTATGGGTACGTTTTTTCAGTGAGGGGAAAGACAAAAGGTTGTATCCAATAGAGTCGTTCGCAGGCTGGTTGTAGAAGTCTTGGATGTACAATCTGATGAATAAGTAGGTGGGCAGAAAAACATTCCTTCACTAAGGACTCCAAAAAGAGAGATTTCTTTCTAAATCCTCTTTGTTTGGGAGGGATTATGAAGCTGTGTTCCCACTTAATTACCTATCGCTGCCCTTACCTCTGTTGCCAGACTTCATCCCCTTTGCTGGCAACACCAAAGACTCACTGTTGTTGCCAGGGCTGCTTCTCTTCCTTTTATTATGCCCTGGCTCACTGGAAACTCTTCTGGCAATAGCCCAAGGGCACACATATGCCCTGACACAGTGGTGCCAAGTTCCTTTCCAAATGTCTTTTGCTGAGTGTCTTTACCTTGTTTCAGTGTGTGCGGTGGAGTTCCGGCGTACAGTTCCTAAAAGACCCAGTTCCTTTTTAATCAGATAAAGAATCTCCTCGTCTTATTTTATTCTTATTTTTTTGCCTAGACATCTCCTTTGAGTTTAATTTCTACTGCTGTGGTCTCTCTATATAGATATGCATTCAGACATTCTCAGAGACTGACTCCAGAAATTTGGCAATGTTGATTAGACTACAGGTTGAGAAGCAATCTCATTCTACCTACAACATCTATTTGTTTTTTCCTGGCTAGGCATGATGGCACATAAAATATTTGACCTATGTTAGACCTGCCACACTTCTTGCTTCAAAGAAAGGAGGTTTAATATGATTTAATCTTTGTTTTTTTCCCCAAAGATTCAGCTTTATGGGTAACCACTGAGGACGAGCAAAATAAGCCAGAATGCGCCACTTTGGCATGTGAGTTGTTTTGATCTGATGGCAGTTGAGACCCAGCAAGCTCAAATGGCTTTTTACCTTTCCTTTAACTGCCTAAAGGAATTTCAATAGTGGGTCTCTACCAGAAAGTTATATACCAAAGATTTACCCACATAGCATAGCAAATGTTTGTCTTGCAAATATTTGTTCTTCTGATCTCCCTGGGGAGGAATTGTCTTCCTCCTCTTTGAAGCCCCTGAAGTAGGACAAGATGCCTACTACTCCTTTGTCCTTGGCTCAGGGTGGTATATATACCTCAATTAACAGACTACTTGGGTGTCCCGTAGTTTCTAGGGGGCTTCCAATAGTATGAAATTAGATTTATTTTTCTCTTGCTAACCTGCCTTATGGCATTTAATTATTAGAATTTCCAAAAAAACCTAGAAGGAAAGAAGGGAAAAGTTTTCTGTGACCAAACCATATCAACCTTCAAGTTCCAATTTACCTAATCATTACTTTGTTTTTTGTTTTTGTTTTTTTTTAAGATTTTATTTATTTATTCATGAGCGACATAGAGAGAAAGAGAGGCAGAGATACAGGAAGAGGGAGAAGCAGGCTCCATGCAGGGAACCTGACATGGGACTGGATCCCAGGTCTCCAGGATCACGCCCTGGGCTGAACGCAGTGCTAAACCGCTGAGCCACCCAGGCTGCCCTCTAATCATTACTTTGACTTGTATATGTGTACTTTTGTTTAGCCTCATTTTCCATTTCTAGATTTTTACCATGCCTTTTTTTGTTTTTCCATTTCTAAATGTGAACCACAAGGTTGACATATAATTATGAGGTGTATTCCTAGTACTTTATCACTAATGTCAATGTCCTCCTGCCAAAGACCACCAGGAATATACTTGCAATTGATCAAATTGTGTTTATTGCTCATTGCAACAATGGACACTGCACATGGAAAAGAACCAGGGGGTAATAATTCACTAAGGCCATATTATAAGGGATTTCGTGTTGGAGTTGGACTCTAGCCAGGTGATTCGTGGAGGTTTTCAGGAAGAATGGCTTTGTTGTGTATCACATGGTGTCAGGAAATAGTGATTATTCTATGATAGGTTATTTTAATTAATCTTCTCTAAAAAGAGAGGCCTGAGCAAAGCTAAAGTGCTAATTGGTAAAGACGTAGCAGTCATTTATATTAGCCAGAGAAGGAGATGCTTGGGATTTTTTTGTTTGGATAATGTTTTGATTTTTGTCTGTGTTCAGACAAAATTATGAAGTAGTCTTGCTTTTGTCTTGATCAATTACCATCAGAGCAGCCTTGTTTGATGTTGATGTTCTGTGAAATTGTTTATGTTCAACAGGAGAACACCAAGGACTAGCTGTCACTGCCAGATCAGCTCCTAGCAACACCAAAGCCTCACTGATGTTGCCAGACCAGCTCCCAGATGTTGGAAACGGCTTTGTTCTTTCTTAGTAAAAATGAACTCCTTATATTATTGAAATCAGGGGCACCTGGGTGGCTCAGTGGTTGAGCATCTGCCTTTGGCTCATGTCGTGATCCTGGAGTCCTGTGATGGAGTCCTGCATCAGGCTCCCTGCCGGGACCCAGCTTCTTCCTCTGCCTATGTCTCTGCCTTTCTCTCTGTGTCCTTTATCAATAAATAAATAAATTTTTTTTTTAAAAAAGGTTTTTTTCTGTATATAGTAGATAGAAAATAAACTGCTATACTTAAAAAGAATAATTTGATAAGTTTTGACATCCATGCAACCATCACCACACACTGATAATCTAATCAGTCAGCCCCCAAAGTTTTCTCTCATCCTTTTGTAATCTTTCCCTCATGCTCCTTTCCAATCCGCACTCCAGCCCCAGGCAGCCCATGATCTGCTTTCTATCACTACATATTTGTTTACATTTTATGGAATGAAATACACATGGAGTCATACAGTATGCTCTTCTTTTCTTGAGGGGTTGGGCAACTGTTTTTTTTCACTCATAATTATTTGGAGATTCATCTATTTTTTTATATATCAATATTTAATTTCTTTCCCTTTTAAATAATTAGCTTCAATGATTATAGTACTCTAGGTTGTTTTTTATTATTCAACACTTGATATTTCACCTCACTCCTTTCTTGTTTACATGGTTTTTGATGTCTACAATAATTCTTATTCTTTTTTTAAGATTTTATGTATGTATGTGTGTATGTATGTATTTGAGAGAGAGTACAAGCAGGGGGGAGGGTTAGGGGAAGAGGGTGAAGCAGACTTCCTGCTGAGGAGCTTGAGGCACACCTCAATCCCAGGACCCTGGGATCATGACCTGAGCAGAAGGCAGTCACTTAACCAACTGAGCTACCCAGGTGCCCCTCTTCCTTATTCTTGTAAAAATAAGATTTTAATTTCTCTCTCTGATTTCTTGTTTCTTCAAGATTTTCTATTCACCTTTGTTTTTCTACAGTTTGAATATGATATACCTAGGTGTTTTTTTTGTTTTGTTTTTGTTTTTGTTTGTTTTTTTTGGTCTTTATTTTGCTTTTAGCTTTCCAACCAACTTGGATCTGTAGTTTGATATCTATTATTACTTGCACAAATGTCATGGCCATTATAACTTCAAATAATTCTTCTGTTACATTTTCCCTTTCTTTTCCTCTGGTACTCTGAGTGTATTACACATTTTGATATTTTCTCAGAATTTCTGTATATTCTCAATTTTTTTCTTTTTCTTTTTCTTCTTATTTTAGTTTGTGAAACTCTGTTGACCTTCAAGTCGCTGATTCTTTCCTTGCCATATTGAGTCTACCAATAGTCCATCTAAGTCATTCTTCATTTTGGTTGCTGTTTGATTTCTATAATATCCAACAACATTTTTCTTAGCGTTTTCATCTCTCTGTTTACCTTACCTGTCTGTTTCTGCATGTTGTCCACTTTTTTCCATTAGCATGAAAATATTGACTATAATTATTTTACATTTCCTGTTGATAATACCAACATCTGTATTATATCTGAGTGTAGCTATGATGCTTGCTTTGTCTCCTCAGATTGTGCTCTTTCTTGTCTTCAGGTAATTTGTTTTCATGCATGTGGTGATCATGTCTCAGATCAATACTAGTGGGCAACCCAATGAAGATCTCTCAGGTTCTCACTCTGAGTGGCTATTTCCTCTCCAATACCCTGTAATACCCATTCTACTTAGCTTGTCCTATCCAGACTTTAAGAACCATCACAACTCAGAAAGTCTGTCACCATCTGCCTGGGTTCCCCTCCCTGTAGCACATATGAGAAACTTAAAAGACAGTCAGCTGGGGCTTTATTTAAAAATACTCTTTTTCACTTCACTGTCTTTCATTGTTTAATGTCCAGTATCTGAAAGACCATTGTCAGTTTGTTTGGTTGTTTCAAGTGTGAGGATGATGCCAATCTGTTACTGCATCATGATAGACACGGATTTAAACAGTTTAAAAACATCCCTATAAAAATGTCTCTTTGTTCCCTTTCTTGACTGAGATAAGAGAAGTTTGGTATGAAATTAAACTGCAGGCAAATCGTATGTCTCCAAACTGAAGTTTGTCTCTAGTTGACTCTGCATCGAACTAAGCACATTTAAAACTCAATTTTGTGTAAATGGTTTGCAAATTTAATTTACTATAATTATTAATTAAACTCCTTTGTCTTCCTGTTTTTGTCTTTTACTATATTTATTTGTACTTTGGGTATTTTTTACATTAGATTTCCTATTGGTATTATATATTTTCCATTAGCCTTCTGAACTCAAATGATTTTTCTATGTATTTGTCACAAACCTGTGCAGACATTATTAAAATCATCAACGAAAACAAATTAATTTTTTTTCAAATAATTCAAAACCTGTTGAATCTGATATTGACTTCATAAATCCTCCTATTAAGTAAAACTTAGGTGATCTATAGCTCTTTATTTCTGTGTTGAGATATCAGAACATAATGTAAAATAAAATAGAACAGAATTAAATAATCAATAAATACATTAACTTTCTAAAAAGTTTTTTCTCTTTCTTATTAACTAAATTATACATTTCCAACTTTGTCTTGAATACTTTATCAATTAAATAATGATATAATGTATGATTTGAAGAAGGTTAAATAAAGACGTGGTATCTGATATGTGAGTTGAGCACATTAGAGTATTTTTATCTACCCATTCTAATTATTTAACTAATTTCTATTGAATGGAAAAATGAGTAAGTGAATAAATCTGTTTGTGTGTATGTTTGGATATTTTAATACTTACTACTTTAATACTTGCCTGAGATCTTGTCTTTTTTAAGCAAAAGCTCAATTCATTGTCATGGGGCTATAGTGAGGCTATCCAACAGACAGCTTTACTAGACTGCCCAAAACTTCATTCCCCTGGAGAGACTGCTTGCTGTAGCAATGGGCACATAATGGATGTCAGCCAGAAGATGCAAAGATAGCAGGGGTGGGAAGGCAGGGGACTTGGTATTTCTCATTCCCTGGAATCATGTAAGCCATGTGAACTGGGGGCCATCACATCATCTCGAAAATGACTAGCAAAGAAATAAAATTATCAAGAACTATGAAAGGGTGTGACTAATTGAAAAACAACCCTGAACCACTAAATCCATCTGTGCCTAAAAGCAGTATCATTCCTTCCACTTTTAGCTGCATAAGGCAATAAAGTAGTTTTTAAAAAATTTAACCTGGTTTCCATTGGATTTCAGTCATTGGAGTGGCAATGACAACAAACAAGTTCCAGTACAATTGTTTAATTTTCTCTGTGGGAAAATGCATAAATTCCTATTGGGAACATGTTCTCCTTTAATTAAGGTCGAATAGTTTGGGAGGCCTTCAGCCATTTTTTTGCAACTATAGATACATAATGCTATCAGGAGATTTTCATGTAAGTCTTCTATAGAAGCTGACTATGTGACAATAGTTCTGACACCCAAAAAGGCAGTGTTTAAGGGCACATTTCATATACATTGTAGAACATATAGTGTTGCATGCATTTGAAGTAATTCAAGACTGATGACATTTAATCATAAGTAATTGAATAAAAAAACATACATGAAAACATTTTAGTAGGGAGTTATTTATAATATTATGGATATTTATTTCCAATGACCACTTTAGCTTTCTTAACTGCATTTATCAATGATAGCTTTTATTTTCAATCCCAAAGGTAGTTAATTTGAAGGACTATTTTTAATATTTTTAAGTGGAGAAAAAAATTTAGGAAAAAATGCCAATGAAATATGGGCTTTCAAATATGATATACTGAAAACTTTTAAATTAACTCATTAATTATTTCAAAAATTCTTGTGGGTAAGTGAAGAAGAAAATTAGCACATAGTATGTCAAATGTGTGTTAAGCCTTCTTAGTAGCCTCCTATCTACTTAGCCTTATCTAGGTGATCTAGATGAGCTCATCTCTTATGCTCCATTTACCAGCTTGCAATTAAATGGATTATGACTCCCAGTGGTCTTTGAATTTAATTACAAATGCCTAGCATTGATAATTGTTACCTGGAGAAATAAAGAGTAAACGGTACCTCAGGCCTTGTCTCTACAATATCTCCATCTTTTTTTATCACCACACATAAAGGCTTCATGCAGAGTTTTAACAAAATGTCCATTCAATTTTAAGTTTCTCAGTCCTAAAACATTTGAAACAATATGCTTATATTTAAAGGAGAAACCTATGGGATGCCTGAGTGGCTCAGCAGTTAAGTGTCTGCCTTCAGCTCAGGGCAAGATCCTGGAGTCTCAGATCTAGTCCCACATTGAGCTCCCCTCGAGGAGACTGCTTCTCCCTCTGCCTGTGTCTCTGCCTCTTTCTCTGTGTCTCTCATGAATAAATAAATAAAATCTTTTTTTAAAAAGGAGAAACCTGTATCAAATCATGAAATATCTCCCATCTTACTTAAGACTACACCACCATAAGACAAAAGTATAAGGTACCTAGTGAAGTATATCCTTATTAGTATATTTTTTAATATGTGGAAGCAGATAGTGAACATGCTTAAGTTTTATGGCTTCTGTTTTAACCACAAAGCTTACTTATTACTTCCTACTAAGTTTCTACAAAATCAAATACATTGAATAAGTTGATAAATGTAACTTGAAATAAAATTCTGGAGCTTCCTGAACCTCTTCCAGGTGTGTAATATGCCTACATCTCTGTAGATCTGTTCAGCAAAGAATTCCTTTGAATGTTGGATGGGATCATTTTCCTTTTCCAGTTAAAGTGCTCCGAAAAACATAGTAACAGGTAATATAAGAGTAAGAACCTTCTAGTTCTCATATTTTTATTATTCCAAGCAACTTTAGCTTTCAAAAAAATAGTGGAAAATAATTTAGTGGTCATCACAAACCCAGCACCATTCCTAATTCTAGCTTAAAAATATTTTTTAATTATTTTTGTTGTTGTTAAAATTTGTTCATGCACACGGTCTTTTAATCATCTACTTGGCTTCATGAAGGTGGACCTGGCAACTTCCTTACCAAGATCTAAAGAGCCCACACAGTCATCCTGAGTGGGAATACCTTTCCTTATTTCAAGCTCAATGAGTATTCATTTGTTCTAAAATGTATGATCATATGTGACCTCGCCAACTCCACTGCTTTATCTGTCCTTTGCTGGAAGCATGAGAGGTGTGTGCAGAGGTGAACTGCCCTGCCAGGAGAGGTCTACTAGCTACTGAGATCAATGCCCACTATTGAAGCTGCTTTATATAAGTAAAACATTCTCCCAAGCAGTGTTTAACTGTGTTGTATTTTCTTCATAACTATGATATCAGAATGCAATGGATAGAAGTCTTTGGATTTCTATTTCTGGTGGCTAGCATATTAATGATCTTTGCAATCAATCCTCCATGTAGTTGGAATCCTACCCTGGGACTGATAACAGGTATACAATTTTCTACTTGACAGGCTGTTTTTAGTTTTGTTTTGGTTTGGTTTTGTTAGTGATTTGGCCTGAAAATTCTCCTAAAAGTTGTTTAATTATTTGGAGTATAGGTACAATTACATTATGGGCTCGGTATAACACCTTAACTAAGGATAACACTATTGAACAAGAAATATGACTTCTCAGGATATAGGATGGTTGCATTCTGTTTGGAAGATAGGCAGGAAGCAAATAGTAATAATAGGTTAAACTGCATCTGTTGTGTTACAAGTTTGATAAAGTCATCTCCTTCAGTTATCTCTTTCGTTTCTACCAGGGTAAACCAGAAGTTTTGATAAGCAGGTATGCCTAAATTCAGTTACCTGAGACCTTAGCTGTTTTGGAGCACAGGTCCCATATTTGTAGTAGTTTTATTTTTAAAACTGTAAACAAATCTGAACTAACAGGGGGATCCTTTGTAAATTCTCTATATTTTTAGATACTATCAGTATTCTCCACACTTTTAGATTCAAGTTACTGGTGTTAATATTATTGAATGCCAATTTTGCTATATCTCTCACAAAATTTATTGATTAGACTCATTTCTATAAATGAGTGTTCAGACCATTAATGGAGTGCAATAAAAAGTAAGTGTTTGCACTGGCAATGGCATTTCTCAAAGATTAGCTCTGATTTGTGTGTGCAGTGTTATACACTGAAAGGGGGGAAGGTCATCTAATGTACTAGGACATTGATGGAGCTCTCTTGTAACTGCAGGCTTGTCTATATCCAAGCTCTATTTTCCCATTTCTAAAAGCAGATTCTTGCATTTATTTAGCAATATTTGGTCAAGCCACTTTTTTGGCTGTCTCCTCTAAGTACTAGGGCTTAAGTCATACACTCATTATGCACCAATTGGGCAAATACTCAGATTGATAAAGAACTTATATTTCACCAAACCATGAACAGATTGATCATTCCTAAACAAGGGGATGTAGGTTATCAGTAGGAAACTTGTTGAATGAGTAGATAATTCCAAAGCAGTTTTAACTGGATAAGTCCAGGAAATCGGACCCATCATTAACTGAAATTCTGCTTCAAGAAATCGGACCTATCAGTAACTGAAATCCTGATTCGCATTTACATTCTTCGTGTTCAGGGGAGTTTCCATAAAAAGAAAGTGTCTAAGTAATACAAAATAATAAATACAAAATAATTGTAACTTTTATCCTTAAAGGAAAATATTTTATTTATTTGAGAGAGAGCACATGTGCACAAGTTCGGGGGAGAAGCAGAAGGAGAGGGAGAAAGAGAATCTTCAAATAGACTCTCCACTGAACAGGGAGCCCAAAGTAGGGCTTGATCCCAGGACCCTGAGATCATGACCTAAGCTGAAATCAAGAGTTGGATGCTTAACAGACTGAGCCATCCAAATGCCCCACCCTTGTCTTTCTGGAATGAGTCATATAAAACGTCATATTACATAGTTGGTTGAGGGTTGAAGTTCTAATTCCCTGATAAATTTTCCTTTAGTACTAAGTGGCTCCTCTAACCTTTGCCTGAGACTGGCTATGCTTAAAGACCTAGCTGTATGTGTTCTCATCTCTGGTGGATGTGGGATCCACTTTATAGATTCTAGGTTGGAAGTTTATTAGCACTTTCTTACCTTAAAGCTGTTAATTTAGTTCTTCTAGCCTCTTACTTTATGGTCTCATTGTTATGTCATCACCTTCCTTCAATGTGTGGAAGGTATCACTGAATAAGGAGTCTGAGGTGGCTTTTCCTGCAACTGTATATTTCTCTGGCTTCAATTTTTGGTTTAGGTTTTGGTTTTTGGTTTTGCTAAAATGGCAGCTGCAAAAAAGAATAGAATGCACTGTTTCTTTTCTTTTCTTTTTTTCTTCTTTTTTTTTAGTTTCAAGTTTTTCTTTAAATTCTAGTTGGTTTATGTACAGTGTAGTATTTGTTTCTGAAGTAGAATTTAGTGATCCATCATTTACATACAACAAATGCCTTCCTTAATCCTCACCATCCATTTAGTCCATCCCCCCACCCGCCTCCCATCCAGCAACCCTCAATTTTACCCGTACAGTTAGTTAAGAGTCTGTTTTCTGGCTTACCTCTTTCTTTTTTCACCCCATGTTCATCTGTTTTGTTTCTTAAATTCCATGTATTAGTGAAATCATATGGTATTCATCTTTCTTTGATTTATTCTGCTTAACATAATAGAGAGAGCACCATTTCTAAAGTCTTTTTTTAAAATTTTTATTTATTTATGATAGTCACAGAGAGAGAGAGAGAGGCAGAGACACAGGCAGAGGGAGAAGCAGGCTCCATGCACCGGGATCCCGACGTGGGATTCGATCCCGGGTCTCCAGGATCGCGCCCTGGGCCAAAGGCAGGCGCTAAACCGCTGCGCCACCCAGGGTTCCCGAGAGCACCATATCTAAAAGAGGATAAAGCTTATCACTCTCCCATTAACTGAATATTATTTGCTGACATTCTGCTCCAAAAACGAAATAGTCAGGAGGTTCTGGGAAATAATGTATTTCCAAGGTCATTCAGATTATTCAAAGAATGCAGTTGCTTGTGGCTATAAATCTAAAACATTGATTTCCTTGCTGACTGTCAGCCAGATGTTCTCTGCCACAAGAGGCTATTAATATTCCTTCTTGTGTGGTCTTCTCCATCTTCAAAGCAGCAAAAGCACTAAAGTTCTCCTCAGACTTTGATTCTATTTCACTTCCTCTTGTGCTACAGGCCAGAGAAAGCTCTCATCTTTTAAGGGCTGATGTGATCATATTAACCTGGCCCGCACATCGTGCAATGTTGTGCAACGTAGCATAAGCACTGAAGTGATAGCTCATTGTTTTTAACACTTCCCAGGCATTAGGGTGGAAATGTCTTTAGTAGGGGGCAGTTTAGAGATTCTGCTTAATTTGTTTGATAAGAGAAATAACTTTGGATAATGTAGTGTAATGGTTAAAATTACATACTCTTGAGTTACCAAGAGACTCAATTCAGTGGTAAATCCTAGTTCTTCTGTATTTATACTGCTTGTTGCTCGTGGACATTTTAATCGTCTCTGAAAAGAAGTTTCCTCATTTATAAATGTGAACAACTCCCTATACCTCATAAGGCAGCTGCAAAAATGAAATGAGATAATGTTTGGAAAGCACGTGGAACTTAGTAAGCATTCTATAAAGGTAGTAATAGTAATCATTATTGTTTTACCACATCTGTAAAACATTATTGAATCTGCAAAAATTCCTTCCCCTATTTTCTTACTTGATTCTTACTACAACATGGCAAGATAGTTATTAAAGTTAAATATTTACTAAACGGTAGTTAAAGTAGATGGGATTCACACTTGTTCCTTTTTACTTCTATTATATATCTTTTCCTTGCAGATTTTTAAAATGAGTTTCAGAGCTAGAATTTAGTGATTCATCAGTTGCATATAACACCATGTGCTTGTTACAAGTGCCCTCCTTAATGCTATCAGTCAATATTCCTTTTCTGCCACCCAACTCCCCTCCAGCAACCCTCACTTTGTTTCCTAGAGTTCAGAATTTCTTGTGGTTTGCCTCCCTCTCAATTTTCATCTTATTTTATTTTTTCTTTTCTTTCCCTATGTTCGCCTATTTTGTTTCTTAAATTCCACATATGAGTGAAATCATACGGTATTTTTTCAGACTGACTTATTTTGCTTAGCATAATACACTCTAGTTCCACCCATGTCATTGTGAATGACAAGATTTCAATCTTTTTGATATATATATATATATATATATATATATATATATATATCTCCATTCATCTGTCGATGAACATCTGGGCTCTTCCTATATGTTGGCTATTTTGGACATCATTGTTATTAACACTGGGGTGCATGTGCCTCTTTGAATCACTATGTTTGTATCCTTTGGATAAATACCTAGTAGTCCAATTGCTGGGTCATAAAGTAGCTCTATTTTTTTTAATTTTATTTATTTATTCATGAGAAACAGAGAGGGAGAGAGAGGCAGAGACACAGGCAGAGGGAGAAGCAGGCTCCATGCAGGGACCCTGACGTGGTACTCGATCCCAGGACTCCAAGATCACGCCCCAGGACCAAAGGCAGGGCTAAACCGCTGAGCCACCAGGGATCCCTAAAGTTGCTCTCTTTTTAATTTAATTCTCCATACTGTCTTTCAGCGTGGCTATACCAGTTTGCATCTTCAATTTCTTTTGTAAGTGTTCTATTGCTTTCAGAGTGCAGATCCTTTACCTCTTCGGTTTGGTTTATTGCTAGGTATCTTATGGTTTTTGATGCAATTGGAAATGGAATCAATTATCTGATTTCTCTTTCTTCTGCTTCATTGTTAATTCATAGAAATGCAACTGACTTTTGTGCATTGATTTTATATCCTAAGACTTTGCTGAAATCCTGTATGAGTTCTAGCAATTTTGGGGTGGAGTCTTTTCAGTTTTCTACATAAAATATCATGTTTTCTGCAAAGACTAAGGGTTTGACTTCTCTGCCAATTTATTTCTTTTTGTTGTCTGATTGCAGAGGCTGGGACTTCCAATACTATGTTGAATAACAGTGGTGAGAGTGGACACCCCTGTCACGTTCCTGACTTTAGGGGAAAAGGTCTCAGTTTCTCCCCATTGAGGATGATATTCACTGTAAGTTTTTTGTATATGACTTTTATCGTATTGAAGTGTGTTCCTTCTATCACTACACTGCAGAGAGTTTTTATCAAGAAAGGATGTTACAGGGGGTCCCTGGGTCACACAGCGGTTTAGCGCCTGCCTTTGGCTCAGGGCATGATCCTGGAGACCGGGGATCGAGTCCCACGTCGGGCTCCCGGTGCATGGAGCCTGTTTCTCCCTCTGCCTGTGTCTCTGCCCCTCTCCCTCTCTCTCTCTCTCTCTCTCTCTCTCTGTGTGACTATCGTAAATAAATAAAAATTAAAAAAAAAAGAAAGGATGTTACATTTTGTCAAATGATTTTTCTGCATCTATTAAGAGGCTCATATGGTTCTTGCTCTATTCTTTTATTAATGTAGCATATCACATTGAATGATTTGTGGATGTTGAACAATTCTTGCAGCCCAAGAATAAACCCCACTTGGTTGTAGTGAATAATCCTCTAAATGTACTGTTGGAACTATTAGTATCCTGGTGAGAATTTCTGCATCCATGTTCATCAGGGATATTAGTCTGTAATTATTTTTTGGTGGAGTCTTTGGTTTCAGGATCAAGGTAATGCTGGCGTCTTAGAAGTTTTCCTTTCACTTCTATTTTTTGAAACAGTTTCAAAAGAATAGTATTAATTCTTCTTTAAATGTTTGGTAGAATTCCACTAGGAAGCCATTCAGCCTTGAATTTTTGTTTCTTGGGAGATTTTTGATTACTGAATTAATTTCTTTGATGATTATAGATCTGCTCAGGTTTTCTATGTTTTCCTGCTTCAGTTTTGGTAATTTATACATCTCTAGGAATGCATCCATTTATTCCAGATTGCCTAATTTGTTAGCATATAATTACTCATAATATTCTCATAATTGTTTGTATTTCTGTGGTATTGGTTGTGATGTCTTCTCTTTCATTCATGATTTTCTTTATTTGGGTCCTTTCTATTTTCTTTTTGATAAGTGTAGCTAGGAGTTTACCAATCTTATCAATTCTTTAAAAGAACCAGCTCCAAGTTTTATTGATCTATTCTACTGCTGTTGTTGTTGTATTAATTTCTATATTCATTGATTTCTGCTCTAATCCTTAATATTTCTCTTCTCTTGCTGGATCTAGACTTTATTTGCTGTTCTTTTTCCAGCTCCTTTAGGTGTAAAGAGGGGTTGTGTATTTGAGACTTTTTTGAGACTTTTCTTGTTTCTTGAGAAATGTCTGTATTGCCATATACTTCCATCTTAAGACCTCTTTTGCTGAACCCCAAGGGTTCTGAGCTGTCATCTTTTCATTTTCATTTGGTTCCATATATTTTAAAATTCTTCATTAATTTCCTGGTTGAGCTATTCGTTCTTTAGTAGGACACTCTTTAACCTCTATGTATTTGTGTTCCTCCCAATTTTTTTCTTGTTTTTGAGTTCAAGTTTTAAAGCCTCATGGGCTGAAAATATGTATGGTATAATCCTAATCTTTTTGTACCAGTTGAGACCTGATTTGTGACCCAGTATGTGATCTACTCTGGAAAATGTTCCATGTGAACTCAAAAAGAATGTGTATTCTATTGCTTTAGGATGCAATGCTCTAACTATATCTCCTAAGTCCGTCCGAGCCGATGTGTCTTTCAAAGTCCTTGTTTCCTTGTTGATCTTCTATTTAGATGATCTGTCCAGTGAGTGAGCTGTCAAAGTCCCTTACTCACTCTACTGTGAGTGAGGTGTTAAAGTCCCTTACTATTATTGTATTACTATCAATGTGTTTCTTTAATTTTGTTATTAATTGGTTTACATATTTGACTCCTCCCAAGTTAGCATAAATATTTACAATTGTTAGATCTTCTGGTTGGATAAACCCTTTTATTATGATATAGTGTCCTTCTTCATCTTATTACAGTCTTTTGTTTAAAATCTAGTTTGTCTGATACAAGGATTGCTACTTCAGCTTTCTTTTGATATCTATTAGCATGATATATGGTTCTTCAGCCTCTCACTTTCAATCTTGAAATGTATTTGGCTCTCAGATGAGTCTCCTGTAGACAGCATATTGATGTGTCTGTTTTTTTTTTTTAATCCAATCTGTTACCATATGTCTTTTGATTGAAGCATTTAGTCCATTTACATTCGGAGTAATTATTGAAAGATATGATTCTTTGCAGATATTTAAACAGACCATGATACTTTATTTTCTCTTTGGTTCACATAGTTTGCAGCATTTTCTAATTCCTTTTATGGATTAAACTACATTGACAAATGCAAATAATTATTTCATTAGAAAAGCTATTATTCTTACATATTTGGTGTAGATTTTCTATTCTACTGGAGGAGTAAAAATGTTGAAAACTTTGCACTTCTAGGTGTTTTTCTGAATTTCTCTTAAAAATCACATTATTGCAAAAAACATAATAACAAAATATTTGTTCCTCCATTTGGCATTAAATAGCTCAGGCTATTTCCTGAGCATAAATTAGAATTGCAGTGTTAAATAAAATGATGGGTATTTGATTTTAGATTCTTTTCTTGTCTCTACTACTTGATCTGTAAAATAGTAAATATCAATGGAAAATCCTGTTGTAGTGTTTTATCTTCATGTTTTCCTAATTTTACAGTAGCCTAAGATCAAGCATTGAGTCTAGCCTGTAATATTCATAATAATGATATTTACTTTTATTTAGGAGTGGAATAAGAATTATTGGAGCCCAAAGCCAGTTACCAAGCAGGAGTTTAATTCATACTAAAGGACTTATCCAGTGGGATCTGGAGCTACAGAGGAGACCCACTGATTCCAAAATGAGTCTCCTTTGTCTCCCAAAGCAGAAGGAGAGGGGTAAAAGTACTGTGGCTTTTTCTTTCCTGAAATATATTGTTTCCTGACAGTATTTCTCAAAACCTGTGCTGAGGCAGAAGGCAGTTGACAATGGAGCCTGTGACTGTCATTGCCAGAAGACATTTACAAAATTGTTCAGAAAACAAAGGCAGGTAAATAATGAACACAGTGCCATTCATTAGTCATTATGCTTTCTATTGATATGGCCTAATCTATTGGAAAACTTTATATTATAGTAATCAGTAATTTGGAGAAAATGTTTTAATAGTTATTAGCCTTATATAATTTTAGAAACTTTCATTTTGCAGAACTTAGTTAGGACTACTTTTGAATGACTTTATATACTGGTGGACACTTTTTTATATTGTAGCACCATGGTGTCCTACTAATGCCATGTATTACACCCTACTTTCAATTTATATTTTTATTGATATCAATAGCCACAAAATATGCTAGTAACATTTTTTTTTTCATTTTCTAAAAATGCTTATTCTTGGCATTGAGCAGAGTTCAAAGAGTTGTTCAACAATTATATGACCTATGTATTGGCACATATGTTAAAGTGATATATAAAAATTACAAGTATTTGGATAAAATTCATGTAAATAATGATGCCACACCTTGTATTCTTTCCAAAAATAAATTAATAATTGCATCCTTCCCAATTTTGAATGCTCAATGATAATCATTGTTTTGAACTTCAAAAGTACCTGCTTTAGTTGTGTTTAAAATATTTGTATTCATAATTTAAGCTTGATGTTCTTATTTGGGATAGTATTGATTCACGTTTCTAGTACTTTAACATATTTCAATAATCATTGATCTCATATTTTCCACTAACAGTTTTTGTCAAACTAATTCTTTACTTTCAAATTTCATTTAAAAGTTTCAGTTTAGGGATCCCTGGGTGACTCAGTGGTTTAGCGCCTGCCTTCAGCCCAGAGTGTGATCCTGGGATCCGGGATCAAGTCCCACGTCGGACTCCCTGCATGGAACCTGCTTCTCCCTCTACCTGTGTCTCTGCCTCTCTCTCTCTTTGTGTATCTCTCATGAATAGATAAATAAAATCTAAAAAAAAAAAAGTTTCAGTTTAGGGGAACCTGAGTGGCTCAGAAAGTTAGGTATTGAACTCTTCATTTGGCTCAGGTCAAGATCTCATGGGTCATGGAATTAAGCCCCCACAGCTCAGTGAGGAGTCTGCTTGAAGATTATCTCCTTCTGCCCCCTCCCCCGATTCATTCATAAGTGCAGTCCCCCCTCCCCCCCCAAAAGGTTCCAATTTATAATAAGTCCAGGAAATGTTAGCATAGTTCATTTTATCTTTATGTTTGTCTTAGAATTTGTTGTTATCATGATTGGGTTTTTCATTATTCATCTCCAATGATCAATGTAACTTTTATCCAAATTATTTTATTTTCAACAATTTAAGGTCTATATTTCTTAATTTAAAAAATATAGTTGCTTCCATTTCCTTTATAATGAAAGATACTAAGCCTGCTAAGATCATAGACTAAATATCCGATTCCCCAGATTCAGATGTCTTCCCACTAAATAGATGTGTAACCTAGAATAAATTCTACTCCTTATGGGGTGCTTGGGTGGCTCAGTCAGTTTAGCACCTGCCTTTGGCTCAGGTCATGATTCTACGATCCTGCACAGGGATTGAGCCCCACTTTGGAATCAGGCTCCCCACTCTCCCACTTCCTCTGCCTGTTGCCTCCCCCACTCCAGTTTGTGCTTACTTTCTCTGTCAAATAAATAAATAAAATCTTTAAAAAAATTATGTTCCTTATTTTCCTCACAATAATAGCAGCCAATTGGAGTGTGAAGCATATGAATGCATATGAATTAATGCATATGAATCACTATAAATATTGTCCAATACAGGTTAAACAAGATGAAAATATTTTCAATTATTAATTCTTAAAAGATTTTTTTCTTTCCTACAATTTAAAACATTGGGATCAAAATCAATTTTATCAACATATTAACCTATTTTAGCAAATAATTGAAATATTTTCATTGAAAGTGTTAAAAATATTTTGTCTTTAAGAAATTTTTTAGTATTTTTTACAATTCAGTTTTTTTTTGTTTGTTTAGATTTTATTTATTTATTCATGAGAGACACAAAGAGAGGCAGAGACACAGGCAGAGGGAGAAGCAGGCTCCATGCAAGGAGCCCAATGTAGGACTCGATCCCAGGACTCCAGGACCACACCCTGAGCCAAAGGCAGGTACTCAACCGCTGAGCCACCCAGGCATCCCAGTTTGTATTTTAAATATAAATAATGTGGGGCACCTGGGTGGCTCAGTGGTTGAACTGCTGCCTTCAGCTAAGGGAGTGATGCTGGGGTTGTGGGATCAGGTCCCACATGAGGCTCCTTGCAGGGAGCCTGTTTCTCCCTCTGCCTATGTCTCTGCCTCTCTCATGAATAAATAAATTAAATCTAATAAATACATCAATCAATCAATCAATCAATCAATAAAATAATGTTACAGAACATTTAATTTATGCCTTTATTTGAATAGATAATATTTAAGCCCTAGTATTTACCTGCTCTGCTTTATAGATCCTTACAACAATCATACGTGATAATTGCTATTATTAATTACAATTTACAGATGAGGAGACTGAAACTTAGTCTAAATAAATTCTTAATATCACACAAATGGTTGGTGCAAAAGTGGGATAGAAAAGATTTTCCTGAATGCTGAGCCACAGATCTCAGCCCTCTGATATCGCTTTCTTTAACTACCATTTATAACTAGAATGATCCTTAGTATTTTTTTTTTCTGGAATACTTCTTGTTGATATCTGTTACTCTGCCTTAATTGATTCACTTTATATTCACATTTTCTAGTTTGTTCAATATATTATGCTTATAAAATATAGTATTGATTGTTGGGACTAACATGAATATATTTTTCCTAAAAGAAACAGAGATTCTATTTCACTAACTTACGTTTTCCTGAATTTTGGTCATGTTAACTTTTAGAGAAAACAAAGGCCAGTACACTCCCACAAGAAGTTAATAGTTTAGCAATTTCAAATGAGCTAGTTGGTGTTAGTTGATGTGAGATTTTGGAGAGTTCATAGATTAAATGCAGAATGCATCTCTTCACTTCATACACATTTTCATCTCCTCAGCCTCCCCTGGAAAGGAAGAGAAGACCAGGGGATATAGTCCCACTTACAGCAGTAGAGTCAGACTCAAGGACAGATAGAAGGCATAACAGCAATAGAAAAAGAGCGAATGGATATGCAACAGCAATGCCAGGATATGCTGAAACGAACACATGCATGACAGATGGATTATTCACAAATTTACTTCGATTCCCTGAATTGGTCTAAAACAGTATCACATGCAAATATGAAGAAAAATCTGAATACAGACTAGATCAAATTCATAAGGATGATGTTTTAAATGGTTAAAGAATGTAGAAACCATGTAATAGGCAAAAAAAAAAAAAAAAGTATTTAACTGAAGAAAAAGCAGATAAGCTAAATGGTCATTAAATGTCCAGAGGGACTAGGAAGAAGTATTGGGAATGCATTTGCCTGCTGCAGGGTCTTTACCCTTGCCACTTTACCTGCCTGGAAGTCATCTGCCCTCAACCTCCTTCAGGTCTTCACTTAAATGTCACCACTTTAATGAGGCCATATTATCAATATTATCAAATTTGTCAAAACTGCCTCTAACACATATACTTACTCCTTATCCCCACTCTCTGTTTAATTTTCTATTTGTCACGTAATATCAAATAATATAGATTGAACTTGGTTTTTTGTTGTTGATGTTGTTGTGGAATTTCTATCTTCCTCTAGTAAATATAAATTGCACAAGTGGATTTTGGTTGTCTAATTTGTTTGCTGGTGAAGCCCTGGTGCTTGAGACTGTATCTGACACTCAATAGAAGAATGATAAATAAATAAACTTGCTCTGCTTTTCTTACAGGTTTGAGCATAAATCTAAGGGAGTAGAAGATATAGCTCATTGTATGATGGGATAGTGAAATGTGCCTCCTTGTGAGCTATTAGGCTCTCAGATAATAAAGATTTCATTCTTTTTTTTTTTTTTTTTTTTTTTAAATTTTTATTTATTTATGATAGTCACACAGAGAGAGATAGAGATAGAGAGAGAGGCAGAGACATAGGCAGAGGGAGAAGCAGGCTCCATGCACCGGGAGCCCGACGTGGGATTCGATCACGGGTCTCCAGGATCGCACCCTGGGCCAAAGGCAGGCACTAAACCACTGCGCCACCCAGGGATCCCCAAAGATTTCATTCTTTAAGTGACTTTATGATCATTTAACAGAGGTTCTTAAAAAGACCCAGAGGACTGGATGGGAGGTTGAGTGTGTGCCTCTTTAAAGTAAAGACTTAGATTTCAAAGAATGAGAAAAATAAAAATCTTGAGTATTGAACAAAAACATTTCAAAAAAAATTTTTTTTAAAGATTTATTTATTTATTCATTCATGATAGACATAGAGAGAGAGAGAGAGGCAGAGACACAGGGCAGAGGGAGAAGCAGGCTCCATGCTGGGAGCCCGATGTGGGACTCGATTCCGGGACTCCAGGATCGCGCCCTGGGCCAAAGGCAGGCACTAAACCGCTGAGCCACTCAGGGATCCCCATTTCAATTTTTTTTTTTAAATCTTTTTTTTTTTTAATTTATTTATGATAGTCACAGAGAGAGAGAGAGAGAGAGAGAGAGAGAGAGAGAGAGGCAGAGACAGCAAGCTCCATGCACCAGGAGCCTGACGTGGGATTCGATCCCGGGTCTCCAGGATCGCGCCCTGGGCCAAAGGCAGGCGCCAAACCGCTGCGCCACCCAGGGATCCCCCATTTCAAATTTTTTAAGGAGAAGTTTTCCTCTTTAATTTTTGAGGACTTGTTAATTTGTTTTGCTACTTTCCATGTAACCCTAAAACACTCAGATGAGAGTAAAGATCAAAAATAATGACTGAGGGATCCCTGGGTGGCGCAGCGGTTTGGCGCCTGCCTTTGGCCCAGGGCGTGATCCTGGAGACGCGGGATCGAATCCCACGTCGGGCTCCCGGTGCATGGAGCCTGCTTCTCCCTCTGCCTGTGTCTCTGCCTCTCTCTCTCTCTCTCTCTCTCTCTCTGTGACTATCATAAATAAATAAAAATTAAAAAAAAATGACTGAAACAAGAGGGAAGTTCAGAGAACCTCATGAAGGTCTAAGAACAATCTTGGAAGAAGCAGCCCATAGTAACTAATCTGCAGTTTTGGCTAGTCAGAGGCAATTCTGAACACCAGCATCTCTGTCTTGAAAGAAAAAAAAAAAAAACTTCTTTTGTATGAGATTTTATTTTTCTAGCCCTTTTTGAATGCACTAAATCATCTTTATTTAGTTATTCATATTGACTTTATAATCTTACTGACTCAGTGAAAGGGTTCAAGAAAATGAAATAGGCTTAGCACAACAATGCAACTTGAATCAGCAAAGGAATGAATATGTTGTTCTTTCAAATCCCATTGCCACAATAGCTCCGTCAATTTATTTGAAAAATGTACAACCCTGGAGTTTCGGCACCACTTAACAGCCAAGGAGAACAAAGTGTATACAGTGAGATACAAATCTTTCATACCATTAGTTCAATATATTTCTGCATAGCAGCTTTGCAAGAATTGGAAGCGTATTTTGGCAACATGCTGTTTCAAAACAACAACAAAATCTGTGCACTATATGCTGAAAGCTGTCAGTGCTAAGAAACACTACTTTTTGATTCTTTTCCATAGAAATGCCTGTTTGGCTTAGTCCTTATCTCCTATTTCATCAAGGTTACAATAACATGGTATCATCAAATAGACTTACAATTGATTGAGCATGAGTGTGATTCACAGAACTCTCAACAGGGTGCATAAATCCATCCTTAATTAAAATTTTGTTGACTGATTATAGGATGTCAGGCTCTAGACCTAACAAGATTGCAAGAAAACATGCTGGAAAACAATACAACCTAGAATATCACTTCCCAATCACAAAATAAGTTATTTGTTTATATTTTGCTCATTTGAACCTGGAAGGGGTCTGCATATAAGCAATGATGGGTTGACTGAAATTAAAATAAATAAATGACAGTTTTAGGGAAAACATTCTTGCTTGACATTCTTCCTATACTGTTAGAAAACAATGGTATATTTTTACAATCTATCTATCTATCTATCTATCTATCTATCTATCTATCTATCATCTATCTAGTAACCATGTGTCAGTTGTATACTCTTTATTTTCAGAAGCTATGCTATACATGCATTCATTCTAATGCTCACATGAATCCCATTGGATAGTTGTCATTTTTTAATCTTTGTTTAAGGAGGAAACTGAAACACAAATAGAGGTGAAAGTCATATAACTTATAATTTGTTTGAAAACCACATAATTAGGCATGCCTGGGTGGCTCAGCAGTTGAGTGTCTGCCTTCGGCTCAGGGCATGATCCTAGTCCTGGGTTAGAGTCCCACATTGGGCTCCCTGAGAGGAGCCTGCTTCTCCCTCTGCCTGTGTCTCTGCCTCTCTCTGTGTATTTCTCATGAATAAATAAATAAAATATTGTTTAAAAAGAAAGTCATGTAATTAATAAGAAGCTAAATCCGTTTGTTTTCAGTAGTTTTTTAAAAAATATATATATTGGCAGAAGTAACTACTGATGGACTAACGAGTTCTGCAATAGATGTGAAAGAAACTAAAAAAACTAAAAAAAACAAGGAAAACATCGAAGAAGAAACAAACATACACACATATAATTAATAGTGTTGGGATTGAATATAAAGCAGGTACTTTCTTAATATATTGAGAGAAAGTAGAAGTATGTTCAAGAAAAATATTCTCAGGATGAGTTTTCAGTATAAAATTCTCAAGTATTTAGCTGTCAAATATGTGATGTGAAATATAAGCTGAGGATGCTAATTAAAATATTTTCTTGATTCATGCTATTTTTAAATGTCAAAACTACAAACAAATAAGCATGTTCCTTAGTAATGTAGTGAAATAACCTAAAATCTCAATTAATTAATTTTGAGAGACTTATTTGTATGAAATATAAAATAAATTGTGGAACAGCTTCATGAACATGATCGAATCATCCATCCATCCATCCACCCATCCATCAGATTTGAAAATGAAGAAGGGGTGCCTGGGTGACTCAGTCAGTTAATCATCTGACTCTCAATTTCAGCTCAGGTTATGATCCCAGAGTCATGAGATTAAGCCACCGGTTGGGCTCCATGCTCAGTGAGGAGTCTGCTTGAGATTTCCCCTGTCTCTGACCCTCCTCCACTCACATGTGTGTATTCTCTATATAAATAAATAAATAAATAAATAAAATCTTTAAAAAATTTTCTTATTTAAAAAATAAGAAAATCAAGTTTTATTTTTACTGACTCAGCTGGAAGCATGGTGGAACCACAGTGGTGTAACAGTAGAAGTGATTCATGCAGGAATGAGGACAAAATTTAAAGAAAAGTTAATGCAAGTATAGAATATACTCCTCCAGAGAGCAGGGACTGTAGGTATGTGACAATTTTGTCCAATCCTTTCTAGTCTGGAGGAGTAGCAGCAGGTCTCCACAGAGGTGAAGGCAAGCATATCATGGCAGAGGACACATAGTCATGACAAGAAAGGATCTTTGGTTCATTAAGTGTGTAGGCAAGAAAGAGGATGTCTTGGAGAAAGAGCACTGATCTAACAGGTTACCACAAATACAAGTAAAAGATTTTGCATTACAGGGGGAGAAAAAGTTGTAGTAGGAAATTTAAATGCAAATCAGGAAACTAAGGTGATGTTTCTCTTATAAAGACAGAGTTCTGGGGTGCAGGTAAAAGACTAAAAATTTCAGTGATCATACAGATTCCTATGGCCACTCATAAACATGGAATACTGGGACGCCTGGGTGGGTCAGTGGTTGAGTGCCTGCCTTCTACTCAGGTTGTGATCCAGAGTCTCGGGATTAAGTCCAGCTTCAGGCTCCCCACAGGGAACCTGCTTCTCCCTCTGCCTATGTCTCTGCCTTTCTCTCTCTGTGTTTCCCATGAGTAAATAAATAAAATATTTTTTAAAAATAAATAAAAAATAAACATGGAATACTGGATTTTGAGTACTAGATCAATTTCAGGATCAGCTGAGATGTCTAATAATCTGACAGTGATAATCTGCTAAGGAAATAAATCCTTTGAAAATCTTCATTCCCTCATAGAGGACTATCTGAAAAATGACAAACTCTTTCAGTGAAAAGCACAAAGAACAGATCTTATCTAAAAGACTCAAGAAATTCAAATATATGCTCTAAAATATATGCTCTCAGAGAGATAAGAAAGCACTTACGTGAGGGAAAGGACACTGCACTGTAGAAAGCTAATGCTATCTTTATATGATGGAAGGAGTTTCCATAGCTAGACCGCAGTCTTTTTGGTGTCTTCTGTAATGCCAACCAAAAAGACTCATCATCCAGAGGAGGATGAAATTGAAACAAAATTACTTATTTTCAATAAGCGTAGGCCGCTGCCCTACTGTTAGTAAATGCATTTTACGTCACTTTATTCACTTAGCAAAGGTTTATTGAGCATCCAATATACACTAGACTTTGCAAGGTTATGACAAAAAAATGACCTAGTCAATATTCTGAAGATTTAGAACCATTCTACTGTAAGATTAAAAAAAACAGAATTTTTTTTCAGATAAAGAAACTAAACGCAAAAATTGGTAATTCATTTAGATAGCTTAGACTCATCCACAATTTTGTATTGCATTTTTCTTTTCATAAAAATAAAAATTAGCAAAGGTAACTCTACTCTTTAAATGATATAAAAACCCCAGCCATCTTTATTAGGGCTTAAAAGGCTGTGACATTAATATTCAGAGCAATGGTATTTGTTATAGTAAAAAAGTGCAAATAATCCAAATATTCATCTACTGATGAATGGATACATAAAATATGGCAAATCTATACAATAGAATATTATTAATACAAAGGAATGAAGTATTGACATATTCTATGACATGAATGAATCATGATAACATTATGCTAAGTAAAACTCCAAAAAAGTCACATATAAAAGTTTCATATAAAATGGTGTGATACCATTTTATATGAAATTCCAGACCAAGCAAAGCTATAGAGGCAGAAATTAGATTTGTCATGCCTAAGGCCTAAGGATTTGGAAGGAAATGAGAAGTGACCACTAAGGGAGTGGGCAATCTTTTTTGGGTGATAAAAGTGTTCTAACATTGATTAGGGTACTATTTGAACAACTCTGTAAAGATACTAAAAACCTTTGAATTTTGCATACAATTTAAATTAATGAATTATTTGGTATGTGAGTTTCATCTCGTTAAACTGCACATATGTGCAGGTGTGCATGCACACACATGCACCCCTATGTAAACGAATACGTTCCTTAGCCACAATGTCCTTTAAAAAAAAATTAAAAGATTTTATTTACTTATTTGACAGCACGAGAGAGCACAAACAGGGCGAGCAGCAGAGGGAGAGGGAGAAGCAGGCTCTCCACTGAGGGAGCCCTCAGGAATCCCTGGGATCATGACCTGCACTGAAGGCAGATGCTTCACCGGCCGAGCCACCCAGGGGCCCGCACAATGTCCTTTTTTAAGTGGTAAATATTCAACTTACTGGCAGTATGACTTTGATTAAATTACTTAACCTCCCTTTGCCTCATACCTATCATATTTACAATGGGTATGAAAATAGTACCTATTTTATAGGATTATTGTGAACATTAGTTAATCAATACACATGTAAAGAACTTACAGGAGGGCAGCTCCGGTGGTGCAGCGGTTTAGCGTCACCTTCAGTCCGGGGTGTGATCCTGGAGACTCGGGATCGAGTCCCACGTGGGCTCCCTGCATGGAGCCTGCTTCTCCCTCTGCCTGTGTCTCTGCCTCTCTCTCTCTCTCTCTCTCTCTCTTTCCCTCTCTTTCCCTCTCTGTGTGTGTCTCTCATGAATAAATAAATAAAATCTTAAAAAAAAAAAAAAGAACTTACAGAAGTGCCTGGAAGACTGTAAGTGCTAAATACCTGTTTGCTCTTGCTGCTCCATTTCCTATTTCTACCACTATCATAATAAAGTATTATTATCATAATTACTTCAATTATTATTATACATCCAACCTTATGCATTCAATCCATGGAAAAGGTATTTGACCCCTTTTTGTTACTTTAACTACTACATATGCTGATTAAATTGTAGCTAAATTTCTACCTAGACCCTATGGATATGGATATATATATATATATATATATCCTTTTTTTAAAATTAGTTACATAGAAAGACTTATTCTGGAACTTAGACCCATATTTCTTTGTGAAAAAAAATTAACATCTTATTTGATATAAAGTAGGAACTTAAATTTTTTTCCTGTTAAGGCAATGCAAATATTATGTATGTGCACACCCTGCTCAATAAAAGCCAACCTATTAAGCTGGATAATGGCACTTAGTGCACACCAGCTCACTATATATTTCCAAGAGGATGACACAGTTAGAATATCTGCTTTATGGCAAGAATATGGGATAATAACAGACCACGAAGAGTTTGACTATAACCACTTAAATTTTTTTTCACATAAAATCCTCAGGATATGGTCCCTGCAAAGAGAAAAAGCAAAATCTTTAACTGTTATAGCTCTACTCTTTTTTATCTTCACATCTCTGTAAGTCTTGATTTAGGCTAAATGCATCATTAATCTTTAACATATCCACCCAAGAACACAATTAAAGTCAAATAGAATAATGAGTGGCATTACAAGGAATACAAAGTAACACACTCAAGAATGGAATCAACTATTCCATATGCTGCATAATTACACACACCCACTAACTAGTGAAGTGCCAGAACTAGAAAAAACAAAAACAAAAACAAAAACAAAAAACAACTAACTCTTTGATGAATAAGAATCAGGATATGCTAAATAGTCAGTTGATTTCAGAATAAGGCCAAAAACCAGAAGGTTAGCTTGTAATATGAGGTCTTTCAGATATGAATTATATCTTGAAGATTTATAGTTATAGTTTACTCCTTTAGGTCTCTTATTTTGATTTCAGAAAACATGGTTTTAGTCATAGATGTGCTATTCCCTAGTTAGGTATCACTGAGTGAAACTCTGAATCAAACTGTCATAAAGGGGAGATTAATTATCTCATCGATCCTCAATCTTCATTCTGTGTCAGAATCCATTTGGAGCAGAGCCAGAGATCCACACATAGGGATATCCTTTCCACTGGATATTCCAATGTGCAGCCACGGTGGGGAACCAATTAGATGAAACAATCTTCAAGGTCTCTCTTAGTCTACATCTAAGGTTTTCTATCTGTGTAGATATCTTGACTCAGTTCTCAATAACATAGCATTATCTCATAAAAGATGTTTAGTAGAATACTTTGAAAAGTTGTCTTAAAAAATGTTATACTCTTTTGGTTTCACTTATGCAATGAAGGCAAAGAAAATAAAAGAAAATATTTTGCTTATGTTACCTTAGCAAAAAGAGAAGCTTGCAATAGAGAGGAAAAACAAAACAAAACAAACCACACCAAAACAAAACAAAGTATAAAAATCTACCATCCATATGTTATCCTTCCTACTAGATAAATCCAGAAAAAACCCTGTAGAAGAAGAAACAATACTTTGAAATGCCATGCTTTCATTTGTTTTTCTTTCAAATTATTCATATATATCCTCATATATTTGACCAATTGTTTTTAAATAGTTTGATGTATTCAAAATAGAATGTAAGGCTTGGGAAACATTTTACCTGTCACTCTTCATTCCACTAAGCCAAACCAGCTACAGAAAAAAATTGAGTGCTTAATTTTAAACAAGAGGAATTTGGCTCAAGTTTTATAGCTTTTCTGTCTCTCCCCTTAACCATATGATCGCAAATAAATACAGTACACAAATCCCCTGGCAGTTTCCACTCCAACATTGTATTCCTCTGTCAAACCAAGAGTTCACACTTCCTCACCACCACACCCTACCAATCTAAGGAGAGAACACTTCACTATCAATTTGGTTTTCCCTACATATCAGAACACTTGGTGCAGAGATCAACTGCTCAGTTTCTTCAGCTAGTCCCTGGCAATACAGTAAAACACAGTTGACTCTTCTGCCCCTCTCTCTGCTTCTCAGAGAATACAATTCATCTTTTCTAGCTCTGGCTCCAAACTCCTTTATCTCTGGAAATTCTAGACCAGTGAATATTATGAAATATTTATGTACCCAGTAGATCAAGGCTTTCTCCCAACCTGAGACCTGTCAGTTGACAGGGTGGGTGTCTACCTTCAGAAGACCACAAACTTTAGGTTTTAGAATAGCTCCTTTTTCTTGGAAACATATTTCAAATTCCTTATTGGCAAAGTTTTTTTCTCTTTCCATAATACAAGCAGAGAAGCTTGTGTTGATGAAGCTTAATCATTACCTCTGCCTAAGCATTGTAACCAACACTTTACCTGTCTATTTACAGCCTTCAGATACCACAATATAAGTATTAATTTGCCTATTTAATACTTGAGGAAACTCTGACTTGGAAAGGTTAAATAATCTGTGATAGGTCCCATAGCTTAGCACTGTGGCCAGACATGGAGCTTACTTCACACTAGTTATCCACCTGCACAGAATCTTACCTTCTGGTATGAAAAAAAACATATGATTGTTTTTGTTCTGTTTTGATTTGTTCTCTTTTTACTCTCCTTTCCATCAAATAGCCCGCATGTCCACTTCTTAACTTATAGATAAGAATCCTTAGGGACTCAGAATGATTTGGAGTCTTTTTGCTTCTTTTGAGAGGTATTTAAGACTCCAAAAGCAAATAGGGCCCATTTTGTCTTCTTTAATACTACATATCTTCAAGGGAGATAGCACATTAAACTCTATTATGATACTCGCTATCTATGACAGGGCAATAGTGGACTCCTTTCTGGTTCATGATCAAAGTTGCATTTCCTTTTCCCTTTTTTTCAATTATCTCATGGATTTCATGACTATCAAGGATTGTTGTCAAAACAGATACTATTGGATAAGTACTGTTCCTTCATGTATAAAATATGTGTAATAATTACTTTTGAAGGTAAATGATAAAATCTCCTCATCCAAAAACACAAAACTGACTTCTCCACAGTCTTTTGAGATAGTTATTAAATTCAAAACTAGAGTTTATTGCCACCAGTAGGTTTTTTATCCACTGCATGGCATTTTATAATTTTGTCCTTTCTTAGAGACAAGCAGTAAAGTAGTTGAAATTTGTTTATGTCCCAGTTTCCACTTTCACTTGTCCTACAAATCACACCTCCTCCCAGTCCCCAGCCACCCTTGTTTCTCCTGGCAACCCTAGCCTGCCTGGACTCTGTTACAGAATGCTTCTGGATGGAATTATACAAACTGTCTCTACCAGTGTAACTTAATTGAGCACTCAGGAATTTGGGTAAGGACAATAACCAGAAGAAGAATCATATTTTAGGAATTTCTGGGAAAGAGAGGAGAAAGACTGACATGAAATCTTCTACCCATCCCTTGTTTTGCACTTCTGATCCCAAGAAATTAGCCTTCTAGATTCAGACATTAGTCCTCAGGAGGTAACTGTTCATACATTAGACTATATATAAAATGCATTATTTTTAGCGATTTCACTAGTTCCTTTACCAAGCAGAGTTTTACCACGGAGGATGCAGACTTTCCCTTTATTAATCAGCAGTTTACCTTCAGTTCATAGGAGAATACCTAACATGTAAAGCACATCCCTATTTAAATGGGTTTAAAATAACCTATCTGAGTTAGAAGAACTATTTTAGGAATGGAGTACAGCCCATTTGCATGTTCTTACCAAGTGATTACTTTTGTATCCAAAATGTTATTACTTTTGGTAGCAGTATTTTTTGTAATATAACATGAAATAACTAACCATGATTACACTGTGACAATCAAAGAACTCTTCTGATAAGTCATCTCTTCTCTAAATGTCATCTCTTGGCAAACTTATGTTTGGGAACAAACATCATTTTTTTTCATAGGAAGTTTTTATAGGAATATATTTGTTAAATGCATAGAAATGAAAACTGTTGAAACTGAACTAGATTTGAAATAATGTGAGTTAGTAATATGTAACAGTTTTATTGAACCACTAAAGTGGATTGAGCCCTACATACAGAATAAGTTGCATCCGTATACACTAAGAGTGTAGTATCTGAAAGAAAATTAAGAAAATAATCCCATTTTGCAATAACACCAAAAAGAATGAAATACTTAGGAATAAAGGTGAAAGACTCGTATACTAAATCAACAAAATCTTGATCCAAGAACTTAAATAAAACACAAAATAATGTAAATATATCTCGAGTTCATGCATTGGGGTACTTAATATTCTTAAAATGTTCATACTATCCACATTGACCTACAAATTCAATGAAATCTCTATCAGAATTTATTTGCAAATCATCTATCAGATAAGGAGCTAATTTACAAAATCTATAAAGAACTTTCACAACTCAGAAACAACAATAACAAAAATAAACTAACAACCTGATTTTAAAAATGGACAAAAAATCTGAGTAGGCATTCTTCACATAAGATATGCAAAGATATGTCAAAAAAGAAAAATGAGGACACATGGATGTTGATACACACACATGCACACACACACACAAATTGAGACAAAAATAATTTTACCCTCATTCCTCTCACTGTGTATGATATTTTTATAAAATTCAATGATGCACTTGGCCAAAAAGAACTCTTAAAGATACTATATTCTGTTATCATAATCCAATATAATTAAATTATGTCAATTTAAAAAGTTGACAATAAGACTCAACTACTTAGATTTAAGAAACATCAAGAAAAAAGGAAGAAAGAAAGAAAAATAAAGGAAGAAAGAAAGAAAGAAAGAAAGAAAGAAAGAAAGAAAGAAGAAAGAAAGAAAGAAAGAAAGAAGAAAGAAAGAAAGAAAGAAGAAAGAAAGAAAGAAAGAAACATCAGTGTCCAATTCTCAAATCAAAGAAATATCTAAAGGAAAAAAACTGAAAGCCAGAATACAATAAAAAGGGTAATATTTCACATAACTTATTGAATTAATTGTGATAATATTTATTTTAATAAGAATTAGTACAACCTATTCCAGTATTATTTTGCCATCTGCTTTCATGCAGTAGTCTAATTTAGTCAAAGGGACTTATGGTTATAACATCATCTTATTTCTCATTTTTAATATTGTCTATATTTTCCTTATAAATGTGATCAAATTCCAGAAACCTAGCAACACAATCTGTTATACAAACTGGAAACACATAATATAATAATATTAAAACATGCTGAAACACCATCCATTAAAATTGTTCAGCAATTTACTAATGAAAACTTCCAAATAAAAATGAAAACTATAAAACTACTTAAAGCCACAAGAATATTTTCCAAAAATTCAGCAGGGGATAATAACTTCTAGAGTATTACAACTTTATCAATGAAAAACATGGTGTGGGCATTGAAGCAGATGCCATTTTTTTTTCCTAGATTGGAGAATTTGTTTTTAGGCAATCTGGTTAGGGTAGTATGTGGGTTATGCCACTAGGTATCATTGTTTCTGATAAACATAACTCTGAATTTGCAAATTACATCTGGCTTGGGAGGAATCATATATATTCTATGGGCAAGACATATTTGAGGCTTCCCTCAATGTGGTAAGACTTGTGATTGGTATTTTCCTGGCAGAGATACTGGAAGCTACTCTTCTGAAGGTTCCACCAAAGCTATTGATTGGTCCCTAGGAGGTATAAGACATCTAAGTTTAGACACTTCCTATACCTACTCAGTATGAAGCTTAGTCCCTTACACATGAGCTTATTCCTGCAGAATCAAAATAATACCCTTTCTACAGTAGTGTCGACTACTTCTATGGAAGAGAAATACCTCACATTTCCTTGCTGGCACACTGTGCTTTTGTCCAAAGTTCTTCTGAGCATTTTGATATGAAGTGTGCCTGTGATGATCTTATGAATTTAAATGGTGTTGGGGGAATCAGTTGTAGTTAAAGACTTTCCTGGTTTATTTAGTAAAAAAAATAAAAAACAAAAACATTTGATAAGTGTTCTAGAAAACTATTTCTTTTGCCAACGAAATCCTTAAAAAGCTAAAGAAAATTCAAGAAGTTGTAGTAAAAAACAAATTAAATAGAATTAATGAGGGGATTATGTAAAAGTCCTGGCTATAATATAAATATATTAAAAATCAATAGTACTTCTATAATCCAGTAATAGGAAAATGATATGGAGGAAATATTCCTTTTCCATTAACAACAAAACCTTTAAAATACTTAGTGGTAAAAAATTTTAAAGGTATATGACTTAAGAATATAACTTGAAAATCATATTGTAGGGAATAAAGCCATTCATTCATTCATTAAATATTATTAAACATACAGTAAGGTAAGCAGGATATTGTTTTCAGTTTATGAGATCCAACATGTAAAAAATAAAAGGAAAAGAAGAAATACTCTTGCCTTAGAGGATTTATAAGTGAGGCTGGGCCAAAAAATTCAAGAATTCAAAATTTAAATAAGAATGGAAAGTGATAAGTACTATTTGATAAAAGAAATTAGAGTGAATTAAAGAGAATTGGGAGTAAGGCTACACCTGTTTTCTATTAACACATAACAACATACCATAAACTTAGTGGTTAAAAATAACATATATATATATTGGGTTTGAGCATGGTTTAGTTTCTCTGATCCAAATCCAAAATGTTAGTTGTGTTGCAATGTCATTGAGTCTTGGGGTTCTCTTCCAGACTCATTGGTTGTTAGCTGAATTCAGGACTTTGCATTTGTAAGATTGATGCATTGAAGTCTCACAAGTGCCCTGCTCTTTTCTGCCAAATAGCCTTCTCTGCAATGTGAAGGTTTTCACTGCTGAGGCCAGCAGAAGATCATGTATGATTTGGAATCTCTCATTTCAAATAAAGGTTAGATCCTGTCATTAGAACTCATGTGATTAAGTTGGTGTGGTCAAGCAGAACATAATCATGGAGCATGCATGGTGTGTTGTATTTGAAGAACATCAGAGAAGTCCGCTTTGTCTGGAGCAGAATGTGCAGAAAGAAAACATGCTAAGTGTTCAGAAATGAAACAGAGTCTTAGAGACTATGCTAAGGAGTAAACTAGGAAGATATTTTACTTAGGATTCCAAAGACTGAGTCAGGAAAACAAATAAGAATATGTTGTATAATTGCCTGAGAATGTCAGAAACCTTCTAGCCTTTATGATCTTTTGGAAAATCATGAAATTTGTACAGAGAACCATCAGTGTGAATGTTCTTTTTTCTCCAGTACCAGTCTACAGTGGTAGTACAGGGTCTGAAGGTGAAAAGGTAGATGTAATCAGGCTTGAGGTAATGCCAAGGGGAATAATGAAGTGAGATACTGGCAGAGTATGAAGTGCGCTAGAGTGATCAAAACAACTAGACATGAATTTGAAGCTGAGTGAAGAATAACAAACTGCAAAAAGTAAGATTAAAAAAAAAGAGTGCTAGTCATTTCACACATCTGATGTGTGAAAATGGAATGAAACAAGTTATCATGAAATATAAAAATATGACGTATCTTTGGAGTTAAAGGTTTAATATGATGAAAATATTGATTCTAGGAAATTAATTATAGGAAAAGAGATACTTGCATGTTTAAAAGACTATTGATTATATAACTTTCCTAACAAGAACTACCATAAAGACACTACAATCAAGTCAATATTTTATTGGTATAGATGCAAATAATTAGATCACTAATACAGAAGATGTTACTTAGAAATAGAGGGCATATATATGATTAAATCATGCACATATGAAAGATTTTATATATTGGTGAGAAATTAGTGATACAATAGAGAAATGGGCAAAAGATGTGAAAAGACTCTTCACATATGAGCAAATCACATGTTTAAAATCTATAAAAAAATGTTCAATCACCTTAGTACTCATGGAAATACAAATAAAATCACAATCAGTTACCACTATATCCTTGACTGGTAAAATTTTAAAAATTAGAACATCTATTGCTAACATTTATTAGTATAGATGCACATTCTAAAAATATTATTTAAAAAATCAGTGCAATAGCTTTTATATTTATTAAAATAAAATATAATTACCTTATAACACCACTCCTAGAAATCTGTTCCACAGAAATAAAAATTCTAGTAGTTAAAGATACACATGCACAGATATTATAGCTCTGTCCATTGTCTCAAAAAATAAGCAAGCAAAGTAAATACCCAGCAATAAATGAATAGAAAGATTAAAGTTATGGGAGGTTAGGTGATGTAATATAGTCTGGTTTAAATTTTTAGTCTTCTTTTTTTAATTTTTAAAGAGTTATTTATGAAAGAGAGAGAGAGTGAACGAGTGAGTGAGCAGGGAGAGAGGCAGAAGGAGAGGGAGAGAATCCTCAAGCCGACTCCCTGATGCAACAGGCCCCCTGTGGGACTTGATATCAGGATTCTGAGATCATGACCTGAGCTGAAATCAAGAGCAGAAGGCTTTACTGAATGAGCCACCCAGGTGCCCCAAAGTTTTTAAAAATGCATACAAAAAGGGCACCTGAGAGGCTCAATCAGTTAAGTGGCCGGCTTATCCTGGGGTCATGATCCCAGAGTCCTGGAATCAAGTCCCACATGGGGGTCCCTGCTCAGCTGAGAGTTTGCTTCTCCCTCTCCCTCTGCCCCACCTCCCTGCTTATGTTCTCTCTCACTCTCTCTCAAATAAAGTATTTTTAAAAAATTAATAAAATGCATGCAGAAATCTACTTCCTACACATTCTGCTCAGAAAAGTAGACCTCTGCTAGTCTTCAAATACAACACACTGCATGCTCTGCAATTCCGTCGTGCTTGACCGATATTCGCCAAGATATGTACTTGGTTAAATTCCTTAGCTACTTTAATGGTTTGCACACATCTCCACCTGATCATGCTACTGAGTTTTGAAAAGCCCTCTCTGCATGTGGTAGGCATAATTCTAGAATTCCTGTCCCCTGGTGGTGCACCCTGCCTCTATTATCTCTATGATATATGGGCCCAACTTTTTAATATAATGTGATTTCTCCCCTGACATTAGGTTATATTCAATAGCAATAGTGAAGGGATTTTTACAGATATATTTAAATTCTCTATCCAATTAACATTGAAATGCATTTTTTTAGACAGCTGTAAACTGCAAGACAAAAAACTTAGTTCTACTACTGATAATACATTTCCCAGAAATTATAGGCATTGTGACTTCATCAATACATGGATTTTCTTTCCTACATAGCTGTGAATAAAATTTGGTTTTCATTTAATTCAGTGTAGAAATTGTAAGCATGATAGAATTTCAATGAAAGATTCATCATTCAATGAAAGATCATTTAATATTTAATAAATTTTTACACCATATGATTTAAAAAGGTAAAGATACAAACTAGAAAAGCATGGGGGAAAAAGCACTTACTTCCAATGGATAGAGAAAAAAAAAAAAAACATGTGATGTCCCTATTTCTGCTCAAGAAATATTAGATGTAATAAAGTCTTATTGAAACCAACAAAGAAAACTTGAGAGATGTCTAATTCAAAATACTATCTCTGAGGGGGTCATGCCTTGGCTAATTAATTCTGAAAACAGTATATTTCTCCTTAATTGAAGATACCACAGAAGTGAGAATGGTTCCTTCTCGTAACTAATCCAAATGCTTACTTTCTAAATCTTATTTTCTCTGGAGAGTAATCATCTTTCATCTAAGTATGAGTCTGACTTCTGGTCTTGGATATAAAGTGGTAGCTTGGTTCAGAGGAAGCCTTCTTCTGAGAAAAATAATAAAAACTGGATGTCATACAAAATATCAGCTTTTGCGAGGATCAAAGAGCAACCGTCAAGGCAGTGATGTTGGGTGTGGTGAGTGGGGATGGGTCATGATGCTGTAAAGGAGTAAAATTACCTACTGATTTATTACACATGCCTGAAATTCTCTGCCAATTTTCTGCGTCGATCACCTGCCAATCTGTAAGCTCTGTGAGATGTAGAAGTTCAGTAGATAGTGGTGGCTCAGAGCCATTGGCATTCTCCTCAATGTAGCAAGACAAACCTTGGTGTTTGGAGGTATTCATGCCAGCCAAGAATTAAGGGACCAGGATTTAAAAGAAGAAGATGAAAAAGAAGAAGAGGAGGAGGAGGAGGAGGAGAAGAGGGGAGGAGGATGAGTGACGAGGAATAGAGACAGACTCTTGAAACTCATCCAGACTACCGCCTCCTAGCCCACAGCGCTCATCCTCACATCCAAACTTCTGTAGGAGTCTAGACACGAGATGCTTCGTTAGGATGGAAAGAAGAGCAGAGAAATAAATGCCAAATTTGCACCGATATTTACCTATAAGCAGATACTTATAGGCAAGTGTCTGGGAAACTAAGAAACAACAAATAAGAGTCTAAAAATCTCAAAAGAGCTTTCAAGAGTGTTAAGGTGTTGGAAAACAAACAAACAAACAAAAAATGAAATTTAAAATCCAGCCAAAAAAGGGAAGGAGACTGTTCAACAATTTATGTTTCAGATAAGGCCCTCCAAATACTGTTTCCAAGAGAGGAAGATCAGAATAGTCCTTACTAAAACTATAATGTAACCTGGAAACATGCCAGGTCCTGATGAATCTAGATGATTTCCTTTCACACACTTTACTATATATGTTTCTTTATCTCTTCCTCTCCCTCTTTATCTACCTGTCATCTACCTACATACCTACTTGCTTATTTATCTACCTATCTATCTACCTTTCCATCTCCTTTCTACTATAAGTAATATACAGCTGGAATGATTAATAAAGAAACTCTAGACCTATGGTTTCACCATTGAAGTCCTTTAATATTTTATTGTGAAATAGGAGCAAAATATCTGAAAAGACAAAAATACTTTGTAATTATTATTATTATTATTATTATTATTATTATTATTATTATTATGTAGTGATTCAAAACTGGAAAGTCATTTTGGGATATTGTGGTACCTGGGAACATCCTTATGAATAATAAGTTTGTTATATAGTCATTTGACCAGTTTTTATTTCTAATTTTCTTAATGTTTTGTATCATAAGTTCCAGTTTTGGTATGTCTAGACAAGAAATATCCTTTGGCAATATTCATGTTTAATAATTTTGACAGGGGGCTAGTTTTATGCTGCTATATATTTACTTGGCTTTTAGTGTATTCACTAACTCTTTATAAGTTTTAAAATTATAAACTGATTTCTTGTAGTCCTTTATAACTTAATGGAAAAAATAATTTACATAAATTATTTTGATGGGTCTATGCTGGAGATGTATTATAGAATTAAGAGCTTTGGACAAATGTGTATCCATTTGTGCAAATAAGTATTTATTAACTAGTTAACACGTTGAACTTTATGTTACTTTTACACTCTAAATGGCTATCTTTTAGCTTGACAAAATAAGGGTTTGTCAACTATTATTCAAACATCAATTTTCAATGGCCTAAAGGAATCTAAGTAAAAAGGAGAGAAAAACAGAACAAATTTTAACGACATATGCAAACACTCTCCTCTTACTGTTTTAACCATATATATTATGTAATCTGAATATGAAAAAAATACTAAAGTTGATAAATAGTATATCCCCTTTTTTAATGAGTTCAAAAACACAGTAGGTTTACATGGAGGAGAAAGTTAATAAGTCCTATTAATCTTTTATCATGAAGTTACTTGATTCATGTTCCATGATTACTAATCAGGTACTTAATTTAGGCCTGTTTACAAAGAAGAAAATAAAAATACTTGAGTCCTGACAACTGAGCTACTAACAAATAAAACTTTATATATTTTTTTCTGTTTTTTGTAGATTTCCTTTTTAATTAAAATAGAATATTTATAGTCATCACTGAATCCAGTCGTGAAACTACTCAGACATTTCTGGTGTGACTTATGGTTAACTCTATAAATTAATTTTACATCAAAATTTGTTTTTATTAGGACTCACTGCTGATTTGTTGCTTTATACCATTATATCTGAAATTATAACACTACATCTGTTACTTCTTAACAAATCCTAAATCAATGTATATTTAGAGATAAAATTAACAAATCTATTTCCAAAAATTTTTAAAAAATATAAAAGAATACATACCATATCCAGGGGCACCTGGGTGATTCAGTTGGTTAAGGTCTGCCTTTGGCTCAGGTCATGATCCCAGGGTCCTGAGATGGAGTCCCAAGTTGGACTCTTGTTCAGTGGAGAGTCTGCTTCTCCCTCTTTCTGTCCCCTCCCCTGCTCATGCTCTATTTCACATAAGTACATTAAAATAAAATATTTTTTAAAAAGAATACATACCATATCCAGATGAAAATAAGATTTTTAATGCAATAAATTTCAAAGATTTTTGGAGATAAACTTTCTAAAATGGTGTGTCAGAATCTAAGGTGAAAGAAACACGTATAACTTTGAAAACAATATGGATCTTTGAACTGTTGAATTGATTGGCTTGTAGACCTATTGCTTTAAATACAAGATTAGCTCTCTTTCAATTAAAGATAAGTATGGATCAAAAAAGATATTCAGAATAATAACTTTAACAAATATTGCTTTACTGATTTTGCTACAACTCACCAAAACCTTTTTGAATGCCATGGTCCAAAAGGCCTTGCCCAATATAATATGTACGCGTGAAAATTTCTAGAAGAAAACCCTAAGGTGGAAATCATACATATAGTGAATACAATTTGTTGAGAATGACAGTATTCTAAAATGAAAACAATATTCATTGTAGTATTTTTAATATGGGCATAGATATTCATAACATAGTAAGAGATATTCAGTAGAGTTCAATATTAACTTATTGGTTTTCTCCAAAGGACAGATAAGAAGTCCCTGGCAAATGATTGAAAAATATCAATGAGGCACTCTTTTTATCAGGAACTTCCTTCCTTTTATTTCTCAGTATCTCCAGTTCCTGTAGATCATTCCAAAATGTGGACTTACGGACTTTTTATTCTTTATGTTATTAATTTGTGTTTAAAAGTGTATGTATACACACACACACACACACACACACACACTTTTACACTTAGGTTCCTTATCATTATTTAACATTAAAAATATTATTAATTTTATTTTGTTATGTCAACTTACAGAATAATAATAATTAGTATTCATTGATTTCAATTTTTGCCAAATCCTCAAAAGCACTTCACATGGATGATTTGTATTAATGCTTAGAACAACTCTATGAGGAAAGTAATATTGCTGCAATCTCCATTTTTCATCAAGGGAACACAATCAGTAAAGGAAACTGCTCAGACCCACTCTAACTGAAAATCGGAAAGGGGATCTCATGATAAACTATCTGACCTCTGTTATTACACTGCCATTATCCAGGATTTGTTGACTTATAGTACAGATTTGTTTGGGTTCACTTTATTTGTATTTATTTTGTTTTTTTAATAGAGATTGACTGCCCTCCAATGTGCTCTACAAATTCCTAGCTCTGTGTTTGACTTGTTGACACTGATTATGCTTCTTTATCTCAGGAGTTCCCTGTCTCTGACCTCAGCAACCTCTGCTCAGGTCCATGCACTTGGCCACACCGTGATTCTTCTGCTGGCATCATTTTACAAATGAGAGCTTTACAAAAAAATAAAGTCATATCTCTGTCGGAGCCCAAACAAAAGAATCACAACCAATGGCATATTGAAGAAAAAGTTATTTTTGCATATAGTCAAAATGCTCCTGTGGCTCTAGTTCTCTAGTTGTTCAGAAATGTTTTACTCTAAGTGGTTATAAGAATATAGCTGGATATGATTATATTTATTTGTTTATTTTATTATGCTGTTTTCTTTTTTAAAATTTAAATTCAATTAACCAACATATCTTTAGTTTCAGATGTAGAGCTCAATAATTCATTAGTTGCATACAACACTCAGTACTTATCATATCATGTGCCCTCCTTAATGCCTATCATGTAGTTACCCGGTACCCCACCCCTCCTCCCCTCTAGAAACCCTCATTTTGTTTCCTATAGTTAAGTCTCTTAGGATTTATCTCCCTCTGATTTCTTCCCATTCAATTTTCCATCCCTTCCTCTATGATCCTTTGTGCTTTTCTTATATTTATTGAAAAACTCAGTAACAGAAAATACTACCATTCTCTCCAAAATAAAAAAAAAAAAGCCCAGGGGGGCGGGGGGAGGAGTAAGGGGCTGATAGTAAGGGGTTATTTGTTAATTATTTTCTGTTGTTTGTTCATTTTTAAAAACAATTTTATAAACTTTTTCCACTTTTAAACAATATTCACTTTTGGGGTACCTTGGTGGCTTGATTGGTTTAGTGTTCAACTCTAGATTTTGGCTCAGGTCACGATCTCAGGGTTGTGAGATTGAATTCCATGTCAGGCTCTGCATTGGGCATGGTGGAGCCTACTTAAGATTCTTTCTCTCTCACTCTCCGTCTGCCCTACCACCCAGCTCATGCACTCTCTTTTTCTGTCTCAAAAAATGCATTTAAAAATAATGTTCACTTTGTACTAACCAATATTATTATTTTCAGAGAAAAAAATACTTCTACATTATCTAGGATAAATCATGCTAACTTCCATCACATGAAGAAAAGAACATAATGAGTTAACCTTTATTATTTGTATTAATATGGATTATTTTTTGAAAATGATTCTGAAAAAGATAAAGCATAAGTGTCACAATAATTAAAATTATTTATTAACATTAATAGGTACATGAAAAGATGCTCAACATCACTAATCATCAGAGAAATGCAAATCAAAACCACAATGAGATCTCCTCTCACACATGTTAAGATGGCTATTCCTAAAATGTAAAGGGAACAAATATTGTCAAGGATGTAGAGGTAAAGGAATCTTGGTGCGTTGTTGGTGGCAACATAAATTGGTGCAGCCATTGTGGGAAACAGTATGGAGGTTTCTAAAAAATAAAAAAAAAAAATTGATGTACCATATGATCTAGTAATCCCACTTGTGAGTATATACCCAAATGAAATAAGGTCAGTATCTGAAAAAGATATCTATACTACCACATTCACTGCATTATTCACAACAGCCAAGATATAGAAACAATCTAAGTTACCTCAACATCTGTCTCTTGACAGATGAGTGGATAGAGAAAATGTAACATAAACACACATACACACACACACACACAATGAGATATTATTTGGCTTTAAAGAAAAAGGAAATCTTGTCATTTGAGACAACATGAATGGAGATTGGAAGAAGACATTATGCTAAGTGAAATAAGCCAGACACAGAAAGAGAAATACTTCATGGTCTAACATATATATGAAATCCAAAAAGTAAATAATTGCATTCATAGTAACAGAGAGTAGCATGATGGTTTCCAGGGACTGGAGGGAGGAGAGAAGAGGAGGAAATATCAAATGGTACAAACTTTCAGTTTTAAAATGAGAAGTTAATGTACAGCATGATGACTACAGTAAATAATAATGTATACTTTAAGTTTGCTGAAAGAATAGATTCCAAGCATTCTCAATACAAAAGTAAAGAATAACTGTGTGAGGTGATGGATATGTTAATTAGCTTGATGGTGGTAATCATTTCATAATATGTATATTTGTCTACATTTTAACTGTATAATTTAAATATAAATGTTCATAATCAAAAAAAAAATAAATGTTCATAATCTTAATTTTCATTGAGTTTTCCAATAAATGTAACCTTTTACTCATGGTCCATGGTTAATTGGATACATTTTTCATCTGTGAAGGCTGGTGTGTCTGGCATGATGCTAAAGTGCAGCTCCATCATTAATACCATTTAAATCACCAGCTCCTTTTTGTAAGCGCTCTGGTCTCTATTACAGTCATTGCAGAATAGTTATCAAAATTATAAAGTAAAATTTACTTGATTTATGACACAACAGTGAAGCTTTAGCTAGAGGGAAAGGTGAACAAAGAAAAGGAAAGAAAATAGAGAAAATATAAACTCTTATATTCTTTAAAGAACAGATAATTTTTTAGATATACATGAATGATTTCATATGGAGTAAGATGGTTTGATGACAGTTTCCAGGAAAATGTTTAATGCTTCACTTTCTTCAAAGAAATTATCTGGTACTAGATGCCTTCTTTTGATAGACTATGACTTCAGGGACTTTGTTGTACAGATATAATAGTATCTATAGAGCTACTATTACTTTTGTCATCATTTTACTGATGCAATTGTGATAAACACATTATTTTATTATCTTAAATATTGTATGTATGAATTTACTTATTTATTTTTATAGAGAGAGAGAGTGTGTGTGTGTGTGTGTGTGTGTGTGCTCACAATGGGGGCAGGGAGCAGAGGAGGAGGGAGAGGGGAGAGGATTCCAAGCAGACTCTGAGCCAAGCGTGAAGCCCAAATGGTGATCAGTCTCAGGACTTTGAGGTCTTGACTTGAGCTAAAACCAAGAGCTGAGTACTAAACTGACTAAGCCACCCAGACACACTAACACATTATCTTAAAATATGTTTTTTTTTTTAAATCCTACCCTCTTCCTATATTCTCACAATTTTGAAAATGAAATTAATTGTGATCTCTAGCTAAGCTCAGAGACTGAATAACATTAAATTCTACAATGCTGCTGATTTGAAATAGGTAATTATTTTTCCATGGTATAAAAATTTCAGCTTTTTCTTAATATTCCTTAGCCAGTACATTGTCTTTGAAATATTCTTCCCAAAAAGTGTTTACAAAAATTAAAATTTCCCATAAAGTCAGTATCATATCTGTTTTTTTTTAAATTACAGAATTTGAGGGAGAAAGAAGGAAAATAAAGGAAAAGGAATAACTCAACTTAAAAAAATGGAAGTCCTTACCTTTAAGCTTTGAACCACCTTACTCTTTCAAATGCCACAACTACATCAGTATTTTGCCATCTACTAATTGTACAATACATGTCAGATAAAAGGAATGTGATCTGCATTCAATATATCTAAAATCATTTTTTTTTTGGTCCAAAAGAGAGAAATATTAGAAGTCAAAGGAACAGCTTACTAAGGTGGCATTTGAAGTTGCTATCTGTGTACATTTAATACTTTTAGAACATTCCTGAAAAGGCAGAGGAAAAGTGCTTTGCATTAAAGATATAATAATAAAAACTAGATAATTATATATATATATCTTTTTTCTCAATAGTTACAGTCCCCCCTTTTTTTTCTAATAATGAACTGGTCAGATGTTCATTATGAGACCATATGAACATTCATGACTTAACTAATGTATTATTGATTTAAATACTTTTATTCTTATTAGCTTCTTTTCAAAAAAATATTTTATTTCTTTATTCATGAGAGACACACAGAGAGAGGCAGAGACACAGGCAGAGGGAGAATCAGGCTCCAACAGTGAGCTGTTGATGTGGAACTCGATCCCAGGACCCCAGGATCATGCCCTGAGTCAAAGGCAGACATTCAACCATTGAGCACCCAGGCATCCTTTGACTTCTGAATCATATAAATTGTGTATAACAGCTCGAGAGAGAAAAAGATTGAAAGTCAGTCTTATCTCATAGTTTTTGTGGTTTAGGACAGAGGTGGGTTAGCTGAGTGGTTCTGGTTGGGGTCTTTTTTGAGGTTGAGTTGAGATATTGACTAACACTGGAATATCTGCTTCCAAGATGGCCCACTCTAGTGGTGTTTTATGATCAGAGGTTCTAATTCTTTTCCACATGGGACTCTTCATGACTACTTGAGCAACCTCAGGTAGTAGTGGCTGATTTCCCACAGATTAAGAAATCCAGTATAGGGAAACCTAATGTGCAATGCTTTCATGATCTTGGCCCAATCACAGAACCATATTCCAATAACCTGGTGGTAGCACAGGTCAATACTACTCAATATGGGAGAGAACTTCAATGAGGAATGGATACTAGGAGGTTACAATCATTCAGGGCTATCTTGGATGCTGGTTTTCACACATATAAAGGTCTTTGGAGTTGGAGTGGAGCAACTTTCTGAGGGAGGTTAAAAGCAAATAGAAAAGGTTTGAGGGACACCTGGGTGGCTCAGTGTTCGAATGTCTACCTTTGGCTCAGGGCACGATCTCAGGGTCCTGGGATCTAGTCCTACATCAGGCTCCCTGCAGGGGAGACATAGACATAGACAAGACATAGGCAATCTTGCCTATGTCTTGCCTCTCCCCTATGTTTCTGATGAATAAATAGAATTAAAAAGAAAGAAGAAAGAAGAAAAGAAAAAGAAAGAAAGAAAGAAGAAAGAAAGAAAGAAAAAGAAAGAAGAAAGAAAGAAAGAAGAAAGAAAGAAAGAAAGAAAGAAAGAAAGAAAGAAAGAAAGAAAGAAAGAAAGAAAAGTTATGAAATGAAAAACTTTGGCATTTCTAAAGTTGATTTAAAAAAAAAATAGTCCAGTGAGCACTGAAGAGCAAGAAGTTAGGAAAGGGAGACAGAAGTCAGGTCATGTAACACCTTGTGCACATGGTAAAAATTTTGGTGCTTACCCTAAGTCAAGTGGAAATTCACTGAGGTTATTTGATAAAGAGTTAGACAGTATGAGTTGACTTTTTCAAGATTACTTCAATGGCCGAGTAGATATTAGATCATAGGGAATGAGTGAAAAGACAGAAAGACCAAATATAGTCATTAATACTGCTTGCTAAAAGAAATCTGAAATGAAATTAATCTTTCCCTTGAAGAAGTAAATTTTGAACAGTTCATTAAAGGCACTCAATTCTAAGGGCTAACGTGGCCCTCTATACTTTTAGAACTCTCACTGACTTTCATCTTTGAATGCAATATCAAGAAATTCCTTATGTTTAACTCTCCTTTTCAGGAGACATACTAATTCATATCTTTAGATTTCAATACAACAGTGACAGCATGTTTTCTTGCTTTAAAAATTGCCATATAATTTTCCATTTATTATCTCTCATTTGCATATGATTCCATTAACCCACTTTTCTAACTTTTCCATGCTGCGATATGCTGATTACATTTATTTTTTTTATCACATGGCTCTTTGTGCTAATAATAAATATATTCAAAATCAATACCTGCTTCTAAAGTTTTATCAAGTTTTTCTTGAATTGTTTCTACACTCAGGGTCTCCACTAAATTATGCCTACACCTTATGACATTTTCATAAAACTAAGTCATTGAATTTATATAAATCCTAGTCTCTGAAAATCAAGAGGTAGTAATGAAAAATATATGTAGCAATAGAGAAATATTAGCAATAGAGAAATATTAGAACTGTTAGACATTAAGAAAAGAAATGATACTTTTCTTAAAAATTTGTTAAAAAACTTAAACAGCTTGTCTTGTATCCTTTTATTTCTGATATATTTATAATAATATTACAGCCAATTTTATTGAATACAATGTATGTTAAAAACACAGCAATTGAAACATTGGGAAGAAACACTGTCCTTTCTGTGTTAAATGGTGGTATAACAGCATGTAAATCACACACAAAAAATTGCCTTATACAATGTGTTTTCAAGGTGAGTATTATCAAACCTCTACAGTTTCTGATTATGATTTATATATTAAGCTTTTATGTTCAGTCTATCAATTCATAGTCCACATCAAAAACCATGACTGTATTCCCAGAATACCAGAATCATAATCTCAAAGCTTAGCAAGGCAATTCTAATTTCTTTCAGGCAATGAAGTGAATTTAGATAAGTCTTTTCTTTTTTTAAATTTTTTTTAAAAGTTAAGTTTTTTTTTTTTAATTAGGTGATAAATTTTAATTCCAATATACTTAACACACAGTGTTACATTAGTTTTTAGTATACAATATAGTATTTCAACAATTCTGCACATTAATCAGTGCTCCTCATGATAAGTATACTTTTTAATCCCCATCACTTTCCCCCATTCCCCACCTACCTCCCCTCTGGTAACCATCAGTGTATTCTCTATAGTTAAGTGTCTGTTTCTTGGTTTCTCTATTTTTTTTTTTTGCACGTTAGTTTTGTTTTTTAAATTACACAAATGATTGAAATCACATGCTATTTGTCTTTATCTGACTTATTTTTGCTTAGTATTATATAGTCTAGTTCCATCCATGTTGTTGCAAATGGAAAGCTTTCATTATTTTTTATGGCTGAATAATATTCTGTATTATGTACCATATCTTCTTTATCTTTTTTTTTAATTTATTTTTTATTGGTGTTCAATTTACTAACATACAGAATAATCCCCAGTGCCCGACACCCATTCACTCCCACCCCCCGCCCTCCTCCCCGTCTACCACCCCTAGTTCGTTTCCCAGAGTTAGGAGTCTTTACGTTCTGTCTCCCTTTCTGATATTTCCCACACATTTCTTCTCCCTTCCCTTATATTCCCTTTCACTATTATTTATATTCCCCAAATGAATGAGAACATATAATGTTTGTCCTTCTCCGACTGACTTACTTCACTCTACTTGTCTATTGATAGACATTTGGGCTGTTTCCATAATTTGGCTATTATAAATAATGCTGCAATAAACATGGGGTGCATGTATACCTTTGAATTAGTATTTTTGTATTTTTTGCATTAAACCAAATAGTGTTATTACTAGATCATAGAATAATCTTATTTTTAAATTTTTGAGGGGCCTTCATACTGTTTTTTATAGTACCTGCACCAGTTTGCATTCCCACCAACCAACAGTGCAGGATGTTTCCTTTTTCTCCACACCCTCACCACCACTTGCCATTTCTTATGTTTTTTATTTTAGCCATTCTGACACAGGTGAGGTGATAACTCATTGTAATTTGATTTGCATTTCCCTAAGGATGAGTGATATTGGTGATATGAGCTTATTTTCATGTGTCTATTGACCATATGGATGTCTTCTTCTGGGAAATATCTGTTCATGTTAACTGCCAGGTTTTTAACTGAATTATTTGTTTTTAGGGTGCTGAGTATATAAGTTATATATTTTGGATACTGACCCTTGATTAGATACATCATTTGCAAATATCTCTCTTTCAGTAGATTGCCTTTTAGTTTTGTTGATTGTTTCCTTCAATGTGCAGAAGTTTATTTTTATGTAGTCTCCAAGAGTTTATTTTTGCTTTTATTTCTCTTGCCACAAGAAACATCTCTAAAAAAAATGTTGCTATGGCCAATGTGGGAAAAATTACTGCTTGTGGTCTCTTCTAGGATTGTTAAGGTTTATGTCTCGCATTTAGGCGTTTAATCCATTTTGAGTTCATTTGTGTGTGTGTGTGTGTGTGTGTGTGTGTGGTGTAAGACAGTGATCTAGTTTCATTAGTTTGCATGTAGCTGTCCAGTTTTCCCAATACCATTGTTGAAGAGATTGCCTTTTTCTTATTGGATAGTCTTTCCTGCTTTATGGAATATTAACTGATCATATAATTTTGAGTGTACTTCTGGGTTTTCCATTGTTTTCTATTGATCTATGTGTTTATTTTCGTGCCAGTACCAAACTGTTTTGATCTCTACAGGTAATATAAGTTGAAGTCTGGAGTTATGATGCCTCCAGCTTTGCTTTTCCTTTTCAAGGTTGCTTTTACTATTTAGGGTCTTCTGTGGTTCCATACACATTTTAGGTTTTTTTTTTTTTTTTTTTTCAAGTTCTTTGAAAATGCTTCTGGTATTTTTTTTTTCCTGCTGGTATTTTGATAGGAATTGCATTAATGTGTAGATTGCTTTGGGTAGTCTAGATATTTTAACAATATTTTTTTCTTCCAACCCATGAGCATGGAATGTCTTTCCATTTCTTTGTGACATCTTGAATTTCTTTCATCAATGTTTTATAGTTTTCAGAGTACATGTCTTTCACCTCTTTGATTAAGTCTTCCACTAAAGTCAGGGGCAAAACAAATATCTCCACTCTTGTCACTTTAATTCAACATAGTACTGGAAGTCCCAGCCACAGCAATTAGACAAAAAGAAATAAAAGGCATCCAAATTGGTATGAAAGAAGGTAAGTATTTTCTTAACAAATGATAAAATAAAAGGAAAATACTAAGCTCATGGGTATTTCTTCCTCTTAACCACTCTAGATTTTTGTTTGTCAGTGAAAATTATAAGTAAGTTAAAAGCATCTACTGATTTGTTCCATATCACTGAGGCGGAATTAAAATACTATGCCTTAAAAAAAAAAAAAAAAAAAATACTATGCCTTGACAAGAGAAAAACCTATAAGCATAAAAATTCTAAGTAATTTTAGTAGTCATATTTCAAGTATGTGTGTGCTCATTTGTATATGTATTTATGTGCACATCATACACACAAGGATATATGTGTATTACAAACATGAATGTACATATATGAATACATACTTAATATGTATATACTTATATTTGTCATTAATTTATTCATGCACACAGCCCAAATTATTTAGTTATTCTACCTACATGACATTTTTAAAAAAGATTTTATTTATTTATTCATGAGAGAGAGAGAGAGAGAGAGAGAGAGTCAGAGACATAGGCAGAGGGATAAGCAAGCTCCATCAAGGGAGGCCGATGTGGGACTCGATCCCAGGTCTCCAGGATCACGTCCTGGGCTGAAGGCAGCGCTAAACCACTGAGCCACCTGGGCTGCCCTAAATGGCATTTTTTGTTACTCTACCAGTGACGTTTAGTAGAATTATAATGTAAATAATAAGCACAAATCACATCAACAGATTTTAAATTTACTACTAGTCATATTAAAATATAAGAAAGCAAAAAGTGAAATTAAGAATTAAATTTAATCATATATTTTATTTAATCTACTATATCAAAATATTATTTTAGTGTGTGATCGCTATAAAAATTATCATGATACATTTAACATTTTTTTTCATACTAAGTCTTGCAAATCAGGATGTATTTTATACCTACAGCATATCTCAATTAGGATTAGCAGTATTTCAAATATTCACTACTCATATGTGGCCCTTTGGTACTATACTGGACCACAGTTATGGAATGATTTAAGGAAAAATTTAATTCATCCTCACTCTAAATTTTTCCTTTAACTAAATTATCTTCAATAAATGACATATCTTCAAAGAAAGTATTAAAGAAATTCCATGTATGACTTCTAAGCTGCCTTTATCAAATAAATGTTTTGACTTCAATTTAAAGAAAAAAAAAGATAATATAATATATTCCATAAAGATGTAGATATATTAGAGCTGGTGTTCAGCAAATGAAACCAGTTTTTTATGAGGAATGTATAAATCATTCATATATTCTAAAACTAGATTGAAAATATTTCAGGTACTTTATTATGCTCAAAAAATTGATACAGAGTGGATTTAAATGTATACAGTGAAGGAGAAAAGAAAACAGGGAGAAAAGACAGGAAAAAACCCATGAGATTTGAGAGCCCTGAATGACTAAATTCAGAAGCCTGACTGTTTGAACAAGAAGACTTTAAAGAGAGGTTTAAGCTTGAGGGAGGGTGAATGCCACGAGATATTAAAGCTACAAAGATTGCATTCTAATACTGTTTATTCCTGAAAGTGAGTGGGGAAATCTCCTGGCCAGAGGAAAATAGAATTCAGTGAGCTTCTGGTGTGTCTTGGGATTAGTGGTATGTCTTTTACATTATTTTTTCATGGTGGAAGATGAAAATATGAGGGAGAAAAATACAGCAGTTTGGCTTAGAGATCCAAAAGGGAACAGGAGTTAGAAAGATCAAGTCAAGTATTGGGAGTTTGTTTTGATGCATCTTGGGTCTGAATTGTGGGTTTAATTAATGAACAATCTTTAATGTACAAAATTGGGAGCCAAGTGGAGCAAGTTTTTCTCACAAAATTGCCTCCTTTACATAAAATTCCTGGAAAAGTTTGAATACTGTTGAAACATATTCAGGGTTTTGGTGCTTCTGTTTTTATTAATACGGTTAAGAGTAGTATTTTTTTTTAATTGTATTATTTGGTTCAGGAGTAATGGCTTAAAAAAAAAATTCAGAATGAGAAAACCAACATTTCATCTTTCAGTTATCTCTCCAGAAACCCTTGTCCAGAGTATCCCTTCATAGTGACATCCTCTGCCAGGGTCTATTTTGTATCTAAATTTGTTCTATGGGTTACCTCCTTAGAAGTTGGTGCATTTTAAAATGATGAAAGAAGAAAAGCTAAATGACTTTTTAAAAAATTAAATGTAAAACTGTTTGAAATCTGAGTATGAGGAAATTTATTTTGAACCCTGGGATTTCTCCCGTTATGGCTCAGATTATGTCAAATATGCAAATTAGCCACTCAAGATGCAAATTCAGAATTAATTCTCCAAACTTGGGCAAGTTGGTAGATAGTAGTAGGAAAATAGAGCAGCAACGCCAATGTCAATGACAGGGGAGGGAAGAGGAGAACTCAGATATGCTTTTCACATGGACATAATCAGATTATAATGCACTACAACCATAGATTCTGTTCTTCTGAGTAGTTGAAGGTAACATGCATTTACACAGTAGTTTCTTCCAGTGAACATAGCCATCATCTTTCCTGCCTCCCTCTCACAAGCATAGTAAGTTAAACCTGCAATACAACTCCCATCCTAAGGCAACTTGGCCACATTCTCTATTATGAAAATAATCTCCAATACTGCATTCAAAATGCAAATTTCTAATTCTCCTCAATCTATGAGACAGCATAAGCTTTTGAAAACTATCATTATTTACATATTTTTTCTGCCTTTGGTCAGGTAGGCATTCTACCCCCCTCTCTCTGTAGGGTCGTGAATGGGGAGACACCATCTTCCTCATTGATCCTAAAATTTTTATTTAGATCTGCTCTTTTAAGAAAATATTTAAATTACTTTTTATTCAAAATTCAAAGTACAACTTACTTTGGCTTTTGTATCAAGATTAAACTTTAAATATGTGAAGAAAAACAGTAAAGCACATTCAATATTTGGTTGCTTCTGCACAATTTTAAATGGTACACTGTTCAAAGCTTGTATTCTATGTTTGTTATGGACCCCACAAATATTTGAATAATTGTGCAAAAAATAAACTTAAGGGATAAATTTACCTGACAATTAGGTAATTTGTTTTAATGGTCTTTGGTTTGTATATCAGTATAATATAGAAACCAAACGTGGCAAAGCCCCTATCATGGAGATTGTTAACAGAGAAATGCATTTGTTGTTTGAAATAAAAAGAAAACAAACCCAAAATATATTAACTTTGATGGAAAGATTTAGACTATAAAGTTTATACATAAGAGTTCTTAACAGAGAACTGAATACTTTAGGATGGTTCTTTCTGACATCTCCAAAGAGTAACCAAACCAGTTTTTTGTTTGTTTGTTTGTTTTTCCTGTTAACATTTTCAATTGTGTATATTACCAATGACTCACTTGACACATTCTTCAACAATCTGTTCTGCTGCCACTATACCCAAAAGAAGGCTAATTCTACTTGATGAACTTATAGTTGGGAAAGTGAATCTTGTTTCATGTATAATTACTTTATAAGTAAATGTCATTGTTTTAGCTTATTTATCCATGTAATAAATACTAGTCTTCAGAAATGAAATGGCCAAGGAAGAGAATGAGAAAAATAAAATAGAGAACAAATGACTGAAAGGGTTGAAAAACAATGGCCAAAAATGTCAATTGAAAAGTAAATGTAACAACACATATTTTTCTTGGTGATTAGGTAAAAATAATGGTTAAACTGCTGTAAGATTTGGCAAGTGTGGAAATGGAAAAACCAAGATCTCCAAGTATTTAATATGCAAAAATTTGAATTTTAGGTCTCTAAGTGATTTTAGTATCTTGAGAGCAATTGTATAACAAAGAAAAACTGGCAAAATTCCAACACATGTCAGTCATTAACATGACTTATTTATATAAAGGATCTAAGAAGGAGAACTCTTCCTAAGTCAATTATGGATGCACTGTTTATGGAATGAATTAGAAAGTTCACATTGCTATTTTTTATCATTTCTCAGATATAATAATGCTTGCTGACCTTTTAGCAAATTGAAATGCCAGGATAATTTTAATTGCCTCAGATCCATATTGCAAGCCCATGATGGACCAAGTAAAAAATGACCATTTTGTGGTCTAATCTTATGAAGAATACTTATAATCTGAAAGTGAATGCTAATTATATTTCCATTAGATTTATAACATTAAGAATTAAAATGTCACACACAGTTGGCACTTGGTAAATGAGTATTTGCTAGCAGTTCAGCAGGAAAAAATTTAGGCAGTTATATGTCCACAGTGGAATAAATACATCTTTCATAAAAATTCAGTTGTCGTTAGTATTCAATAGCATGCATATACCAAATTCATTACTTCTTATAATATTATGAACAATACATTTCCCCAAGGAAGCAGTGATTATTCAAGGCAATACTTTTTTTCTGGGCTATTCAGTTCAGTAATGCTGATTATAACAATAGACTTAATATTTGCACTCATGATAGTAATTTCTTGCTTATTTTTTGCTCTAGCATAGTTCCATGTATAAAAATGTAATTTCTTTAACTTAATTGTTTTGCAAAATGTGCAATTATAAGATGAATCAAAGCTGTCAAATCCAGGGAATCTTTGGCTCAGACTTACCACTAAACTCCTAAATTAATTTCTTCACCTCTGAGAACTGTAATTTAACTCTTTATGTAGAAAACATGAAGGAGAAACAACCTAGGGAGAAGTTGATCTCACCTGTTCACTGGGTGCCAGGGACTGTGCCAATTGCCAGGCAGCTTCATCTAATTTTCACCATATTTCTTAGTTATTTACTAATGATTTGGCATGCATTATGACACCAGTCTTTTAATAAATGAAAGTCAAACCTTGTCATGTAAAATCACTATCTATAATAGAACAAAGTTCACTGATCCATAGTCACTAGGCTACATATATATATTTCACTATCTTGGAATGATAATAAAACAAAATAATGACAGTAAAAATAAAGGAATAACTACTTGCTATAATTAATAAAGATCCTCACCTTTTCCATAGATCATTTGTATATATATATATATACTATATATATATATATATACAATATATATATATATAATCTTACTTTATTTTTTTTAATAGTTATATATGTTATACACTAATTTTTCTTCATTTTACAAATTAAAAACAATGCTATGAAGTGAAATTCTCCAAAAATACACTGGAATAAGTAGCAGAGTGAGGGCTTAATCTAGGACTTACATCTCTAAATATTGTGTTTTCTATACTTTAAAATGCTGGGCTTATGTTGGAACTTCACGGAGACATCCCACATGGAGATCCCAAAGATGAAGTGTGTTTTCATAAAGCCATTTAGCTAAGATTAGAGTGCAATTTTACAGATAAGAAGAGACAGTTTATCTCTCTCCATGCAAAGATAGATCCCTGCCATATGATTTTTAGTTTGTTTATTTGACTTTATTCCTAGCTTATTCTCTTTAATATGTTTAAATTGTTCAGCATCCCTCCTAAATACCTAACATCAGGAAACCCTCATAGGGTAATCCTTTTTTAAAACCATATCTCATATCCAATGCTTTCCTTGTGAAAATGTCTTTCTGAATTCTACTCTTTAAATAATGACAAAAATACATAAATCTTACCATATATTTATGTGTATAAACAGACATATTATTTGCTCTTCTAGACATATAATGCAATGCATAACATTCCAGAAGAGATTTATTATTACCATCTTTGAATATTGTTATTACTAAGGAGCCTAGAGATACAATACATTACCTGGATGAAATAATCTAAGTTTACAGCTTCTAATAACTATTCTAGTATATTTATCAATGGTTTCCTTGGAAAAATCTATGTCTTCCTGTTAGAATAAAATTCAAATATTTTGACAAGCAGTTAAACTTGAGTACATTTTCAGTACATATGGAGAATAAGTGACCTGAAAACATAAATCAAAGGAATAATATATGAGATTTTCTGAAGGTATAAAAGTTTCCCTGGGAGAAGAAACCTAAAATTAGATTTTTAGTGAGCTTAGAGTAGAATTAAGTGTGTGGAAACTAGTTGAAAGTCAAGAATATATTAATGATCTATCAAGTCATACTAATAAAATAACTCCAGTACTTACTTTCATAAAATATATAGGAGAAACAGATTTTTTTCTTGCAAAAACATTTCACAGATATCTAGGTCCCTAGATTCGTTAAAGAAGATACATGATAAATAATTTGGTATAATTTATGGCAAGGAGCAAATTCCCATGTAGATTAATCTCACTACTATTTTTTAAAGCCTGAAACTAGAAATCTTAAATCCTTTTATACTTAATTTTCATCTTTATAAGTAGATTGATTGGGCCTCGATTAGCTCCAGCAATTTTCATTCCCACCTTTATTAATAGGTTGTTCCATCAGATTAATACAGCAAGAAATAATAAGTGGAGTAGCTCAAATAGGTCTAGGTCTTATTGCTGCCTGTTCTCTTCACATGCTTCACTTATATTCTTTCTAGATCTGAATGAGTAGTTACATGAATTTCAAGTAGCCTCAATTATAAATTGCACCAATATGGGCAACCCACATATAACTCTTTACTGATTCTTTTTACATATGTTTTCTAATTTAAATTAAAAGCATTGTTGAGATTTTGGTTGTTGATTAATAACTGGTTACAAATTCATCAAATGCCTAAAATGTGACAGCCTTTATGTTTGATGCTGGGAAAATAAAGCTCAAAAACAATAGCCAAACTCATATTCTCACAGAGCATACCATAGAATTGGCAGTAGAAACAGATATTAACTAAACAATGAAGTAAAGTAAAATCAGTCTGATAAATGCTATGAAGGGAGATTAATGATTATGTGAGAGCTGATAATAAAGGGTTTGACCTAGTCATGCAATCTTTAGAAAGGGCCTGTGGGAGGTTGATGAGATTGAGATCTAAGGATAATATTGCCAGAATTGGAAGGACCATGCTAGAAAATGAATGTGGAGATTAGGTCATGTCTTTATTGCCCATACTAACACTAATTTGACATTGGGACAGATGGCTAAATATGCATTTGAAAAGATTACATTGGCTTCAAAGTTTGAAATATTTGTTTATATGTGTAAATGGATATCAGGTGGAGAAGGGAGACATGGGGATACCAGTCATTAAATATGCAAGCACCTAAGTGAGGGACCAAGTAGCTAGGATTAACAGGTAACTATGGAGAAATGGATAGACTTAAGAAATCACTAAGAAGAAAAATAGTAAGGTCTAGAGTTAAGATAAATTCAGCAGTAGAAAAGGGAGACATAAAATATCATTCTCATGTTTCTGAGATTCTAGGATAAACTGGATCTTGCACAACTAGAAGGATGATTCTTGCTAAATTAGAGAACATTGGGTCATGGTTTAGTTTTGGGAAGAATATGAAAACTTGAGTTTGTCACATTTAGTGTGGGATGGCTGGGAGATACCCAACAGAAGTTGTTTTGTAGGTATTTTGATATCATAACAGAGTCTGAACCAGAACGGAAGTTGTTTTTTGTAGGTATTTGATTTCATAACAGAGGTCTGAACCAGAGTAATATACTTGAGTGTCAACAGTGTAATATTGGTATAGAAGCTTTGTTTTCCATGGATGTTTATAAAATATATTTTTAAATTTGCCAAAATATGTTGATGGGGGCAATATAAAAATATTGTAAAATTCATATTTTGCAATTTTATTTTAAACAGCAATAACTGTATGACACCTTGGAAAATAAAATTAACTTAGAGCTTTAAAAATTACTATAAGATTGGTTTTATGGGGAGTTAGATCAGATAAAACTAGAGAACAAATTCTCCTTTTGCTTATAACTCAATACATATAACTGACAGGCTAACACACTTCACTGAGAGAGAATTTGAAAATTGCTAAAAGAAGCCAGTTTAATTATGTGCAAACTTGTTCAGTGTATATGTTTGTGTCCATGTGATTTATCAGATACACAACTATATAACACTCTAATGTTCCAGACTGTATTGCACCTGATTTACTTGTTTTAACTCAGTTAATCTTCTAAAGATTCTATGAGAAAGGTTTTACTTACCATTTAGCTGATGAGGCAAATGAATCATAAAGGAGCTAAATGTTCTTTTACAGCTCTTCCAGCTTCCAAAGGAAGTAGTTAGGAATCACACACTGTTGGCCTCTCTCCAGTGTTCCCACTCTTGTGTAAATGGAACTTTTGTTTCAGTTATTCACTGGCCCACCATCCTTATCCTGGTTGTCAACACTTTATCACAATTCATTATCCCATTGTCATGACTTGCAAGGATTTCCTCTGGGAAGAAGATTATTTTTCTCCACCTTATTAGATCATGGTTGGCCATTTGACTTGCTCTAGCCAATGAAACGTAAATATAAGGGACAGATACTAATCTAAGCATAGAGTTAAGAATCATTGTTTTTACCAGCACTTTTCCTTACAGCTTCAACAACAGTTTGTGACAGATAGGCATACTCCTTCAATCTAGATCCCAAAATAAGTCACGAGTAGAGACACAAACAATCTACTACTACAAACATCAACAATAAAGGGAAAATAAATTTGTGGTTGTAATACATTTATTATGAATAGTGATCATTTAAATTTAATGTAATGATTCTCCTTAAGGGAATGATAATGATTAAAGGTTGAGAAATACTTCTGTAAGGCAATGGGATTTTGGAGTTGTCTGTCTCTATAGCTGTACCTAATAAAGCTTGGTTATTACTAATTTTGAAGTACTATGTAATGATTCTTCACACAAAAATTCTATTTATAAGTAAGTAAGCAATGTACTCAAGATAATTTTTTTTGTTGTTTTTTAATTTGTTTTTAGAGAGGAAGGGTGGGAGAGAGAAAGGGGCAGAGAGAGAAGGAGAGAAAGAATCCTAAGCAGGTTCAGAAGCTAATGCATGGCTTGATCTCACAGTCCCAAGATCATAACCTTAGGCAAAATCAAGAGTTGGATACCCAACCAACTGAGCCACACAGGCACCTCAAGATATTATTTTAATGCCATAGAATGAGATCACAAATACCCTTTGAAAGTATGCATGGCTTTATCAACTGCATTTTCTCATTAAAACTAGAAATTGGAGATATGGCATTAAAATGTAAAATATATTTTATATTAATATTTATAATATGGTATATAATTTTCCATAAGGTTTTTAGGATTTTGTTTTTCAGTTCTGTCATCTACCTTTTTTGTTTTCATTTTCATTCTAGTATATGGTCTACTTTAGCTATATGTAAATCTTTGCTCTTTCCTATTTTGACTTTCAGAGAGATTTATGTTTATTGAATATATTATGTTTATTGACTTTTTATTGACTTTTATTACTGTAAGTATTTACTTCCATAGACATTTGTTGAATTCTTGCTATGGAACAAGGAGTGAGTTTGTTTATTCTCAAAATCATGTTTCCCAGAGCTTTTAACAATTGTTAGAATGTAATTTTTCTTGTTGTTCAGGTATAATATGGTCAGTTTTACTTTATTTAAAAAAGACAAATTCCTTGGATTTCACCACTATCTAATATCACCACTATTAACAACAGAAATAAAATTTATAAATTATTTCAAATTTGAATATTGAACATCTAATAAACCATAGAAAATACAATTCACAAACAAGAATAATTAAGATTTATATTAAAATATAATACATTGGGACGCCTGTGTGGCTCAGTGGATGAGCATCTGCTTTCAGCTCAGTGCATGATCCTATGGTCCCAGGATCGAGTCTCACATTGGGCTCCTTGCATGCAGCCTGCTTTTGCCTTTGCCTGTGTCTCTGCCTCTCTCTCTGCCTCTCTGTTTCTCTCATGAATAAATAAATAAAATCTTTTTTAAAAAATAAAATAAAATAAACTAGTTAAACTATTTGGTGAAGAAATATTATATAAGAATTAATAATTTTTAAACCTGGAGTATATGAAAAGTTATTTTTTAGTAATTTGAGGAAAAATCCAGTTTTATTCATTATTTTATGAATAATGTTCATGATTGATAAATTTTAAACAAAAAAACCATTACAGTCATGAAGTAATAAATGATTGTCTAGTGCTTCCAACAGAGTAGGTATATCTCTAGGAAATTCATCCTTTAAGTACTTATCCCTTTTATTCACAATAAACTGTGAAAAAAAATTCCTTTATCAAATGTCTTTTGTTCATGAATAACGTTACCTGACCATCCTTTAAGTGGAAGAAAAAAATTCCATTTTGTTTTCCATATTAAGATATTCTGGTGAATTAATTTTGTTTTGTTACCTGTTCTCTAGTTCCTTTTATGGTCATGTCTTATATATTTTTCTATTTCTTGAAAAGCATTAAAGGAGCACTATCTTAGGAGAACTGTAATTTTGGCATATTTTTGAGATCAGTTAAAATGTTGAATGCTAACAACTACTGTTAGTCCCCTGCTACTTTGAATTCTCCACATATCCTCTCTTTCTTAAAAGAAAATCCATAAGGAGAGTAGTCACTTCATAGCCCTTTGTTTTTACAGCAGATAAGAACATAATTCTTTTACCCTACCTTATGAATGCATGAGGAACTGCACATTTAAGAAAAATATAAATAAAAACAACCTTAAGCTTAATGAAAAAAAAAGTAAGAAAAAGAAATCTAATTTACTTTTTTTATCTCTGTTTTCTTTCTTCGTTTATTTTCTACAACAAATCCATTCCTCAACAGTTGATAATAACAGTTGAATTAACAATGTCTCTCTAATCAAGTTGAGAAAATAATAGAATGTTCGGTTGTTGTTTTCTATTTCCCATTCCTAGAATCATCAGCATTCTCTTCCTGAGTAAAGCAAGCAAGACATTAATTAGTATAAACAGTGGTTACCCTAAAAATCAACAAGCTTCCAATACACAATCAAAGCCAGACATCTAAGTAGAATACAACCTATAATCAGGACAGAGCAGTTGTGCATAGCAAGTAAGAGATAAGTATAGCAGAATTTTGGCAGGCCATAATAATCTAAGATTGTAGAGCATAAACTATTTTTTTTTTATCAAACCAATCCAGTTAGAGCAGCAAAATCAAAGCTACTATATTATTTAAGTGATAAACAATCTGTGGAGTAGTGTAGTTAAAAACCACTCAACCATTTCCCAAGATGTCCATACGTCCTGTGTATTCACCCCAGGGTGTTTTATAACAGCAGGAAACATATTTGAGAAATGGTTCATCCTGTTACTTTGCAACACTCACCAATATAAAGCAGTACTTAAAACTATGTTTTTCTGTTCTGAAGCTTATTGTCTCCTATATTTTCCTTCCACAATTTGATTTTACCTGCATGGTAGATTTGTTTTATATTGAAACAGATCTGAAAAATTATAGAGAACTAAAAGTATCAAGTTTATGAACTGTCTTGGATGAATTTACTCTTGCTTCTTTTGAATAAAAATCACAAGAGAACAGAAGATCTGGTTCAATTCAATAAGACCTGTGAAGTTTATTAACTATCTCACTGTTCATATTTCTTCTATATTTCAGAAGCACATTATGACATCCAGTTTATTTATTTATATATCAATCTTTTAAAGAATTTTGCATCGTTATCTACAAACATCATAATAGTCAATTATGACCTGCCATATGACCTATATATTAAAAAATATATAAATGCTTGTCATGGAATATGAGAAAAAATGACAAAGAACCTAGTATGGATAAAGCTGAAAAATGTAGTTAAAATACAAAACCTGCACTAAATATCTTTGTAGTACTTGGACAAATTATAAGGGGAAAAAGAGAAGACATGGATAAGTTTCTTTTACTGCCTACTAAATGTCAATAGTGCTCTGACCTATTGCTGTTTCCTTATAATGACTCTTAGCACTGACTTTACAGTTGGTGACCATCTAATGCTCCTCATTCTTGAGAAATCCAATGGTTTCCATCTGTTTTACATTCTTAGGAGATATTTCCGGGAACATGAAGTAAAAATTACAATAGCCAATCTCTTGCATTTTCCTCCCCACTTCCTAGATTACCTGGGTGGATGCAACCAGATCCAACCAGATCCAACCAGAACCATTTCTCTCAAATGTCACCATCCATAGCATGGTGGTGTATCTGGTATAAAAAAAAAAAAAAAAAAAAAAAAAGGGATGCCCGGGTGGCTCAGCAGTTGAGCGTCTGCCTTCGGCTCAGGTCGTGATCCTGGAGTCCTGGGATTGGGTCCGCATCAGGCTCCCTGCATGCAACCTGCTTCTCCATCTGCCTATGTCTCTGTCTCACTCTCTGTGTCTCTCATGAATAAATAAATAAAATATTTTTAAATTTTTTTTAAAAATTAAAAAATATATTATGCATCTTTCTGTGTTGATAAGATCTGAATTCTTAAGTTTCCTGGTACTTTAACTTATCTTATGCTATGCAATTCTTGTTCTCTTTCTGTTGCCTCAAAGACATTCACAACTTTACTCTCCTTAGCCCTCAAATAAGCATTTATCACATTTTAATTTTTTTCTTCATCTCTCTTTCAGTATTAGTGTCCCTAAATATTACATCCATTGAATTTATAGATTTGAATTTATAGATTACCAAATCTAACAGATTACTTCTGTGTTAAGCCTCATATAACCTGTTCTACTCTCAGTCTGATATCATATTGGGGTTCCTGAGACCTCTTCATTCCATTCTCGGAATCCATAATTAGTCTTCACCAAAATTCCCTGTATCTTCAATCTCTTTTCTAAACAGTTGTTGAGCATTTTTTATCTGTCAGAAATCTGACTCTTTCATGGCCCTCCCCCTACTGGGCCTGGAGCTAGAAACATCATGGCTCCTCTTTACCCCCTCTCAAATAATTCCCCCTCCTGCCTTTCTAAATGCACAGTTTTAAACCTCATGTTATAAGATTACACGATCACAACACTTCATTGCAGTTCTCATTTACTGATACTAGATTGGTTTTCTTTTATTTATGACAATTTCAACCTCCAGTTTATACTCTCCCTAATATAACTGGTTTTGATTATCATTATTGAAAAATGCACTTAGACAATGTTTCCAATACTCTGGAATTTCCTAATTTTTCTTTGAGAGTTATCTTAACTTCAAAATTATGTCAGCTGTTCACTGCTATGGTCATTTATTGTTTGTGTGTGTGTGTGTGTGTGTGTGTGTGTGTGTGTTCATTGGTTTTGTTGTGAGTGGTGATGTGTGTTTGTTTTAAAATGACCCAATTCTCCAAGTCATTTATGATCTTAATTACAGGGATTCACTGTCCACTATTTCCTGTATGTGTAGCCCATTTCTTCTAAAACATTGATTCCAATAATTCTGCAACACCATCAGGACCTCCAGTTTCTTGCTCCTATCATCTTTTCCTTGTTCCCCACCCTCTAGATGCTCTTATTCTGTTCCCTGCTCAGAATGTACATTCCCTGACTTCCATCCCTTGATTTGTTTTATTTTATTGGCTTGGAAAAACCACTTTATTTCTTGTGAACTTGCAAACATGTCAGCAAGGCTGAAGGAGAAAACATAATCATGCTAATTAGACTCACAATAAATTCCCAGCCACAAAATTTAAAGGGACTTTTGATGCTATTAGAAAAACTTACCTTTGCCTTAACCTCTTCCCTTTTTCACTCTGCTCAATTGTTCATACCTTTTCTCTCTTCTTAAGCCTTCTCCCATTTTAATTTGCAGCTAATTATCTTGATTTCTGCTTCTCTGAAAAAGGTAAGCACCTAATAGAAAACTCATAAATTTCCACTGCTACATACACATACACATGACTGTTTCATATTCTCTCTTCTCCTGCCTGTTACCATAGATAAACTAACCATACTCAAGCTCGAATCCAACCTTTGCATTTGGACACTAAATTCCACCTCCTCTTGCCTGATTTTTGGACATTTATCCAGCAATTCTACCATTCTTCCCTATATCATCAAATTCCCCCCCTCTACTATCCATTATAGATAATTATTTTTCACAGCTACACATGTAATCTTGACTTTAGGAAACTACATATTTTCCTCTGATGTTAAAAATATTACATATTACATAAAAATTACATATGTATATACTATAGGTATATATTACATTTACATCACTCTTTGAATGTGTAACAATTCACAATAATCTTTAAAAGAAAGAAAATTAAGGAAAAATATGTTATTTAAAAGGTGACAAATTTTATTTTCTCACCAGAAAGAATATCCATTAAAAATTACTTCAAACATTCAAACCCTTGCTGGCATGTACACACACACACACACACACACACATGCACGATTTCAAATTATACCTGAGTCGATCCATAGGCAACCATAACCATGTTTGCAGGATGGTGAGAATAAGGGAATGTCTGTGTCCAGAAGACCATGAAATATAATATCTAACAGACTTCTAGATCAAGAGGGCTTCTCAAGCCCCTATTTCCATCAGAAGGGACTCTCAATATCTTTGTATTTTCTATTATACTCTGCCTCAATTTAATTCTTTACACTTTAATTTTTCACTATTTTTTAACACCTACTTACTGCTCTAAGAAGTCTTTTTTGGTCATTCCTCTCAAATAGAGTTAATTATTCCATTCCATTTGTTCCTAATTTACTTTATGCCCCCACCCCACTCACCAATAATGTATGTATATGTGTGTGTGTACATACTTCCATATTGGCGAGATTTTGAATTACTTGATCAAATGGCTGCTTAATCGGCCTTTGTATCCTGTGTCTTTCATAGCTATTTAAATCAAAGCTTTAAAAAGTTGAATGATATTATAAGACTAGTATCCCCACATTTTCATTCCCAGTTTCATGTTTTTACTTTTTCTCATTTTTGTGAAAATGTAACTTTTGCCCAGTCTATCTAATCTTCTTTCTATGATGGCTTCTCTGACAATTATAATCCAAACTGATATATTTTATTCTGAAATATTACAAAACTTATAATGTGCACATAAAAACTTAGCATAAATATAGAAGACAGGTAATGGTCAGAGGAGATTATTTCTACCTCAACCTGGATGCTAGTAGCTGATAAGAACTCTTACCATATTCTCTCAAGATGTTTCATAATCCCAACACATGTTCAAGAGTTGAGAAAAACAACCATGTAGCAGATTGTTTGGGTTATCCTAATTGGGTATAAATTCACAATCTTGGCTCAAAACTTCCTCTTATTGTTTATGAACAGATTGGTTAGAAGCAAATATTTCACTGCAGTATTATTTTAAAAACACCCGATTTTTTCGTGAAGAAATTGTATATCATGAAATTCCACTATAGGGACACCTGGGGAGCTCAGCGGTTGAGCGTCTGCCTAAGGCTTGGGGCATGATCCTGGGATTTGGGATCAGTCCCACATCGGACTCCTTGCAGGGAGCCTGCTTCTTCCTCTGCCTATGTTTCTGCATCTCTCTGTCTCTGTCTCTCTGTGTCTCTCATGAATAAATAAATAAAATCTTTAAAAGGTAAGAAAGAAGAAAAAGAAAGAAAGAAAGAAAGAAAGAAAGAAAGAAAGAAAGAAAGAAAGAAAGAAAGAAAAAGGAAGGAAGGAAGGAAGGAAGGAAGGAAGGAAGGAAGGAAGGAAGGAAGGAAGAAAGAAAGAAAGAAAGAAAGAGAAGAAAGAAAGAAAGAAAGAAAGAAGAAAGAAAGAAAGAAAGAAAGAAAGAAAGAAAGAAAGAAAGAAAGAAAGAAAGGAGTCCACTGTAATTGCCTTCCTTCTTCCCTAAACACTCAGGCATACTTTATTCACTAATCTTTTTCAACCATAGAAATGCATGCAAAAATAAGACAAGATATATTTTTTTGCTTAGATCCATGACCCATCATTCTTTAATGCTATCTTGACTTTTAAGCCCTTAAAAATAGCCTCTTGTTTATATATATATATATATATATATATATATATATATATATATATATATATATTTGGGGGGTGTTTATTGCTTTTAACCCTCATAAAAATCGTTTTTGTTGATTTATTTTCAAATGTCTATTCCAAACTTATGCTCATCACTCCACATAGAGGATATTTATTTGTCTGCTGACAGGAGAAGCAACAATCCAAACAGACATTATTTTTTAAAAACAAATCATAAAATTCTCTACTATCATGAGTCAATAAACAGAAAAGTATGACTGCTACATCAAAATAATTGTACAGTAATTTATAATTGAAAACTCAGACTTTCTATTTCCACAGGTTTCTTTTTGGTCTTCAGTTTTAATCTAATATCTAAAGCACAGTGGAGGAAAGAGTCTTCCGATCATTTCAGAAACCATAATTGCTTGCAGAGGAACTGATCCCTGAACTCAGGTCTTAGCAGGTAAAGAAAAAAGAAATCAGTTCATTTTTAAAGGGTAAAAAATAATCATAATTTTTATGTGCTTTTCCCCTTTTACTGCAATTTCATATATAACATGATAGTAATTTCAGTGGGAAGGGTACACTTTATGGAGTACAGATTTTATTTTATTTTTTTTTATTTTCCCATAATATTCCTTCTATTACTAACCTCTGATGTTATTAAATCCCACTGTGATATTTTTCTTGTAATAAAGCCTATGAAAAGTACAATTTTTCGGAAATTTCATTAAGACTAGCCCATGAACTACTTCCTGACTTATTCCTTCATGGACAGTGTTCCTCTCATCTTCCCACCTCCTGGTGCTCACCCTCCATTATGTCTGAGGAAAGAAATAAGATTTGCAATTTTCTGGGCAGGGAGAAAAGGATTTATATTTTTCAAGAGCCAAAAATCTTAAATATTATTTACACAAGTTTGAATTAATATAGGTTACCAGAAGATAAGACTTTTAAAGGTTTTTTTTAATGGATATAGGGAGTAATGAACAATATTTTAGATTAAAAAATAGATCTGTCATGACTGCCATATCATACAATGAAATAAGAAAAAGAGTGATATATTCACTTTTTATCACTTTGGAAAAAGAGATTGAAGTAGAAAATAATTTTTGTGTGTTGCCTTTTAAAAGACGATTTTTACAAAATAAACAGTAAAGATCACTTTTGTTTTTGCTTTATATAAGAAGTACATCTCTAATATTAAAATATTATGTTTTCTTTCTTCTAAACTAGCCCCTCCTCTGTTTTTCTATTATTTGAAGTCAGAATCTTTTTAAGTCTTTGGTCAAGGATATCCAAAGGTCCTACTTACTTACTTTAAAATGACAATTTTTCTTTTATGTTTCCTTTCAATTATGGTTTGTTTCCCGAGGGAATTTTTGTGACTGCTCCCAACCTCTGTCTTCTCCTTGGCTATCCCTTTAGCCTCACCGGGTGTCACTCAAGACAGCTCACAGACTAGCTGACCTCCGTGACTCATTGGATAGTAGAGTGCCTGTGAGTCTCTGCCCTTTGACAAGTTTTCTCCATTCATTTCCGAAATGACAAAACTGTAGAAACGGAGAACACAATAGTGGTTGGCATGGAAAAAGGGGTGTGATGGTACTGAGTATGGTTCTAAAATGATAACACAAGGAGTCCTCAAGGTAATGATACTGTTCCATATGTTGAATGTGGTGGTGGTCACATACACTTGTGATAAAGTTCCTAGAACAAAACACATAAATACACAAATAAAAGTAAAACTGGAGGAAATCTGTAGAAGATGGGTCGATCATATCAATGTCAATTTTCTAGATGTGATAATATACACACTTTCCAATATTAGCACATTAGGGAAAATCAGATAATGGCTATAAGAGATTGCTCTCTGTTATTTCTTATAACTACATGAAAAAAGACAAACACCTCAAAATGAAAAACTTTAATTAAAAAATAAACTTGACAAAGTTGTGTGGTACATTATTTCAGAATCAGATATAGAATATTCACTCATAAATTTAGGATTAAAAACTACAGAGCTACTGTAGCTGATCAGCATCATTTAAGGCATCATACTATAATTTCCATTTTGATATCTCATGTGAATTTGGAGAAAAACATATCCAATTTAGAGCAGAAATACAACTCTTCTGATGTGTAAACTTTGGAATTTCAGGAATGTCAAGGGAAATATTAAAAATGTAGATGTTATCATTAATGAAAGCAAACAATAAAAATACTATTTGCTATACTTACTAAAATTGACATAATAACAGCATCACCAGAAAACATAAATAATTCAACATCCATCCAAATCCTACTTTTTTCAGAAATATGGAAACATCATACAGAAATTTGAAAGCTCATATGGATATTGAAAGCCCGCTGTAACTAAGGCATTTAAGTATCATTCAACCCTAACTATTCTAGTATTTTGTTCCTAAAATAAGGGTTTGATGTTCCCCTTCAGTTATTTCTAGATATACCTTTTCAAATCTGGTAAGCATTTGACATAGCTCCCAGATCCTTGAAATTGGCTATATTTAAATAATAGTTTTAGCTTTCCTAGCTACCAATAATTTTTAAAAAATCAAACTTTATTATTTTAAACTTAATATATATGATTTTATTTTTCATTAAAAATAAATCAAAATGCATTAAATTTGTCATAATGAGTATAATATCTCACAAGGAATGACAAATATAATATCTCACAAGGAATTACAAGAAAGTCATGTTCTTCACTTGATAACAACCTCAAAAAAAATGCTTGGATTAAATATTTTTTAAAACAATATAATTGAATTAAAAAAAACAATTTCCAATCTTATTCACCATCATGGTAAAACAAAGCAAAACAACAAAAAAACCCACAAGTGTGACATTTACACTTGTCTTTCATAATTTTTATTTTATTCACCCAAACCAGAGAGTGAGCAATTTAATTTTAAAATGCTTCCACATGTTTGGCTAACACATAGAAACAAATAAAGGATAAGCATATGTTCATTGAATGTTTTTTACTAGAATTAAAAACTACTCTGCGCCAAACTCACATGAATGCAACTACAGAGACTCAAAAGGAGATTAAAAAAAAAAGAAAAAAGCACTATGAAAAACCCAAAGACAACAAAATACCATAATTTTAAACCAGGTGACCCCAAGACATATCACAGAAACCTAAAATATATAATGGATAACATGTTTCTGAAGCTCAAAACATTTCATTTAACTTCTCCTAATGTTTTGTCTATTGAAATAAAGCAAAATGCCCAAATATTTGTGACTTGCAAAAGTCATTAAACTAATGACTAAGAAACTTACTTTTAATTTAACTACTCTGTTATGTACTTCATATAGTCTGAGTCTTTGTTCATTTGCCAGAGGTGTCAAAGTACCATAAAATGAGTGGTGCTGGTTTAGCCTACATTTAGTTTCTCACAATTCTGAAGGCTATATATCTGAGAATAAGATATTAAGAGGATTGGTTTCTTCTGAGGCCTCTCTCCTTAGCTCATGGATCACTTGTGTCAATCTTCTTTCTTTGTCTTTAAATGGTCTTCCTCTGTACACATTTGTGTCCATATTTTCTCTTATGATGACACTCATCATATTGGCCTGGAGCCCACTCTAATGACCTCATCTTAACTTAATTATATCTTAAAAAATCCTATCTCTGAATATAGTCACATTCTGAAATCCTGGGGGCTAGGACTTCATCATTTTATAGGAATTTTATTCAGTCCATCAAAGAGTCTAACACCATTCTGGTTTGACTTTCCTACAAAAGATTTTCAACTATTATTATATTCATGACACATCCTCCATTTACCTAAGACTCTAATTTTGCCATCTCTAATTTCCCATTTATGCATTTGTTACCACTTCTTGGTAAACAAGTCATAAAAAAAAAAAAAAAAAAAAAAAAAAAAAAAAACTTGTGCCCTGGGAAAGGAATATGTAACATACACCTTATACATGTGGCCTCTAACTTCTTATATGGTTCAGTTTTGTGTCTTTAGGATTTTAACATAAATGAAAAGCTACAGTGAATGCAATATCATAGGTATTACAAAATATTGTATTTTTTTTACATTTAAACACTAAAGAGTATGTAAATTGCCCCATTACATAACATTTTATGATTACTTAATTCATCTGAATAAAAGAAAAACTGTGTTGTCAAAGGGACAAATCTTATTATGAATTTTATGAGCTATGTAGATTCCAACAAGAGACAGAATAAGTTAATTTGTTTAATTGGCTTCTGATAAGCTGTTTCAGAAAGAATACTAAATATGACTTCACTTTTAATGTAAGTACTTTGGTAAAAGGGACACTCATTCAAATAAACAAGCAAAAAGGTATGTAACAACAGCACACAGCAGATAAAAGTCAGTACGAAATAAGCTATCAATTTAGAAGGAACTGAGAACAATCTAATTTAAATATGAAATTAGAGAAGGTCTAAGAAAAACAAAAATGTTTTCCTTTATTTATTAGTTTCTTTTTACCACTATAACAAATTACCACAAATTTAGTGACTTAAAGAATGCAAATTTATTCTCTTTTGTTCTGATGGTCAGAAGTTCAAAATAGTCTTGGAGAACAAAATCAAGTATCAGCAGGGCTGGTTCTTTCTGCAGTTTCCAGGGAAGGATCTATCACAGGTGATATTCCTTTACTTGTAGCCACATCACTCCACAATCTCTGCTACTTTTTTTTTTTTTTTCAGTATTGAAAACTTTTTAATATTGCTCTGAAGATCAACGTGGAGAGGGAATTCAAGCATGTATCTGACATGAGGTACTAAAAGAGAGAGAGGCCCTGGGGGCCGTTGCCACTGCGAACCAGGGGAGGCAGGGGCACGAGGTGGGTGGGCTGACTAGCTGGGCCCCGCGGGCCACTTCCCACCTGAGCGCCAGGCGTCGCAGCCAGCTCCCGAGGGCACTGCCGGGACACACTTCGGGGACACACCAAGCTCGGGCCCCCACTCCAGAGGGCCCCACTGTGCAGCCAGTTTTCATCACTGAGCAGCCACTTTTGGAGAAACAACGAAGCAAGAGGATAAAAACACTAGCAACCAGAAAAGTTAACTTGGCTTTATCTTTATCTTTTTTTTTTTTTTTTCAATATGGAACCTTTATTTTTAAGGTAATTTCTGTACATCTGGAGCATAAGAGTAATCCTTTTACAAATGGAACTGATGACTAGAATAAACGACGACAAAACCAAACTGGCATTTGATGTGAATCCACAGGAGTTTAAGCTTCAAATCCAGCCAAGAAGTTTGTTACAATCTCTTTCAGCTTAGCATCTGACTGTTCTGAGATCTTTCAATCGGTCCTTATATTGCCCAAGAGGGCTTGGTGCTGGCTGATAACATGAGCCAAGAAAGCATGCTCAAACTTTGTCTTCACTGGTCATATTTTGGGAAGCACTCTTGATAGTTAGGAAGAAGATGGTAAAGCCAAGTATATTTGTACAGTATGTTTTCCATGTATTTAAGTAGCATCCCATCCCTCATCCTTTAATTATTGCTTGTCTTAAAATAATGAACACTACAGATAGACGATATGATATATTGCTGTTTCAATCATTTCTAGATTATAAACTGACTAAACTGACATCAGGGAGAAATTGGTATTTATGAAAAAAAAAAAAATTCTGTTTTAGTCCTTGTGAGTCCATCTAACATCACGATTAATCATGTGGCTGTGAAATTCACAGTAATATGGTTCCCGATGAACAAGTTTACCCAGCCTGCTTTGCTTTACTGCATGAATGAGACTGATGGTTCAATTTCAGAAATAACAATTAATAGGTCTGTGGTCACATTATGTGCATAGAGATAGCTGTGGTGTAACAAGCTACACTATTTTATGCTCAAAACAAACAAAACAAAACAAAACAAAAAATCTGTGTCACTGTAAAACATTGAATGAAACTATTTTACCTGAACTAGATTTTATCTGAAAGTAGGTAGGATTTTGCTATGCTGTAACTTGTATTTTCTGGTATTTGAGGTGAGATGGCTGCTCCTTTATTAATGAGACACGAATCGTGTCTCAACAGAAACTAAATGAACATTTCAGAATAAATTATTGTTGTATGTAAAAAAAAAAAAGTGGCCTTCTTTGTCTTCTGTAGTCAAATATTCCTCAGTCTCCTTCTTATAAGGACACCTGTGGTTATATTTAGGGCCTACATGAATACTTCAGAAGCATCTTCTTGAAACCTTTAACTTCACATCGCAAATTCCCTTTTGCCACATTAGGCAACATTGACAAATCTAGGGATTAGGACCTGGATGTTTGTGGTGGCTATTATTACCATAATCTCTAAGTCCCCTAATTTCTTGACTGGGACTTCATAGAATGCTTAAATTCATCAATCTACAGTTTCTTTAACAAAGTATTTTAGGAGCAGAGTTAACATGTTAAATTAAGGACCTATCAAAGTATATATAGGAAGCCTAGGGCTTCCTATGGAGCATGAAGCAGGGAGAGGCACATATGGCTATTTCTCACCCAGCTTAGTCCTTTTTCACACTTCAAGAATCTAATGTCTATATATAGAGCTATATCCCTTGTTGGTTATTCATGAGCATGTTTAAAATTCTTATAGATCCCAAATTATAAATAGAATCCATTGCATTTGAAAATCTTTTATGACTAAATTAGCTTTCATGTACTCAATCCTTTCCTGTGGACTATCTTATTAGGTATGTATCTAGCAATATTGTCTTATCATATACTTAGAGGTATCACTTTACAATCATTTTATGAAAAAAAATAATTTTCTGGATATTTTGTATACATTCATCTTGTTCCTACAGCTAGATTGAAAATGACTTAAGGACTAGGACCAAGTATTCTACTTCATATGTATTCTGAAGCTACACTAGCGTATATCCATCCTTAAAGAAAATCCTCAAGAAAAACTCCTTTCCCCTACAAGGCTGAGAGAGCTGTCTCGCATATTTGAATTTAATATCTGTGGTTCAGTAACACACAAAATTCACCTACCCTCTTTTTATGATGCTAACCAAGGGGATCACACCTTTGAAGAATATTTCAGGTTAGCATTCTCCAACTCTTCCTCTGAGGACACTTACTCATGTGTAGCCAAATTTTTATAATCCAAAACAATAAAAAAAACATAAAGACAATGTAATGATTGTTTATGAAACAAAATATATTTAATGCAAGACGTTTTTTGTTTTAATTTTATGTTCATCCAACTATGATATTAGTATAAAACAGTAATGCATATTAGCTAATGTCTGTTCTGACTGGTCAGTTCCTGGTACCATACCCATAAATACAGTGCTTTGATTTTCAGCTTTGATTCAGTTTGGTGGGTATTTAAAACTACTTTGTTTTCTATAAAATGAAAATAATATCACATTTAGTTGTTTTCTGCAGTATTTTAATATAGCTATACTTATCAAAATAAATATTTAAAAAACTTAGGTCAGTTCTCTCTCTAAATATCTATTATCTATCAATTTATTTATTCTATATTGATTATAAGTTTATAATTCAGGAAATCCAAAAATTTAGTAATAAATAGATTATTTAAGTATTTTGTGGATGGATCCACTACAACAAGGAGTTAAACTGAGATTTTCATTCTCTAGATTGTTTTTATATTACCAATGAGGGACTTTTTTTAAAGAATGACTTTACCAAGGCACCTGGGTGGCTCAACTGGTTAAGCATCTGCCTTCGACCCAGGGCATGATCCCAGGGTCCTGGGACAGAGTCTTGCATTGGGATCCCTGCTCAGCAGGGAGTCTGCTTCTCCTTTTACACCTGCCCCCTGCTTGTGCCCTCGCTCTTTCAAATAAATAAGCAAAACCTTTAAAAAAGGATGATTTTACCAGAAAATAAAATTTTATTAATATAATTTTTATTTGCTTGTTGCCTTAGATAGTAAATGAGAAAAAAAAATTGAGTAAGGGACAGGCGGGGCTAGGTTAGGTAGGTGGCTATGTGATCAGGCTTACAGAAATCTCAAAAATGCTGAAGTGTAAGGAAACCAGAGATAATGGAACAAACCAAACCACCCTGCCCTAGGTGTCTTTTTTATGACAGACATCTGTGACCAACAAAAAATAACCAGACCCAAAAAAGAAGCCATTAATGATGTTATCACCAGCCTTTACTCAAACCAAGACATCGCAAGAATGATAAGGCCACAAGCTCCCTGGTCAGTTCTAAATAAAAGACTGTCAGTGGAGACCCGTGTTGGCAACCCTTTTGGGACCCCTCTCACTTCTGAGAGCTTTTTCTGTATCCTTGCTTAATAAACTTCTGTCACTTTACTCACTCTCCTTTGTCTGCAAGACTCATTCTTTGACTCCATGAAACAAGAACTCCTGCTTCAAAATGTTTCAGCCCCATTTCTTTTTAGTGCATAGCTCAATTTCTAAAGTCTAGAATGCACTGAATTTGAAATAGGAAATAAGCTATGGAACAAGATTAAAATAAACTCATAAAATCAAAAGAAACCCAATGTTAAACACTAAATACTTCACACAGATTTATAAACACACTACTTTAAAGGTGATAGTAAAGGTGTTAAATGCGATAGACAGTGAGGTAGGATGAACTGTTAAGTGCAGCCTTCAGATACTTAAAAGAATAGCTACGCTAGAGTAATTAGGTATATTGAAATACACACTTTAGATACTCAGATCTTAAAGTTAGTAAAAATCTCAAAGGCCCTCTAGCCAATTACCTTTACCATTCAGGAGAAATGTCTACATTTCTGAGCCCAGTTCATCTTTTTCTGTATCAAATTTTCATGATCAGAAAGCTTTCTACCCCAGCCTACTGAAGGAAAAGCATAGAGTGCTCTAGATTCCTTCTGAAATGGAACATAGGTCTTCATCTCTTAGCTTTACCTCTTGCTCTTGCTTTATCTCTGAAGCTGGAAAGACTATCTAACCTCTTTTCAAAACATAACAAGAATTCAGATACCTTAAAAATCATTAGGTCTCCAGAAAACTAAAGTTTTCTCTAGCCAATGTGATAATGTTCAGTTTATCTCACTTACAGTCATGGATTTTCATCTTTCATCTTGAGGCACACAAAGAACTGAGAGATATCTTTATTTTTTTATATTAATCTTATTTATTTTTTGATTGAAGAAAATATTACATTCAAAAAATGCCCAGCTCTTAAATATACAGCTTAATGAGTTTGACGTGTATGCCTACCAACTGAGACAAGATATGGAACATTTGCTTTGATTCCAAAGGTTTTTTTATACCACTTTCCAGGTTTTTCCTGCCTGGAGAAGCAACTAGTATCTGTTTTTCAACATATGAAGTAAAGAGATAGCAGTTTAGCATCTCTTAGAAAATGAGGAAAAACTCCAAAAAAAATTGACATTTTCTTAGGGTGTAGGGCAAAACCTCAGTATTTGTGCATTTGATGGAATGGTCCCCAGATGGTGAATATTTTGCTACTACTAGAAAGGTAAATGACCAAATAAAACGTAAAAGAAACAAAACAAACAAACAGAAAATATATCCCATATAAGATAGAAGATATCTAAAAGAGGTTTCCAGGGAAGACAAAAAGTAAACAAAACCCATCTCCTATGGGTATTTCTACAAAGAGAAAGTGGTATCTATGCAACAAGTGATTTTCCCTAAGATAGATTTGTAATCAGTAATCACTACACAATCATTAAAAAAAGGAGTTTGACAGCAATGCCTGCTCTTGCTTTCCTTTTCAAAATCATAATCTTTTTCCTTAATCATAAGGAAATCAAAGGGTCCTTGCCACAGTCTTTGTGTGGTACCTTTGTAAATTTGTCCCTATATCAATATTAATATATTTACCCTACTGGGCAATTAAATTGAGTGAAGATTTCACTCTGTACATTGCACTTGTGAGTTAGGGACAAACAGGGCTAGGCAGAGCTAGATAGGGGTCACGGAAACAGGCTCACAAAAATCCCCAAAATGCTGAGATGTAAGGAAACCAGAGATAAAGGAACAAGATAGACCACCCTGCCTAAGGTGTGGGTGGGGAAGGTGCCTTTTTATAAGCTTCTTTCTTGTGACCAACAAAGAATAACCAGACCCCAAAGAAGAAGTAAGCCATTAAAGATGTTATCAATAGTCCTTACTCAACAGGGAAATCAATGGAGATGTTAAAAGGATTTAGGTTCCCTGGTTAGGCTTCCAATAAAAACCAACCCTACAATTTGTCAGTGGCAACCCTGTTGGGACCCTTCTCACTTCTGAGAGCTTTCTCTGTATCTTTACTTAATAAACTTCTGTCCCTTTAGTCAGTCTCCTGTGTCCATGAGATTCATTCTTTGACTCCAGGAGACAAGAACCAAGCTTTCTCGTATCACTTGCAAGATGAAATGCTTGTGGTGTGTTTTTCATTTGTTTATTTTGTTTTTTCAGATGATTCAGTGCAGAGGCTCAGCCATGATGGCTATATAAGAACAAGGGAAATATGTCTCTTCATAACTAATCTCTGATAAACTAAAAGCATATTGATTTTATTCCCTAAATCTATCAGATCCACCAACTGTGCCAACTTGATGCCCATTCAAACTTCACTTGAAATATTACAACAGTCTCCTGGCAAATAGTATCTCCTATGTAGGATGGCATTTCTCTAATCTAAACATGCTGTTTCTCCATTTGAAATCCTCCAGTGACATCCTTCTGTTAAAATGATAAAGATTGCTATTAAATCTTTGCTTCCTCTGACTGCACAGTCTCTCATTCTCTCCTTTCCAACCCTTTGACCAAATTTTGGTGTGTTCTAGGGCTTTTGCAAATGCTGTTCCTTCTTCCTTTCCCATATTCCCTAATTAATGTCTATGCTTCCTTCAGATAAGACCTTAATAATTAATACTTCCAAGGTTTTTAAAAGTCAAATATCATTATTTTAAGCTAATCTCTAGAACCCTCATTGTTGTAGTAATTTTTACTGTTGATATTGTTCACATTTACTCACTTGACAAACATTCATCTCCTCCACCTGAAGAAAGAAGCCACACGTGTGGCTCATTTACCGTCAATACATGGCACAAGAGTCAGTAGATACTAGAGGGTTAACGAATGTTTATTGAATTATTTAATAAGCCTGTTCATAAGAATTTAGTTGAAACAGCTAAAAAATAAAGTGTCTTTCAATTGCTTCACTTAATAATCAAGTTTATTGACTAACATTTAGAAATTTGCTTTCACTAGCAATTGAAATTCAAATATTCAAGATATTTTACTATGTTAAAGAATACTAAAGTACCAATTATTGATTTTCATAACTATACTATTATCTGAACTGAAATAATCTATATAAATGAATATCATCAACCACTCAAGGGTTTTTAAAGAATAGTATAAAATAAACATAGATAAACATATAGAGTCAAAATCATACTATCTACACTAATCTCAGAATATGTGCATTTCCAGGCATAGAATTGATATACTGTGTAACGAGAGTTTTCCTGTTAAGAAGATCATAGAATGAGGATCCACTCTCATTGTAGTTTTAGAATTTAAGAATATTAAGACCATAGTTCAACAAACCTTTGTAAACAGGTCCCAGTATAGATACAAATTATATGCTTCAAGAAAGAGAAGTTTTAAAAATAAATAAATAAATAAGAAATTTTTAAAAAGAAAGAAAAAGAAAGAGAAGTTTTAAAAACTGGTAGATCAGAGTCTCCACCAAAAGTAGTAATGTGATATTTTGCACAGATATAAAGTTCTAGGAATAGGCCAGCATAACTCAGGTAAAGAGGGGAAAGAGTTGCCCAGAACGAACCAAGTCATTCCCCTTATACTCTGCAGCTTCTTGCCCTTTCTCTGCCCCTCTAAGAATAATCTGCCTGGATAATTCAAGATTCAGGAAAGTCAAGGGAATCCAGCACTCAACTAATATAGGGTAGACTGAGATGTGACCGTTCCTCCAAGAATACAGGGATCTAGATTACCAAAAGATGGCTCTTAAGGGGTTGCCATGACAAATTTCTAACCATTGTGCCCACTCCCCCCCACCCCTGCAAAAAAATTAATAAATAAATAAATAAATAAATAAATAAATAAATAAATAAATAAATAAGACAAAGCAAAAATCCCAGTCATTTCGTGTGGCTAGAAAACTCTCAGCAGATAAGGGATTTCATGACATTTTAAAAGTGCTTCCTAGCCTTAGAGAAAACACTTAGTTTTGTTGTTAGATTTGAGCATCTTTATATTACCCTACGATATAGTGTGTGGAAGGAATAGTAGTGTTCATGTAGGAAAAAAAGGCAGAACGAAATGTAGTTAAAATTAAATGTTCTTATAACCCGCAGCCTACTGACAAATACTTGAGGCAGGCATAGTAAAAGCTTCCTCCAGGAAGCTCTCAACTGTCTTAATGTTAATGCCTTGCTAGAGGGAAACTTTGACCAAAGCAAAGCCTCCAGGATCCTGTGAGTCTTCTTTAGCATATGAAAATCCTTTTGCAATTTCCCTTATCTTTATTTACTTCCTCTAACCCCAAAGTATATAATCCGTTCCTCCTCACAATTCTGAGCAGTAGCTCTTTGCCCTCTGGTTGGGTCCTGTTCCTGTGTTTTAATAAAATCACTTTTTTGCACCAAAGACATCTCAAGAATTCCATCTTGCCCGTCAGCTCCAACCTCACCAACATTCCAAAACCATATCAATGCTGCTGGAGTCTGTAGAATATGGAGAAAAGTAGGAATTAAAAAAACAAAACTAAACTAAAAAACTGAAAATATCTAAACTATTTGTAGCAGTAACGGCTTGCATTCTTCATATTTAAAGATTAATATGAAAATCTCTGTTCTTAAAGAATTTGCAGTCTTATACAGAAACTGAACTTGTACACTGAAAAGTACAGCAAAGGAATATAGACATTTCATAAAGATCCTCAGGCAAAGAACTATTAGAAATTCATGTTCATGTGTAGAACATGAACATTTTGTCTAGTATTTCAGCTTGATTTGCATTACTCAGATTTTTGGTGGGACTTCCCTATCATTTAAGATTTGTTTTCAAGTTCTGTTTTGTTAAAAAAAATAATAAAGTTTTGTTTACTAAAATTCATCTAATTCTGTCTCTGATGTTCCACAAGATTTTCAGACAGCTCAGTTCTTTTTGTTTGTTTTTCAGTTCTCTTCTGATGAATAAGTGATCTCACCTGGGTTTTACCCTGTGTAGCTAGCTACTTTCACTTTCAGCTGAAAAATCCACACATCATCTCATATGCACATATCTCCAGGATGAGGAAGTTAGATCCCCAAACTTGAGTAGCTACTTCAGATAAAAATACTGGGATTACTTGTTTACATTTAATTTTTTTTATTTTTTTTAAAGATTGTATTTATTTATTCATGAGAGACACACACAGAGAGAGAGAGAGGCAGAGGCATAGGCAGAGGGAGAAGCAAACTCCATCCATGCAGGGAGCCCAATGTGGGACTCAATCCCGGAACCTTGGTATCATGCCCTGGGCCGAAGGTAGGCGCTAAACTGCTGAGGAACCCATATGTCCCACTTGTTTGCATTTTAAATTATTTTTAACAATTAAAAGCATTGAGAAGTGTATATGGCCATTTAATTATTATGTTTATGTATTTTATTTTAAGATATATGGAAATAACTGTCAAAAAACACCAAATGATTCCTTTATGTTTTATGTTCACAAAATGATATCAACATTTTAAGTCAACCAAACACTTTAATTTGTTTCAGTTCTGCCTTTAGAGACTTTTCAAATAACAAAGGCCAGATCAAACATTAAAAATCTGTCTCTAGTCAAAGACACTCCTGATGTATGAGTCATGCTCTGGCAAGAAACAAATCTACTCAGAAGTGTTTAATTTCAGAGAATGTAATTCAGTGACTGGAAGAAATGTGAACAGGACCCAGGGAACCAGCTGGGACGTTGTCACAGTCTACCCCCTCAGGTCTAAAGGAATGAAGGGAGGATATGATTGTATCAGGGGCTCGGAAGAGCTGGAATCATGGAGAAGGACCACCTATCTAGACCTGTAGGCACAGAAAGAAGCAACTATTCCAGGACCTGAGATGTGAAACAGAGAAAAAGGAAAGAAATGCCCCAATTTATTTCTCCTCTTGTCCTCTGAAACCTTGCAAGCATCTTCTTGCAGTTGAACTGCAAGTCAGAGGTCAAGGGAGCCTGGTGTTGCAACCTGCAAGCATTTGAACCTTAGAGCACAGAGCAAAGAGAAAGATCAGAGAAAGAGAATGAAATAACAGTAAGGCGAATTTAGATTAATCAGCTTTCCTTCTCACAAAATCCACACTCACATAATGTATTTATGCAGGTTAGAATTTATTAACCTTTGTCCGGCTTTTCTCCCTTCAAAGATTATATCTTTTTACTCCACCCCAGCAAGTCATTTTCATTAACTTATTATGTAAAGCATACAGCTGTCTCCTCTGATTGCTGTTCTGGGTCTTCCCTCTTTCCTTCATTATCCAAGACTTATTAATATGTTCTGCTATGGATCTACTCCAGGCTATACTCGTTAGCTGTAAACAATTAGCAGTCACTTGGGAATTTCTAACACTCCCTTCTTGCATCTATTAATGCTCTGCAGTGAAAGGTAAGAGGAATATAGGTATTTTGTTTCGACTGAGATGAATTATGCTGTCCTCTACACCTCCCCACCTTCCCTACCACATACATGGGGTGGAAGTAGTTAATATCAATTTTTTTTTTCAAATAGCATTTCTCTATCCCTGCCTCCTTCATTAAAGTTGGTGTTAGAAATTAACCAAGTCAGGACACCTGGGTAGCTCAGTCCGTTAGGTATTCAACTCTTGATTTCAGCTCAGGTCCTAATGTCAGAGTTGTGAGATCAAGCACTGTGTTAGGCTTTATGCCCAATGGGGAGTCTACTTGAGATTCTCTCCCTCTTTCTCTCTGCCCCTCCCCCTGCTCAAGCTCTCTCTTTCTCAGATAAAATATTTTTTTAAAAGAAATTAACCAAATCTGATGAGCTTATCAGACAGAGAGGTGATAGAAATTAGACTATATTCTGGAAAGATAATAAAAACTTAGCTGTATATAGGCTACAATTTTGTATAGTTAATTTAAGAATACCAGTATTTTACAAAAAGTATGTGCCTGTTATATATAATTGCTTATGAACTGGATAAATAAAGTTTGGTCTCAACTCTTGACAAGGCTTACTATTAGAAGTTAACTAAGAAAAATCTTTATTCTAGCTTAGAGAAAGAAGGTCACAGAGAGGCAAATAATAATGTCAGATTTTGTATTCAGCCAATAAACACCTATTCAGTAAAAATGGTGAAAAGCAGAGACATGTTAATTAACAATATGATGGTGCAAGAAAGTGGTTAAGAAAGGACTAAGAAAGTAGTAAGTTTCATGTGTTCTCTGGACATCATACCTATCATCATAACTATTTCCTTCTGTGTTAGTTTAGGTAACATAAACTAGTAGAAAAAGCAGACCTACAACTAATAATGCTCCAACACCATGCAAGTTTATTTCTCACTCTCTTGCTTAAATTAGATTTTCCTGGTTCATGAGTCAATTAGCTCCATGATCCAGAGAACAAGGATTTTCCATCTTATGGTTTCCCATCACTTTCAGGCCTTTGTCATATGGATCTTGCTAGTGAAGGGAATAAGAGAAGTTCTGCTATAACAATTCTAAACATGTCAGTGATAAAGTATTCTTCCTTGATGGGATGGAGCTCAATACCATCCTGCTCTTGGTACCCAAGGGAGCACATCCATTTCTTAAATTCACATAACAATAACACATAAGACTTTGCTTCACATTTCATTGCCTAGAATTTAATCATGTGGCCACATCAAACTGCTAAAATATTGGGAAGTATAGGGTAGTTATATATCTAAGAAGAAATAAAACACAGATTTTTTTTTTTTTTTTTTTTTACTGAATACCAGCAATTTCTATTGCATAGGGGTTATGGGGATAAGAACTTAAGTTTGCTCTGGAGTCAAATTCTAGGATAAAAGATAAGCTCATCACATCTATGTTTGATGACTTTAAACATACACGTTTAATCAGTGTAGATTGGATTCAAGTAACTTGTCTTGCCTGTAAATTTGGTTAATTGCACAGGAACAAATTTTTGTCCTTGTTTTATTTTCAGACATACTCATCTATTCATATGTAATAGTGTTGAGAGCTATGACTATATAAAGAAAAAAAAATCCTACCTCTTTAGGAAAGTTTTCATGCACTTATTGCTTCTGAAAACATGAATATTATTTTAACAATATTTAAAGCTAATCTATAGTCCGTTGAAGCTTTATTTCTTTCACTATAGCAACATTCGTCATGCTTCTACTAAATGTCAGACATGATGCTACAAGTGGATAATATAATGATAAAACATTTGTTTTCTATGTACCATACAATGTTTGCATTCTAGTATAGTAAGATGATAGCCATCAATTGCACCCTTACTGTGTTTTCATTTAATCTTCAAAAATACAGTAGATACTATTACCTCCATTTTATAAATGAAGTCATTTAAATTCAGAAAGAAAAAAATAAAACTTGTTCAGGGTCTCAGAATTTGCACAAGTAAAGATGGAACAAAACTCCAAAGTGAGTGTTGGTACCCCTCCAAACTCTATGTCACATACGGCAGTGATATTTTTCATGTATAACTCACACTGTTATAAAATGATCTGTTCCGGCAATTTCAGTGGTAAGTAAATATATTTCAAGATGTAGTTTCTATATTGAATTTTAAATTATTTCTCATCCTAATTTTCAAATAAATTATGTTTTATACCAGGTATCTTCTCTCCATTTTTGAATAAAACTTTTTTCTTCACAGGTAGCTTTTTACATTTCTTTTTTTGTTTTAAGTGGAGAGATTATTTGATTTTTTTTTAAACAATGAATAAACAGTGCCATCTTCTGTTGATGTCATATTCAACAATTGGAAATAAAGAATTGAAAGATTGGGTTAAAATAGATCAGCAAAAAGAAGCAAATAATTTGGAGATTTTACTATCTTGGCATAATGTATTACATCTTTGAACATTTGCAAAGAGGCTAATTATTTGAAAGGCCTCTTGGGGCAAAGACATGTTTAAAACAGTTCTGTGTGATTAATTATCCAAGACTTTTGAATATCCCATTCAAACAATGGGGGGCGGGGGGAGAGAAACACTGCACAAGGAGACAAGTGACAGTGACAGAAACAGGTGGCAAGTGTTTGTAACAATTTGATGTTAGCAGTGCTGTAGGAATAAAAATTAAGAATTTTCCTGTTTTTATGCCATTAATTAACCCCCCTCACTCATCTATATCTTTACAAAAGTCTATTTGATTCTGAAAATCCTCCCATTATTTATTTGCCAGAAGAAAAGATAGAAAAATGGGAATGAGTTTTTTAATAAGCTTCTAAGATTCAATGTTAATGAATATTTTTTTATCTGTATGTGGTTCATAGATTTCAAACTTAAGGCAAAAGAAATAACTCACATAAATAAGAATTATTTTTATTAATTAGCTAAGAAAATATAATTCTTAATATATTTGGAAAAATGTATCTTCAAGTCCAATTCACTCCATCCATTGTTGCTTTCTCAAAGGAGAAAAACAAAAAACAAAAGAAATTTATCTCCCTCCCATTCAAGTAAAGCCTATATATTGGCCATAATTGTCTGAGGACATTTGAGACACTTTTGAAGTATTTAAAAAATAATATATGTAATGAGATTTAAGTTTTATGACTGGTAGCATTTTCAGTAAAATGTTAGCAATCATATTTTATTTTTAAAAAGATTTTATTTATTTATTTGAGAGAGATACAAAGTGAGTGAGGCAGAACATGAGTGGGATGAGAAGCAGAGGGAGAGGGAGAAGCAGATTATCTGCTGAGCAAGGACCATATGGGCCTTGATCCTAGAACTCTAGGATCATGACCCCGAGCTGAAGGCAGATGCTTAACTGAGTGAGCCACTCAGGCCCCCCAGCATTCATAATTTAAACCTAGGTCAAGAATTTTTCTTCAAGGAATTTGAAATAATTGAAGGCAAATCAATAAGAATTAATGAATTGAAGTGTTCTTAACCACAAGACTCCTCCAAAGGGATAAAAACTAGAACATAAATTAAAGGCAGTTTCATTTCATGTTTCAAAAAATCTTGACTCATGAAAGATCGCTTTCTAAGTATGATCACTTTGCATATTCAGAGAGAAATCAGTGGCAGGAACAGGTTAATATGTGTGAGTGAAATTCAAAGTGGCAATATGTGACCACCAACCTTCACATACTTCAGAGAAAATAAAACCCTTTGTTTTTTGACTAACCAAATTATGTACAGTGTACTTTTTTGTATACTTCTATTTCTTTAAGACTTATTCTAATGATTTAAGGTGGGATTTGTTATGCATACTCTCCTAGATTTACAGGCTAGGTGGGAAAATGTGCATCCAAGCTCAGTCTTGTTGACATAATCCAGCTTCTTGCAGTTATAGGATTGTATTTCCCCATTTCCATGCTTGCTGCAAACTGACCGCTGCTCTCAGCTCAGAGAGGGCACTCACATCTCTTGCCATGTGGTTGCCTTCATCTTCAAGCTAGTAACAACATGTGGAATCCTTTCCCCCGCTTTTAATCTCGGACTTCTCTTCTGCAAACCAGCAGGAGAAAACTCTATTTTTCATTATATTTCTATAATAATCACAGTTATCTTTTTTCATTTCATTTTATTTTTTTTTTCATAATGGGAAGTGTATCCTTTAACCCTCAACCTCTCTTCTCCATATCACCCCACCTGCCTTCACTCTGATAACCATCAGTTTGTTCTCTATAGTTAAAGCTCAGTTTCTTTTTTTTTCTTTTATTTTTATTTTTATTTATTTTTTATTTTTTTATTTTTTTTCTAAGCTCAGTTTCTTTTTTTCCTATTTCTCTTGTCCCTTTGCTCATTTGTTTTGTTTCTGAAATTCCACATAGGAATGAAATCATATGGTGTTTATCTTTCTCTGACTGACTTAGTCCATTTAACATTATACACTCTAGATCTATGCATATTGTTGCAAATGGCAAAATGGTTGAACAATATTCATATATATGAATATATATGTATATATGAAATATACATATATATAAAATCTCATATCTTCTTTATTCATTCATCTATTAATTGACACTTGGGTAGCTTCCATTGTTTGGCTATTGTAATTAATGCTGCAATAAACATAGAAGTCCATGTATCCTTTTGAATTAGTGTTTCTGTATTTTTTTTAAAGATTTCACTTATCTACTCATGAGAGACACAGAGAGAGAGGCAGAGACATAGGCAGAGAGAGAAACAGGCTCCTCGCAGGGAGGCCAATGCGGGACTCAATCTCAGGACCCCAGGATCATGATTGGAGCCAAAGGCAGACGCCCAACCACCAAGCCACCCAGATATCTCAGTGTTTCTGTTTTTTTTTTTTTTTTCATAAATATCCATTAGTATGATTACTAGATCATAGGGTAGTTCTATTTTTAAATTTTTGAGAAGCCTTCGTATTTCTTTCCATGGGGCTACACCAATTTGCATTGCACTAATGAAAGAAATTTAAGACAACACAAAGAAACTGAAAGACATTCCATTCTCATGGGTTAGAAGAACAAATATTGTTAAATGTCTATACTTCCCTAAGCAATCCGGCAGTCCTATACATAATAATGAAGCAGCATATGTGAAATTAAGAAAACAATACCATTTCTAATTGCACCCAAAACAGTATTATATCTAGTAATAAACTTAACCAATGAAGTGAAAGACCTATGCTCTGAAAACTAGAAATCCCTATTCTTTTAAAGAATTATGTGATTAAGATAGAGTCAGCTGAATCTTAAGGTCAACAGTGCTATATAATGTAGGTTAATCATGCAAGCAAAATTCATCAGTCTTAGAGTTCAAGGATTATACAGATGTGTACTGTGGAGGAGTGGACATCGTAGACATCTAGAGACCATTTTATTTTTATTTTTTTTTTTATTTTTTTTTTAAACTTTTATTTATTTATGATAGGCACACAGTGAGAGAGAGAGAGGCAGAGACACAGGCAGAGGGAGAAGCAGGCTCCATGCACCGGGAGCCCGACGTGGGATTCGATCCCAGGTCTCCAGGACCGCGCCCTGGGCCAAAGGCAGGCGCCAAACCGCTGCGCCACCCAGGGATCCCTAGAGACCATTTTAGATTTCTGTCTACTTCACTAGTCATTATTATTGTTCTTGCCTTCTTGTCTTATAATTCTCTCTAATCTTTGGACTTAAAATCTCGATTCTTATCTTCATTTTGACTCATGGCTTATGATTCGGCTTTCTATTTCCCATGACAGAAACTTGCCAAGGTATGAAAATTGTTTTTTTTTTTTTTTTTGCTTGTTTGTTTTTATTTAGGAATGCAGACAACTCATTTGTTTCTTTAATGAGAGAGTCTATCAGAAACAGGTTGAATAACAGTTTTCATTTATCTACTCCACCAAAAATTACAAATAATCTGCAGAATACAGCTGCCTTTGTGTATCCATGAATGGGATTCTTCTGGCTGATATGTGCATTTTTAGTAGAATGGTGCCAGGCAAAAATAAATGCTAGGTATAAAAATATTTTACTGATTTACGTGAGGAAAAATGCAAATAATACAAATAAGAACAGATGAATTTTTCAAATGTTAATCAATTAGACTTTGTAAACAACTTAAACATGTGAGAGGCACCTGGGTGGCTCAGTCAGTTAAGCTTGGACTCTTGGTTTGTCTCAGGTCATGATCCCAGGGTCTTCAGATCAAGCCTGCCCTGTTCCCCAACCTGTGGGACTCAGAGCTTAGTGTGGAGTCTGCTTACATTTCTCTCTCCTTCTCCCTCTGTCCCTTCCTCCCCTCTTTATTTCTGTCAAATGAAGAAATAAATATTCTTTTTTAAAAAATTAAACATTTGATTTTTATAAGTGGCATAAACCTGATGATACAACTATACGTCATTCAGTTATATCATTAAATACCATTCAGTTATATTTGTGAAGGAGTATGGTTATTTTATTCTATAATTCGCAAACTGGAGCAGAGATAAGTAATGAGGAAATAGGAAGACATGTAGAAACTTACTGTCCTGTTGTAACAAAAACAAAGTCTAATAATCTGCTGACAGTGCAAACTTTTTATGTCACAGGTGAGCAGCTTGGTAGCTTAGGCAGCTTTATTATTTAATGGATTTGGGGAAGGAGAGGGGGCCTGGTTGGCTTTGTTATGAGATAAGCAAATAAGAAGCAGTGATGAGAAAGAGAGATTTGATTATATGGGTCATAAAAGTGCTCATTACCACCCTCCCACATTTGTATAAATGTGTCTCACTTTCCAGAGGGACTGCCTAAAAAGAAACAGTGGCTCTTCAGAAACAAGGAGGATTTTATTACTCAGGCAGAAGCCCCATAAAGGCTGCCATGAGATTTGCTTGGGTCTATTAGAAAAGGCCTTCATCACAGAAGGTCTGCAAAGCCCCGTATAAGGTGCCCAAGGGAGCTTGAGGAGACAATTTACTCCTTATAATATCTCTGCAAAGGAGATTTCCAGAATCTTGGAAGAGGAAAATTATCTTATTTAAATAGCTTTTAATTAACTGCAAGTATCCATGAGTCCTTCCTGAGTGGAGTAGGAAGGGGCTGTTTAAGCTGCAGAGGGATTTGGGCGTACATGCCAGCCTCCTGGGGAGATTGCTTTGCTCTCCTATTAGAATTATTTTCCCAAGTGAAGGATCATTTTTTAAATCTCCATGGGGGTCTTTCCTCACTTACCAAGAAATAACATTAGAATTATAGGAACTTATTTTGTACTGTTTATGTGCAATCATGTATGTTAAAAAATATATATACATTAGTTGCTCAGTGAAGTGTGACTCGACAAGCTTCAGGGGTCTTATCTTTACACTTGCAGCAGTATTTTGAACAGAAGAAAGAAACAACTTAAGACCAACTTAAGTTATCCTGCTCTATTACATATTATTCTATAGCCCCTAAACCTGATTAACTTGCTGTCAACTGTATTGGAAGAAAGAACTGCTTCAAAAAGAGAAATCACGTAGACATTGACAGATGGGATAAAGAAGTTGTGCAAAACCAGTAGATATCATTGTGTTGTCTCTAGCAAAGAAAACTGACTTTGGATAACATCGATATACAATTTTTCTTTCATTTTTATTTCAGTCAGACGCTACCCCATCAACCAAAAGACACAGAGCTTTCACAGCAAGCTTTGGTGGCGTATTGACCTTCAGCTGTTCCTACTGTGGTGCATGTGTTGTGTATTCACAAAGCTACCAACCAGTTTTGCTTAGGAAATTGACTTTTGCTTGTGATGAAAACCCATGAAAGCAAATTGAAGACAAAAAGTATTTTTTCTTATCCTCTAAGGAAAATAAGCAGATCATTTGAAGCTTTTATTTTATTTGCGAATTTCATCACACCGTTCTTATGGAGCAATACACAGCTAAAATCATAGCCTAAGGGTTAAATTCATGTGTTACCAATTTAAGAAGGAGATTATAATCCTTTATATATGAGTTGTTCGATTCTCCTATGAACCACATTTAATACAGTATGGATTTTTAATTTATAAATTTATAATGCTTGCTTTATTCTTGACTTAAAACTTTTCTATGTTCTAGTTTGTATATCTTTGATAATGAAAGTATTATGATATTCTGAAATTAGGTGTAGACAAAGTTTTTGCCAGCATCGGAAGTGTTGAAATTTCTAGCAGATAAAATTAAAATACGTGCTCTTATACAATTTTTTAAGGAAAGAAATATGCTTTCTGACATTCATATCATCAACACAATAAGTTAGTCTTTAGGTAATAAAGTATTTGTGCTTCAAATTGTAAAATAAAAAATAGTTTACTGAGCATATTAGAAATTAGACACCACAGTCATAAAAATAAATTGCTCTGACTTTAATATTCCAAAACTAAATATGTTTTGAGGTCAACCTTGACATTTTTAGAGATGTTAAAAACAGGAGCAGACATTTACTGGGTGCCCACTCTAGGCATCTGTGTTAATCTAAGTCCCTTTAGAAGCAGATGACAATATGGGGATTAAATGTGTAAGGGTTTTATTAGGGAAATAACTATGTGAAAGAAAATAAGGCAAGACTCTGGGAAGTAGGGAAAACTCTCAGAACCAAAGACTCATACCCAAGCGAAGCAAGCAAACACAGACTATGTTGTCTCTCGACGGGTACCTACACCCAGCTTTGAAATCTACTCTGATGTTTCCCACTAAAAAAAAAATTTAAAAATAAATAAATATTTTTTCTGAGTTTTCATTCTGAACAGTTACCATACTATTGCTCTACTCTCCTTCCAAAATGTATCCCTATAGGAGCGCTGACAATACTGACTTCATCTTTGAATCTCATTTTGTTCGTGTTTGTTTGATGACCTCTCTGGGGGCATTGTGTTCTGGGCCTTTTGGAAATTAATACATATACCTTAGAAATGCTGATCAAAGCTGGAATGGCTTGTTTCTGCCTCCCATGTATCTATTAGATAACAGTCTTTCCCCTTCCTGATGCACAGGTGGTGCCACAAGATTTAATTAAAGGTTAGCTGTCAATTAGGTGCATGCAAACCCTTTGAGGTGCATGTGAACCTTTTGAGCTCACTGAAATGTTCTTCTATATGTCCCCTTGCTCTTTAAAGTCTGTGGACTAAAGTCCAGACTATGTAGAGAATAACTGTGCAACTGCTGTGGATCCTTTTCTGCCTGATTCCCCCTGGCAGTGAGTTACCCAGAGTGAAACTCTGTGTAAATTCCTTGGAGTCACTTGCTTTCTTTACTGGTGTCAAAGTGCCTTCTAAGTTTGGAGCATACTCTACTGTCCTCAGCACCACCTTTTAACAATCCCATATTTCAATCTTTATGTCAAGAAATATATCTTCCTCTCTGCATTCTCAGTGAAAGCAGAATGTTCCCTAAATTCTGCATGGCTTTTTGGACCAGTAAGATGTAGTAGATATTTTCAGACTCCATTATGCTTTTAATGGTCTACATTCTCTTAAGGGAAGTGATATTCTGGATTGTTTATAACTCAGTTGCTTTAATTGAGAAGCAAAGAGTCCTGGCCTCTGTAAGTGGGAAAAAGGAAGGTTTTGCATGAGGATTTTACTCTCTATACAATCTCACTGCTTTACATGTGTGTGTGGAACATCTATAAATCAAATGTTCGTAAGTTGCACACAAAACTTATGCTACCATATACTTATCATTCTTATGGCTGTACTTTGAACATCCCTCTGTTAATTCATGTGTTCCACAGTAGAGAGGATTCTACACAGAAAAATGTGCTTGTTTGGATGTAGAGGAGTCGTGAAGGGGGATTGGGGAACAGGACAGAATTGTGTGCTGAATTGAATATCCAGCAGATCAGTGAGACTGAACAGAAGCTGGAAAAGTCAGAGTAAGAGTAGAGAAGGAATGACACAAAGAAAAAAAAAACAAGTATTCAGTATCAAAGAAAAGTCCCCAAATGGACATTAAAACATCTGTATTCTAACCTACCTTGAATATTTACTAGCTGTGTGATGGTAAACAAAAACTAAACTAGCTAATACTTGTGTTAAATAATTCAGAAAAATAATTGTAGCATACAAAGAATAAAATATCTGTAAACTGTTAAGCTCTAGACAAATTAGACAAATGTATTATAAATTTTCACATAGGTATCTACACATATTTTTATTGCCTACAAATTTATATTCCCATAAACTGTACAACATAATTATTTAGTTAACAACATAAATAGTTTGGGTAAACTCCTTCTCTCATATGAATCACAGAAGTACAACTCAAACTTCAAATTATCAGTTCATGCAACAGTTTGTTTCAGGTACACTTAGAATCAAGGTTAAAGTAATATTTCCATGGCTATGCCTCCATATCTCCATTCAGCATATCTAAGCTTCTCTTTTCATATATATCTTTTCCCTCATGCTGCAGATAATTTTTTTTTCCCAAACAAGAAGGATAACTCCTGGAAATCACACTCTGTTTATTATTATTTGATTTCTAAAATAATATTTATAGCTCATGATCCCAAATGAAGACAGTATTTACCATCACTCACAGCAAGAGCATTCACAGGGTACTCCTTATTGGTCAACCTGAGTTTTAGTGCTAATCTTTGAATCAGCCTTCCAACAGGGATGCAGTGTTATAATTGGCCTCACCTGGCTTAAATGCTCAACTATGTTGCCATGTGGAACATAATACAAAAAATGAATATCCTGCAGGGCCACAGTTGAGATAAATTTCAAAGAACCAGTGAAAGAAGACTGAAGAATCTATAGCTTACTCTGAATTGTTGAAATAAGGAAATAAATACCAATCTATTATATTTGTGGTGTTGAAATTAGAGAAGAAGAGAATCGGAAATTTGATTTAATGGAGAAAATTCTGATAGCTAGAAACCTGTACAAGCACTGGGATTCTGGGGAAAAAAATAATGAAAAGGAAGTCGAAAAGACTTCTGGCATAGGAGGACACAAATATGTCATATATTGAAATTGTGCTTCTAATTTCAGTACACATTGATATCTGATGTTTCCCTGAAAATGTTTTTATTAATTAGGGATGCTATAAAATCCAACCTAGTTTTCCCAATTCAGGTAGTTCCAACCCTTCCAAGTCAGGTGGTATATTTCTTATCAAATTCTACTCCTATGTGAGAAGATACAGGAACAAAGAAAAATCAAGAAGAAACCCCATGTTGTATCTTTCCTACTGTTCCCCTTATATTTTCCAAAGTGTTTTTCTTTTAAATCTCCATTTATGGTATATTTAAAACTGCATGGGATTTCTCAGTGCTGAGTTTTCTTGAAATATGTGAGCCAATAAAAATAATGACTACCCTTAGTGCTTTCTAAAGTGTGATGGTAGATAGAACTGCTTTCTTTTGACAAAGTCTCATATTTTGTCCCTTCTTTTCCTTGTGAGCTTGGTGTTCATTTCTATAGTGATGAATGTACTATATACCTTAAGGCAGTTTTAACTCTAATCAAGGAAGTGGGAGTGATCTAAGCAGGAAATTACAGTAAATCTTAAGTACATGTTGGTCCTTACAGCATGCTCACTCATCTATTCAGGGAACTAACTACTCATTTTGTTGTATTTTCCAAATTTGTTCTTTTAAAGCAACTAAATTATAATAATCTTACACACATTTCCTTTCTCATGTACTCATTACCTTAGTTGGAAATGAAATACTTAAAGACCCTAGTCTAAGGAGAGTCATACATTCTAAATGTAAGTAATTATCAAAGTTTGAAACAGGAATACTTTATCTATTTACCATTGCATTTGCTGATTAATTACCAGAGAGTTTGAGTAGTCAGACCACAGGGAAAAGTGATATTTGCTAAATAAAAGAAAATTTCTTTTTAGCTTTCAATCACCCCCTCCCCTGGGATTCTGGGTTTTTCTTTGAGGGGAAAATATAAATGTTTAACGTTAGGGTAGAGTAGCACAAGTCTATTTGGATTTGCTGTCAAAGATAGTCTAAGACAGTGACAAATTGGAAGATGCGTTAAATTATTTTAGTTAGGTATATGTTGAAGAAATGATGGATGAATCGATGGATGAATGGGGCAAACCATCTGACCTGTTGCCCTAAGGTCCTGTCAGCTATTCTCCATGGGCTGTTTGTGCCCTCTTTATCAAATGGAAGACATTGAGATTCTCTACTCCAGACCCTCTATCCCTCTATCTCTGGCCTAGCTCTCATCTCAAAAAATGGACGCTGCACATCTTACTCTCTGGCCTGAGCCTCAAGGGAGCATAAAGGAAAGATGCTGGAGGTATTCATATGGGTGTGTGATATCCTAAGGCCTTAGTAACATTTGCCTAAAGAAGGTGCTGATTCACTGGATTTGTTCATAAAGTTCATTAAGTTATGTATGATCAAAGAAATTTAAGGAATCTTTATCATGGTTGTGTAATTAACAGGTAAATATACAAATCTTAGTTGTTTGTGCTATGTGTATGAAAATTGGGTATAAACAAATCCAAACTGGAGATAAAAGCAAAATTTGAACTATTTTTTAATCTGGTCATGTTCCAGAAGATCTATTTTTTTTATTATAGTCTTCCTGGGCTAATTGGCCACATATAGTGATTCATTCTGAGCCAATTTTTAAGGAAGTGTACTGATTTTGAACAAATGAAATGTTAGCTAAAAAGCACAAAATATTTTTTAGCTATGATTTAATATTTAGTCACTCTATATATCTAAATTAAGATATATAAAATGATTTTGGCAATATTAAATAAAAAGGTTATAGCAGAAAATTGTTATGGGATATGTAATTATGCATAGACAATATTAAAGCCTGTTTATGTTCTAACTGATATTTTACAATTACAAAATAGTCTACATTTTATGGAATGTTATACAGTAATATATAGTCTAAAAAGTATCTGATACCAGAAGAAAGGTATAAAAATATAAAGGACAAATCTGAATAAGTTGACTATTTATGACTGTATCTCACCATTATCATCATCCCAAGCAGCAGCACAACAGTTACTATCCTTAACTCACTACATATATTACTATATTTCATTTAATATTATTGTTAGCTCTTCAAGTTATTTTAATCACATTTTAAATATAAGAAAACAGGAATCAGAGAGATTAAGTAATTTATCTCAAGACACACAGCTAAAAAATGGCATGCATCAGTAAATGACTACAGGTTTCTTACTTGTTTAGATTTCTTGTTATCAACTACTACTATACAGTCTACAACTTAGGCACTCACCTGACATAGGCACTCACCTGACAGCCAAGACGTTTACTTGATTTTGCTGTCATATTTCCTATAACACTGTTTTTCCTTGCATCGATGGCTTCCATGGAAATTCTTCAACACCCACTTCTACAGTATATTGTTTTTCTCAATCGTATATGAAATGGAGCTTCTGAATTCCTTAGTGTCAACTTAGCTGAAACTGATTCTGATTGCGGATTCTTGGCACATACGTTTTACTTTTTCCATTTTTTTTCAGAGTGTTATTCTTGTCACATCATAAATTATTTTTTATTTCTTACCTTTGGCAAATTATCATCACTGAAATCCAATGTGTTGGAAGATTTAGAAATAAAATATTGCCTGAGACTGAGATATGGAAGTCAGTTAGATTTGCCCTACATGGTACCCATTCTCTAAGGGCCCTGTCACTTCCAGATCACTTAGATCCTGTTACTAAAATACCTGAACTGAAAGAGAGGCAAAATCAGGAAAAAAATTCAAAATGTACAAAGGACAAATCTCATTAGAAGGATTTACAACCCAATTATATAAGTTCTAAGAGACTGGGACAAATTATTGAGGCTATTCATATTATTTTACTAGAGCAGAATTTCACTGTATTGAATAAAGGAATTATTAGCTAGACCTTGAAAGTACTGTTAGAGATTTTTGTTCTAATATGATTTGATTTGTTTATAAAGCATTTCCTAAAGCTAGTTACAATTGTCATAGTTTGTTATAATAATAAGTTTCCCTTTTCCCTTTAAATTCAAATCTTAAACTAGATCTTTGAATAAATACAAGAGATTATATTAATACTTTTGCTGATTTAGGAAAATGTACATTTCTTTTTTAATATCTTAATAATTAACATTTTCTAAATGTTTTACAACTATTTGTGCTTTTACTGAATAAAGCACTAAATCATGAAGCACTCAAATGATAGCATTTAACTTCAAAACATCAACCAACTAAGCTTCTTTTTTTCAATTTTGCTCTGGCAAAAACCTACCAAAGGTATGGAGTAAATGGAGAAAGCAAGATGGAAAAAAAAGAACTTTGGAGATTACACATAGTGTTTTTCATTTGAAACTTCAAAGTTTCTCTTGCATTTGAACTAATAGTTCTCCTCTTTAGCAAAAATAAAGGGGGTGGAGAAGTTGATGAGGGAGGATAGTTAAATCTCTTAAGAACCTGCGTAGACAGGTCTCTTGAGAAATTAGAGCATATTATATATGGAAATGCTTCACTGCTAATTAAAACTGCTGCATACTTCTCAAATAAAGCCTAGATAAGGTGTTTGAAACTCTGATTTCTATTCCTGGTCAAATTCTGACTCACTATGCAAATTCTGGGATTCTCCTTAATCCCTTCTTATGATTCTTCTCTTTAATTTCACCTACCAAGAAGAATTAATTATCTTAATTCTATATATTTTAATAGAAATAGTGACCAGTTTCATAGGTATGCGGATTCATTCATTCAGAAATGTCTTAAATACAGTGCTCATGAGATAACAATTGTTCTTCTTGGTGTTAATGCTAATGTAAAGCATTAGAGTCAAGCATTAGAGCATGAGAGTCAAGACCTCCATTCTCAAGAGGCTTCTAGGGAGGCAGGGAGACAAATAATAAATGAGTAAAAATAAATAAATAAGTACAACTGCTAATTTCAGGGTGTGATAAAGATTGGAAATAATTTAGGGTTCTGAAATAGAATGACAAGAATTGTTGTATTTCCTTGTTAGGAAAGGGTTTTCTGAGAAGTTGACAGTGAAGATATGAATTTTAGAAAGGATCCAGCAATGTTCCAAATGGAAGACAAAGCCAAACGAAGGAGGAAGTTAGAAATAAACTTAGAATGTTCAAGAAAGGGATGCCTGAGTGGCTCAGTTGTTGGGCATCTGCCTTCGGCTTGAGGTGTGATCCCCAGGTCCTGGGACCGAGTCCTACATCGGGCTCCCTGTGAGGAGCCTGCTTCTCCATCTACCTTTATCTCTGCCTCTCTCTGTGTGTTTATCATGAATAAATAAATAAAATATTTTTTAAAAAGAATATTGAAGAAATACATCCCTGCCACTTTAGCTTGGTCAACAAAAATGCCCATGCATGATCCTCTCTGTTCTTTGTCCAGTCCAGATATAGGTAAGTAATGAAAACCTTGAAAGTGCCTGTTGAAACCAGTGGAGCTAAAACTTGAAAAGAATTGATCTGTTTAAATCACCAGTATGAGTGACCAACAGGATAACCAGAAAGATTGGTTTTAGATTGCACATGAGCCAAAACAAACATTTACTGTTTTACAAAACTACAGTTTTGAGATATATCTATCTGTAACATGAGCCAGAATTACCTCAATAATATAGTTGAGAATTTGGGATTTGTTTTAAGTGCTATTAGCATGTACTAACAGATTTCAAGCAGAAACAGTGATATGATATTGTTTATGTTCTCGATTTACCAACTCCTACTGTTTGGAGAATGGTTTGTAAAGAACCAATGGCCAAGATACCAGTGAGGAGTAGAATAATCAATAGTTGATGGGGGCTTGGACTGAAGTGGTGGTCATAGAGATAAAAGAAAGCAAACATAGACCATGTGTATCTCTGAAGATACACATGGATACAAGGATCTCTTGGCTCTAACTTTTATGTTTTGAGCAATCAGACTAATGTTGGTATTAATTTTTAAATGGGAAGATCGCAGAAGAATCCAGTCAAAATATATGACTTGAGGGACTTTTTTGACACCCAGGGCCAGGACATTAGAGTGATCAATACATCTTCATATTGTGCTTCACCCACACACATTTCTATGTAGTCTGTGGTTCGGGGTGGGGGTAAGGAGATCATCATTGAGAGAAAACTACTGAAGTTCATGTGAATGAGACCTAAGATTTTCTTATTTTAGTAAATATAGTAAGATCCCAAAATACCTGTATACACTGACTAATGAAAACAATAGAAAATTAAAAAGGATAATTGTTTAAGAAATGAATAAAATAGGTCCTGGTTAAGATAGGTGCAAGTCTCAGTTCTAAGCCTAGCCTATGAGTTCCACAAGTTTTCTATCTGTAGGTCATTTACTATCTCTAAGTTTATTAAATCACTGTGCTTCTCTCAATAAGCTTGTCATGATCCTCAAAATAAAATCCAAGAGACAGCACTACGTAAATCATAAAAACATAAAAATGTAGATTAAAATTTCTATTACTGACACTTCCAACACAAATTCAGGTTGTCCAAGTAACCTCCAAACTTTATGAATGGTATTTTGTAATTTGTTGCTAAAATGTCATTTTGGTCATGAAAAAAATGTGTGGAAAACATAATACATGAACCATGTATTGGTCATCAAAAAACATCAAGCTAATTTCTAAAGAAGAAAAATTAATCATAGTATTTCCCAAATGAATTCCCTTCAAAGCAGAAATTCCAGACTTAATATCTTTTGGAATGTTGGAAAAATGTTTCAAGAAGATAATTAATCTCAGGCCTACTTATCTGTTTTACCAAATAGCAATTCATGTCTTATAATTAACATGAAGAAAATATGTAAACTAGAGAGTTAGGGAAAAAAGAAGATAAAGCATATAATTTACTTTGAAACTACTAGTAAGAAAAATTACCCTTGATTTAATTTTCAAAAGCTACCTAATACTATTGACATAACTAGCAATGTGAATAGTGACACATCCTGGGCTTGAACAATTTAAATACTAATTTTTTTCACTGTCTGGTAAAGACAGAGTCAAACATACTGTGTAGGAAAATGAATGTGGTTGTTGTGACAGAACAATGACAGACAGGGGTCCAAAACAGATTTCAAAATGCAACATTTGTATGCTGCAGAAATGACCCTATTGCAATAAGTATATATATTTTTTTTTGCAGAAAAAATGACCCTATTGCAATAAGTATATACATATATTTTTTGCAGAAAACATGTCAGAAGTGTACAGTTTGATTTCATGCCATATTTTATATATCTCAAAGTTCAACGATGGAGAGTACACCTGCCAGAGTGAAAAGAAGTGAACAAAAGCAAACAAAACAAAATAATGGACCCATCTTAGCATCTAAAATGGGCCACAAAGCCCTGTTCTGTTACTAGCATCATGGAGTAATCCTCCAGCCTTGAGTGTGGGCTGGACCTAGTGTTTCACTACTAATAAAACAAATCAAAGTTATGAGATATCACTTCCAAGATTAGATTAAAATAATCTTTGCTTCTATTTCTCTCTCTCTCTCTCTTTCAACCCCTGTCTCTCGTAGAAGCAAGCTGTTTTGTTGTGAGAGGACCTTGGGAGAGCCTATGGCCAAAGAATTGATGGCTTCCTTCAGCCACATATTAGCACAGATCTGAGACCAGTTGACAGAACATGAGTGAGCTCAGAAGCACATCCCCCTCCAGCTGAGTGTGGAGATGGCTTCATTCATTCTTCCACACCTTAAACGTAGCCTTCAGAGATCTTGAATCATAGGCACCCAGCAAAATCACATCTGGGATCCTGACTCACAGGAATCCATAGAAACAATGAATAATTGTTTTCATCCATTAGATTTTGGAGTAATTATCTCCCAATAGATAACTAATACAGGTCTTTACAGGTAAAATTTGGGGAAAATATTTAGCATTATGCCACTTTACTTAAAACTCTCTACTGTAAATTTTTTTTTTAGATTTTCTTCATAAAAAAGTGTTTCAGAAAAGTCATATGTATATATAAAATCCACTTTATACCATTATGATTTTTCTCTTCATCAATGTATGAAAACTAAAGCAACTATTTCTGGTCCAAGAAGAAAAGAAAGTCTTATCATTGCACTAGAAAAAAAATGGTAAGCAACTAGTGGTAATATTCCATGACTATAGTCATCCTTGTAAGATTTTTAAATTACTTTTCAAGAGGAATATTTTTCTAAACCTTTCAGTTTCACACTACATAAGGGTGTGAACATAAGACAGTTTCTGAAACCAAAGCACCGACATGTGAATATTAACAGAGCTTTTAAATGTAAAGGGGAAAAGTTGTGACTGTCATATAATGGCAGTAGTGTGATGTCCTTGCAAATTGTGAAGCAGCATTTTGATCTAAATTTAGGGAAGCTGGCAGTGGATCAGATGCTAAATGAGGATTTGAGAAAACAATTGTTTTAGCGGCACATAGGAGCCAGGATAGTGTTGGCAAGATTACCTTCCAAGCAAAGCTATCAAAACACAGAGATGGAACAAAAAGTTTCTGACATTTGTACCAGTCAGAGTTAAAATGTTACACATAAGTAACTCTAAGTAAATATTTCTAAGTAATTCAGTGATGATTTTTAGACAAATCTCTTAAACACTGATTTTCCTCCATGTTCTTTGGGTACTAGCCTTTCCATCTGGCTTATTTCCTTGGACCCAGACCTTGGAAGATGTTCTAACATAAACCCTGATGTGGAGATAAGATTTAAAAAGAGTTTTTGCACATGATGATTCCAGTGGTCTAATATGAGGTACCCAAGAAGAGCCATGTACCCACATTCATTGTTTCTCCTTTCATAATATTCTTGGCCTCTCTCTGAAATAAAAAATATATATATATATATTTTATATACACATGCATATACAGATATAGGTATATTACACATATATACACATATATATGTATAATGAACTGTTATGAGAAGGTAAGTGAAGAGGTATAGGCTAGCTTTTCCCTCTTGGCTGCTATTTTTGAAAGATAAAAGTAGACAGATGATTACTGCATTGATATAATAAAATAGAATGCCCAAGAACAAGACCACAACTATGTATTAAGCACATGATGAATATAATCTTTAACACGAAGAAGGCTATTATTCAATAAACCATGAAATAACTGGGTAAGTACCAAGAGGTAGCATTTTACAGTGGTTATAAAAATACCCTACATTCAGACAGCTTAATTTTGAGACTAGTCTTTGCAACTTGCTGGTTCTCAATCTTTGGGAAATCATTTCAACTCGTGTCATTTTAGTCATCTCATCTGTAAAATGAGGATGATAACATCCAAAAAGTTGTAGAAAATATTTTATCATGTTAATATACATAAACTGTTTAGAAGAGTGCTTGGTTCATTCTAAGTACTCAACCAATTTTAAATATTAAGTGTGTTAACAGAACAAATTTAGGACACTATTTCATGGAAATGGATTTAAGTTATCCTAAAAGAAAATACAGTTTTATGTTGTCTCCAGGTGAATGCACTGAATAACTATTGCTGCATTTCAAACCTCCTAACACTTAGTGGTTTAAAATAGAAGTTACTCATCATTACTCAAGTGTCTGCCAGTTATAGTTAAGGCTACAACTTTTCTAGAATCAACTTTGAGCAGCTGTAGATAACTTGGGAGTCAACAGATGAAGGCCAGGCACAGCAAGCCCAGTTTTTTGTTCCACATGAGTCTCATCTTCCTCCTGGGACCAGCACCCTAGCCTGAGCATGTTCTCATGGCAATGTCAGAGGCAAAACTGAGCAAGGAAAAATCCTGAAAGACCTCCTAAGTCTTAGGCAGGTATTGGCACATTCTTCAGCTCTCTCTAAATATTTTGGTTGGAACAGGTCACTTGACTGAACACGAAACACAGGGGTAGGGAAATATAACTTGCCATGTTGATGGGAAAAACTGCAAAGTCACACAGCAAAGAGTAGGAATACAGGGAAGAGTGTGCTCTTAGGACCAAAAATCAACCTATCTATCAATAAGAGAAAGGTCTTTGCAAAGACATTATGAAATAAAGAATAATATTTGGGTGTCTGGGTGGCTCAGTCAGTTAAGCAGCTGCCTTCAGCTCATGTCATGATCTCAGAGTCGGGCTTAGTGCTTAGCTAGGAGTCTCTTCTTCCTCTCCCCTTACTACTCCCCCAACTCATTCTCTTTCTCTCTCTCTCAAATAAATAAATAAAATCTTTTTAGAAAGTAATATTATTAACTCAGCACCTGAGTATAAAAAACTTAAAGCAAAATTAAGACAAGATAAAATTATTTATGCAAAATTCAAATAAAGTTGCCATATTATGATTTTCATTTCCAATGGAAAATATGGAAAAGGAGATGAAAATATGGAAAAACAGACACAGATGTTTTTAGATGACCCCTAACTAGGTAAAACTTTCTTGTAGTCATCCTTTCACTGTAATCAAAAAGTCACTAAAATTGTTTATATTATGCCTATTATTCCTACAACAAATCATATTCTAAAGCTCTTGCCTAAGAGGGATTACAGATGCACACAAATATTGATGTATAATATCATGGCTCAAAATAAAGTTACTAATTATAAAAATCTTAGAAACAGGTTTGATTTTATTTAAATAGACTCCAGTGTAATATATCACAAGCAACCAAATAGGTTATAGAAGTAGACAATTCTTCCAATGTTTTGTTAAGTTGACATTTTTGAAAGTAAATCAAAATTAAATAATGATATTAAATGTAAACACTACTCTTAGATAATCATAATATATATAAGTCTATTAAAGCCTCTGAAGAGCACTTGGCTGGCTCAGTTGGTAGAGCATGTGACTCTTCTTAGGGTTGTAAGTTCAAGCCCCACATTTGGTGTAGAGATTACTTACAAATAAAATCCTTAATAAATAAGTTAATTAATAAAGTCTCTGAAAAGTGATATAATGGGGAAAACAAAGCAAAACCCAACTTCCTAAGGATATTTGGCATCATATTCTCCAAATTGGTTCAACAACACCTATTAACATTTGATGAATCACAGACCAGTATGATATACATTTTAGAATCATGCTAAATTAACCAAAAGAAAACTATGAAACAAATCATAAGTAGAATCACACATGACCAACATGGCAGTTCTTAGCCATAGAAAACTGAATGAAAAAATTCAGAAAGAACAGGATACTTGGGTGACTCAGCAGTTGAGCGTCTGACTTTGGCTCAGTATGTGATCCTCCGGTCCTGGGATCAAGTCCCACATCCGGCTCCCTGCGAGGAGCCTGCTACTCCTTCTGCCTATGTCTCTGCCTCTCTCTCGGTGTCTCTCATAAATAAATGAATAAAATCTTTAAAAAAAGAAAAAATTCAGAAAGAATAGTATTTCTGCACAATGTAATATATATATTTAAAATATATAATATAGCATTTTCATGTGTGTGTGTGTGTGTCTATGGTGGGGGCTTGAGAGAAAAAGAAGGAAAGACAGACTGGTGAGTAGTTAGAAAAGCTTCATATGGAAGATAGTATTTAAACTCTGGATTTGAACAACCTCAAACTCAGCCCATCACAAAATGACAATCATCTTTTTTAAAATTTAGAGGTTTGATGTTTTCTTTTTGTTCTTTGGGTTTTTGTTGTTGTTGTTGTTGTTGTTGTTTAGTGCATATGCACTTACATGATCAGAAAGTGGTAATTATAAAAGTACATGTATTTGACATATATCTTTCTAAATGGATGCTATAAATAAAATATGACCATGAAAAACAATGTTAGCAGTTCCTAAATTTCAAACTAGCTTATGAATTTGTAAAAATAAAAGTAATAATAAAAAATTCCCCCATTCAACAATTCTTATTTAGAGGTTGAGCTCTCAAGTAGAACTCTTTTATCTCACTTTCATAAAAGTGCTCTTGAATGTGTTTAAATACTCTGTCTTTAGATTTCTTCAATACTATATTTCTCTAATTTATCCAGAGGTAACAATCTCCAGTTTGTCTGAATTACTCCTCAATAGTAGTCGAGAGTTTTGAGTTTATGTTGTATATTTGTCATGGTTAAAACCTTTAAAATGTAATATCCTGAGGCTTTTCTATGTGAAAAAAATACAACAACAGAAATTTTATAGGAATTCATACAAAGAACATGAGAATGTTAGCCAGCTTGGTTAAAAACTTCAAGTTTTCAGGAGCTTTCTTGATGTTATTGTACTTCCATGCTATGTACCTCCATAGGTGTTTACCTGGACAAAGCAGTGAAGAGAAGGCCAAGAGCCAGAATTGTGAGGCAGAGCACAGGAAGGCCAAATGTGAGGGGGAGACAGAGACAGAGAGTTAGTGATGCACTGTGCTCAGTGGGAAAATGTGCTTTTTTCCTTGTTTTGATGCTTTTCAGTTCAACAAGGCTTACTGTGGAATAATTTAAAATGGCAAATCGATAGAACTAACATTTTATTTTATTTTTATGTTTGACTTTATATCAGAGATTATTCCTTTATTCACCGAAAGAATTCAAATGTCAACTCTCTGGTCGACCTTGCAAAAAGCTCTTGAAGGGGAGTGAATCTCTCACTTTAAAGCTGTAGATGTCAGAAGGAGCTGAGAGCTGTATTTATTCCTTAATGCTTCGGGGATGAGAATAAACATTTTGGGATATAAACTAACTGGAAGCTAAGCTATTTCCTCAGTAAGAGGATGTATGAACCTGTTTTTGAGAGCAGATAGGGGCATGGCTCCTGGCTCCTGAGCATAAGGAAGAAAGGGATTAAAACAGTGGCCATATGCAGGACAGAAGCCACATGTTACCTGCGCCAGAAGTGGACTTCCCCGTAGCTGCAAGAGCACAGCTTGAGATTGAGAGAGCTTGAACCAAAGTGTTCATCTTAGCACCTGGAAGACCAGGGAGCCAACTGAGTTGCTACCAAAACCCAGAAGCTATGACTTCAGAAGAGTCGTAGGGTTGGCACATTCAGCAAGAGTGGATGATCTCTTATTTCTGTGACAATATGCAACCATGAAATTGAAAACGTAAAAGATTACTTTTATAGGACTCTCAGTTCATACATCCAATCTATAGATTATGTTATTAATTTTTCTCCTAATATCTTTGAAAATATACACAAGTAAGAGACATTTGGATGTCCAATAAAGATTTTCTGAGATGTGACTATTGTGACTACAGTTAAGGGGAGTGTTTGTGTTTCCCAATAACCTATTTGTGGGGCTAACAATGCTGTTTTAGTGGTTCTCTTCTTAGCGGAGGTAACTACCTCCCAATATTCTCTCTCTCTTTGATTTCTCTGGAATCTGGTTTATTTTAAAAGAATTATCATTTTAAGTTTCATTAGCTATATTAGTTTGAGTGTGGTAGTCCCTTTTCATGTCAGGCAAGATTTCTGGCATTTGTACATTTTTAAGTGCCTTGACATATAATGAGGTAACATATTTTCCTAATTATTATTAAATTCAGTGTTTCTGAGCGAAGTGAACTTAAAATAAGGGAAATATTAATTGATTCACTAGTAAATTTTCCTGGCTCTGTTACGACACTCTTCTCCCTTCAGTGATCCTTTGATGTGCCCAATTAAGGTCAAATTGATCAGAAACCATGTGTGGATGCCTCTAAATTTACTGGTGAAGGCACCACAAGAATAACAGATAACCGGGACGTTTCTGTTCCCCTCATCCCATGTCTTGAATTTCTCTTTCTACTCTGCTCTAAATTGTTTATTCCTTAAATTCATCCCATAACTATCAAGCCCTGAAATGAGTAATTTGTGTTCATTGCTTTGGATTAACCTTGATGTTGAGGGTTATTCATCCTGGCTCGAATAGACCAGTAACTGTTTGTATAATCTTGGCTTAAGCCTCTTTGGCTTCTTGTTTCTGCACCTGGCCACTATCTCTAACTGGAGAACCTCCTGGCTCAGCATTATCTGCCAAGTCCACCTCTTCGCTTTCCCAAGTTCTGAAATGTTTACCTTGTGACTATCTCGAGCTTTCTTTCTTTCTTTTTTTTTTAAGATTTTATTTATCCATTCATGAGAGACACAGAGAGAGAGAGAGGTAGAGACACAGGCAGAGGGAGAAGCAGGCTCCATGCAGGGACCCCAATGCGAGACTCGATCCCAGGTCTCCAGGACCAGGCCCTGGGCCAAAGACAGGGGCTATACCGCTGAGCCACCCGGGCTGCCCTATCTCGGGCTTTCTTTCAAACTTAGACTTTAGCTGAGACAGTGCTTGTTATGAGAAAAATCAGTTTAACCAAGGTTCTAATCGTTTATGGTCCTGACTGTATCTAAGAGATAGAATCCTCACTTAAGGTGCAAATTATTGCATATGAGATCATAGAGTCTGAGAATCCTGTTGGACCTTATAGTTCCTCAAGTTTAATTGTTTTCTTCTAGAGAGCTGGAAATGTTAAGCTACTTGTTCATGGTCATACAATGTATTACTACTAAAGCTATGTCTAAAAAGCAAGATGTGTAATTTCATTCTAATTGTTTTTCTAGAATTATTTCACTGAAGAAATATGCTTATATTGATAGTCACATCCATTTTCCCAAGGGATGAATGTTCAATTGGGAGACATAGGTATTTCTTAGGTAGAGAGTTGTTCAGTGGGATCTTCCTTTGGCCCTACAAATATGTGTGTCTACTCATTTTTCACACACTCCCATGTATTTCAGTTCAGGCGCCTGGGACATGAGTCAGCCCTAGCAAAACAGGAAAGTTGGAGTTATCTTTGCTGTCTGATCACTTCTGTGTGCCCAGGACCTTTTTTTTCTCTAGTGATTCTTTTTAATAAAACTATTTTGGTGCAAAATAATACATGTACTGGTCTCAATCATGCATATATTGAGAAATGAAATAAAGCAGTCTCTGATGGGGGTCAAATCCAAGAACAGGAATGTATATTCTCCAGTTGAATACAAGCAGTATCGTAGTATGCCAATGTCAAATAAAGCCATCATGTGTTGGTGATGGTCAAGATGAAAGACCATAATTATATCTGAGCCAGAAAGAACACACACACACACACACACACACACACACACACACGCGCGCGCACACACACACACACACACACACACACCTCTAAACCTCAAAAGTGACCAAATATTTCCCTCTCGTGGCCAACACGAGGAACTGCTCTTTATATTTACCAATTGGATCTTTCTCCCTAGCTCCTTTTAATTCACCTTTCCTCCTAGATAAAAATTAAGAGATGAAACCATATAATTGCTTCCATTTTCTGACAGCATCAAATGCAGGATAAAAATGCATTTCTCTCCAGCTTCCCCAAAATATCCTAATACGTGCTCAGATCCTATAACTAGACCCTCCCAACATCACTTGCTGAGATGCCCCAGAATTCCCTAAGGTGTGGGTTCTTCCTCAGGAAAAAGAGTTCAATAACCCAACTTTGCCCCACTACAGTACATTCAAAGTGTCTTTGGAGAAGGGCAATGTAATTATTATAGAGAAATTTAAAAAGTTACATCTGCAAGAGTTATTTGTATTTAAAACCATAATTTTGCAATGAACTTTTTTTTTCCCAGTCTGAGAGAAGATTCACATTAATCATAGAATGAAATAAGTTGTGAGAAAAATAGTTAATTCAATATCCCTGAAATGAATCATTTCAAGTATCATCCTATATTACCTACCAATTAGTCCAAGGTCCTGTCACATGAGGACACTATCCAACCAGTACTTGTTTAAGTACACCGTGCATAAGACAGACTAGATTCTCAAGAAATACCTATTGCCAATAGTGATGACTTATTTTTCTCTTCTACTAACAGTTATCAAGTACCTGTGAAGCATGAGGTATCTCTAGCAGATTGGATTCTGCAATAACAGATGTTGAGAAGAGATATTTGTTCAGATCAACACTTGTAAAAGGAAGGTAAAGGAAGCAAGATTGGTCAGAAAAAGAATTTTTTTTTTCCTCCTCCTCCTCCTCCTCCTCTTCACTCCTAGAAAAAGAAATTGAATCATGTTGCAGGATGACAAAGTCTTGGCCAATTGGTGGATAGCTCTGGATCCAATATCATCCATTAGAGTGTCCTGCATTGGCTCGAAATAGTCATCATTTATACTCTGTCTCTCCCAGTTACTAGATACAGGATGCTCTGTGAGCCACATGTCACCCCAGACAAGATGACTAAAGCTGTCGCATTCACACACAAGTAATTTTAAAAATTGCCATTTTTAACCTATTTCTTTGACAAGGACTTCTTTATGTCATAGGGATTTCTTCATCTTTCTCTGCAGAGCTGCAATTGTCTGATAGCTAACTATTTGGTTCTCCACTAACTTTTATTTATTTCATCACAGCCATTGTTGATTTGTTAATTCCTTTCTTTGTCACTCTTAATCCCATTGTGATTAAGCATCTCTCAAATTTATGGGCAATTTTCATTCTGTTTTGTTGCCTCAGAATTAAATTGTCCTGGGTATTAAAATCCATGAGACAAATAATCAAAAGTAAGAGAATAGAAAGTCCTCAGATGTCACCAACAAGGAAACAGACAAGTAAAATGTGTGACAGGATTCTAACATTTACAAAGCACTAGGAAATTTTATATCAGAATTTGCATAAGTATCTCAATGACCCGTCACTAGCTTTTTTTCTGGAGATTGTGTTATTTATTCATAGTATTATGGCAAAAGGAAATCTTTTATTATCTTCAAAAAACTACACAAAGCATCCATTACATACAAATACAGAGGTTTGCACAGAAATATATACTAACACACACACTCACCACAGATACTGCACCTATGGCTGGTGGGACTATGGTTATAAATTAATTGTTTAGGGAGGATGTAAAAAAGTTGGGCTGCCTGGATAGCACAGTGGTTAAGCGTCTGACTCTTGGTTTCAGCTCTGGGTCATGATCTCAGGGTCCTGAGATTGAGCACCACCTCTGGCTCTATGTTCAGTAGGGATTCAGTGAAATTCTCTCATCTTCTTCCTCTGCCCTCCCCACCTCCCTCTCGCAAATAAATAACTCTTTTAAAAAAAGAAGTCAAAAGTGTGTGTTGGGGGTCAAGTGGTCTGAGAGAGAAGAGAAATGAGAAAAAAAAGGAGAAATGAGAAAGGAAGTTGGAGATAGAGACATGCTTCGTGCGCTCTGATTAGAGACTTACTATTGTACTTGTCATTGTATAGGTTATTTTTTTTTATTTTTTTCAGCAGAATTAAGATATACTTAATACACAAAAATTGAACATATTCAATATATACATACATCCATAATATCAACTCATAATCAAGGTGGTAAACATATCCATCACTCCCAAAACATTTCTTGTGTTGTCTGGCTTGTGTGCCTGTGTATGTATATGTGTGGTAAGGAAACAGCATGAGATTTATTCTTTTAAGTTTTTAACACCATATTGTTAACTAAAGACACTATGTCACAGAGCCAATATGTAGAACACATGTATCTTGTATAACTGTAGGTTTAAACCAATTTAGCAACTCCCTGATTCTGCCCTCATCCATTGGCATCCATCATTCTATTTGCTATTTCTATGAGTTTGGCTATTTTAGATATCTCATAGAAATGGAATCATGCAGTATTTGTCCTTCTGTGTTTTGTTTTTTTCTCTTAGTATAATATTGTTCTGGCCCATTCATGTTACAAATGGTAGGATTTCCTTTTTTTCTAAGGATAACTAATATTTCACTGTATGTATATACCATATTTACTTCATCAGTTCATCTGATGATGGACATTTGGATTGTTTCTATCCTTGGATTTGTGAATAATGTTGCAGTAAATATGGGAGTGCAGCTATCTCTTTGAGATTCTGATTTCACTTCTTATGGATGTATATCTAGGAAGAGGATTTCTGTATCATATGATAGTTCTAATTTTAACTTCTTGAAGACACTCTATACTGTTTTTCATAGTGGCTGCATCATTTTGCATTCCCACTTATAGTTCACAAGGGTTTTGATTTCCTTACATCCTCACCAGGACTTGGTCTTTTGTTTGTTTGACAATAACCATTCTAACAGCTATTATTATTTAGGATATCATACCCCTAATGAGTTGATATCTCATTGTCATGTACTGATGTTAAGCACTTTCCTATATCTGTGAGTCATATGTATGTCTTCTTTGGAGAAATGTCTATTCCAATTCTTAACCCACTTATTCACTGAGTTATTTGTTTGTTTATTTATTTAGCTATTAAGTTGTGGGAGTTATTTATAAGTTTGGAAATTAACCCTTTATAGTAACCCATACTTACAAGTTGTAAAATTTTCTGTCACGTTATTGTTTACCTTTTGATTCTGTGGATGGTTTCCTTTGCTGTACAGAAGCTTTTTAGTTGGATGTAGCAAACGTCTAGGTTTTTACTTTTGGTGTCTTATAGATGTACGTATCCCCAAGATCAATGTCATGAAGCTTTATCTCTATCGACAAACTGTTAAGTACACTAATAAAAAAGAGAGAGAGAACCTCAAGTAAGTGAAATTAGAAATGAAAGAGGAGACATTGCAATTGATATTGTGAAATACAAAGGATCATAAGAGAATACTATGAACAATGATACACCAACAAATAAAATAATCTAGATGAAATGGATAAATTGCTAGAAACAAATATTCTACCAAGACTGATTCATGAAGAAATAGAAAATCTGAACAAACCAATTACTTGTAAATTGACTACATTTGACAAATCAGAAATAAAATCTCCCAACAAAGAAAAGCTCAGGACTGGATAGGACATATCATTCAATTCTCAAATATAAATTTATTAAGTAAATATTATATTTTATTTTTTTTACAGATGAATAAGCTGAAGAGCAGAGATGTTAAGTAACACAAAGCCAGGATACCACAAACACTGATAGCCTGACTCTAAAAACATATTCTTTCCACTATCATGTTGGTTATAAAGCCTACTACAGGGTTGTAGTCTGCCCAGCTCACTGAATTTCAACTTAAAATGTTCAGTTTTTTGAATATTTAGAGGATATGTTTATACTACCTCACTACTACAGTAGCTCAAATTCATCTTTTCTTTCTCTGAGCTTCCTTTAAAAAACTTCCCTAAGAGTTATCCATGACCTATTGCTGTTTGCATCAAAGGCTTCCTCACATCTTTGGAGCTAGCTGTCTCTCTTGCCATAACTTTAAATTCTTTCAATACTCTCATTCTGATTTACTGTCTCAGATATAGACACATATGTATCTATACAAAGTAATTCAAATTTGATGTGTCCATGTTTGTGTTCATAAGCACTCCAACAAAATCAGTGTTTTCTCAGTAGCTATTTCTGTTCCTGACTGCAACATCATCAATTCTTCTGAAATTTGAAATCAGATGAAAATTTGGGTCCTTGACTCTTTTTATCTTTTTCCTTCTTTAGGCAATTATTTGGCTTCAAAAGAAAAATATATTTAAAGTAATATATTTTTAATATTTATTTATTTATTTATTTATTTATTTATTTATTTATTTAAAGAGAGAGAAAGAGAGAGAAGGAGGAACAGAGAGAGAGAATCTTAAGTAGGCTCCGTGCCCAGCCTGGAGCCCAATGTGGGGCTCAATTTCATGACTCTTAGGTCATGACCTGAGCAAAATCAAGAGTCAGCCACTTAACCAACGAGCCACCTAGACACTCCCAAAATATCAATGGGATTTTAAAATATCAGTTAATTTCCATTCCCACAAACATCATAAAGGTTTATCCACTATTTATTGACAAGATTATTGAAATAAATCTGTCTTTTTCTAGGCACACTTTATCTAATTCTTCATACTCAACAAGTCCAGATTGGCCTGGCTAAATACATAATCTATAAGTAGGATATTACCTTTCAAAAACTATCTGGGATTCCTATTTATTTATTTATGTATTTATTTATTTTTCCTTTCCTCCCAGCTATATAATGTATTTTTATTTCAAGTCTGTTTCTTCCATCAGGAGTGAGAAATAGAGGCACACTATATTTGATAGTCTTGTTTGTTTCAATGCAAAATCATATATTATTATTTCCAGTCATATTATTGTACAGACTAATTTTATCATAGCTACATACTCTTACATATCTTTCTTTTTTAAAAATTTAAGTATAATGAACATATAGTGTTATTAGTTTCAGGTCTACAATTTAATGATTCAAAAATTCTGTACATTAATCAGTGCTTATCAAGATAAGAGTACTCTTAATTTATTTTATCTGTGTTGTCCCTCCTCCCACCCACCTGCCCTCTGGCAACCACCAGTTTGTTTTCCGTATTTAAGAGTCTGGTTTTTGTTTGTCTTTTTTCTTCTTTGCTCATTTATTTTTTTAATTTAGTTTTTATTGGTGTTCAATTTACCAACATACAGAATAACCCCCAGTGCCCGTCACCCATTCACTCCCACCCCCGCCCTCCTCCCCTTCTACCACCCCTAGTTCGTTTCCCAGAGTTAGCAGTCTTTACGTTCTGTCTCCCTTTCTGATATTTCCCACACATTTCTTCTCTCTTCCCTTCTATTCCCTTTCACTATTATTTATATTCCCCAAATGAATGAGAACATATAATGTTTGTCCTTCTCCGGCTGACTTACTTCACTCATCATAATACCCTCCAGTTCCATCCACATTGAAGCAAATGGTGGGTATTTGTCATTTCTAACAGCTGAGTAATATTCCATTGTATATATAAACCACATCTTCTTTATCCACTCATCTTATTATTTAAAACAATTCCAAATCTCCTACCCTGCGCTAAAGATACTCTAGCATTATTCATGCATTTCTCACACCCAGAATGCTGTGCCTTCTCCACTATAAACTTTTGCTTCCCATCTCCCCATATGCAATTGAAACCCCATCTCATAAGCCAAGGATGGCTAACCCCATCCTAGCCAAGGATGACTTGCTTTATTCTGCATTAAAAAATAACTTTGTTTATACCTTTCTTAATTAGGTATACAGTACTTCCTTAGAGAATGAATGTTGGCTTCTACTCTACAGTATACTTATGGCAGGGATAATACCATTCTTCACTCTTGCTTGGTCAGCCTTCCTCAAATGGATTTTTCCCTACATTTTGTCATTAACGATAATTGCCCTGTATTATGTTAGACTCACTAGAAACAACTTAGAAAAGTGTTGTATTGAGGGTGCACTTTCAGATAAAAAGAGTAAGATCTAGAGGAAATATAGTAAACATGGATGTTGCTTCAAGTAAAGATTAGATTCCATCAGATCTTACAGGGACCTCTGGAATACAAATCACAACATAGAGTTCTTTCTACCCTATGGTAAGGAAGATAAACAGTGGTAATCTCTGTCAGTTCATCATTGGCCCATGGCTCCCTCCCACTTCTGGAGCCAGGAATGTATAATCTCCTAGAAGAAGCAATTCCTGTTGGGATGTATGTGGTCTACAGACAAGATGGCAGCTATGCATAATTTGCAGCTAGAGTGTATGTATATAAACTGGGTGAGGCTATCTGGTCAGGGCACCAACAATATCTACTGTGACATAATTCTTGCACCATTCAAGTGAACCTTCTCCCATTAAGTTTCAACTTATTTTTTTCACTAAGTTTACTTCATTCAGGCTCTGTTCCTTCAGGATTTCATTTAATAACAATTTCTAGGAGAAATTATATGAACAGAGAAAATTCCCTTCTGCTGCATTTGATCTTGAACTTGTAAATGATACTCATCACCTCCTTCCTCCACCACTCTTCTAGATTACCCTCCTCTTGGCTAGCATTTCTGGTGTGAATGCTTCAAAATGCTCAAATCACAGTCATAGATTGAAGCTTAATGGAAATCCAGCTGTGTCCCTGGTAGAAATGTTTCCCTATGACAACCAAAACTTGGGATCCACAGAACCTAAAATTACAGTACCAGGAAGCACAAGTACTCCAAGTGAATGACTGAAAGTGATGATGGATAAAACATTTCCATCCTTATCCTTTGGTTTCCAGAGTTATGTGCTCTACCTCTTGGGGGAATAGCACGATGTAATGATCACTCTTAAGGCATTGTTTTCAAGAAGTATCACATAATGGCCTTCAACATGTTATTTCGTTTTATGTCAGGCTGGAAGTTTGTAGATAAGCTTAAGAAATGTAACTCCATTCCTCCTATAGCTCAATACAGGCCCAATACAATCATCTTTGACTCCTGAATCTCTATTGTACACTCCATTCATTTCATCATCATATCCTATTGGTTTTGCATTCAAAATATGTTGAGTATGCTTTTTCGCACAGCTTCTATTGTTAGCACCATAATCCAAGCCACAATAATCCTTTACTTCCAGGCCATAAAACTGAGTCTTCATTATTTTATCCTTCCTTATACCCAACTACACTTCTGATAACACTTCTGATACACTTCCTTTCTAAAACATGCTGGTCCATATCACTCTTCTGTTATACCCCTGATGATGGCTTTCCATGTTACTCAGAATAAAATCCAGGATTTCTTATGAAAATCTACAAAGCATACTTTGTATCCAAATAACTTGCATTTCAATCACAGATCAGAATCTTATATTTTGTGTGAAATAGCAAGCTAATAGAATTACTTTTGTCTCAGTGTAGTATCTAGAACTATATCAGTTGGTGCATAGTAACTTATTTATAGCAGTTCCCGGTATTAAAATAGCATTATAGGGGGTGCCTGAGTGGCTCAGCTGGTTAAGTGTCCAACTCTTGATTTTTGGCCCAGGTCATGCTCTCAAGGCTGTGAGATAAAGCCCCACATCAGGCTCTAAAAGATTCTCTCTCTCTCCTTCTCTCTCTGCTCCTCCCTCAGCCTCTCTCTCCCTCTTAAAAAAAATAGCCTTACAAGAAGTTTAATATTTTTGTTGTTTTTGTTCTTATTATTGCTGACAATGTCTTCTCTATTTTTTTAGTGATCATTAAAAAATATTTTTCATATCATATAATATTCAAAAACATATCAAATGGATATGTAATATTCTTATTATATGCCATTTTCATTTCTTTCATCTATTCACTTAATCATGTACTCCAATCTAGGTATTACAGAAGCTCTTGGACTCACTTTGGTGAAAAGAAGTCTATATGAAGCAGAAAGCAATAACACAAAGTAAGAAACATATGCATAAAATATATGATTGAATGTGTCTATTATTTTCTCTGATAATCCTACTATAAGATATATTTTTTTTCTCCCTGACATTATGCTTAAATACTTAATGCCATATTAAAATATTCTGATGAAAGGCTTCTGTAAATATGGGGAACACTGTGGAGAAAGTCTTATCCTTTTCTTTCTTTCCTGGAATAGTTTGGGCTTATGGGGAGAATTGGGTCCAAGTAGAGGTTAAATTTTAGTTCTTTCTATATAACTTTTACATGTGTCCAGGGTACTATGTGCAGAAATAATGCTGCTGTCCAATCACTTCTCAACTATCAGCAGTCATGATTATAGAGGAAACTGCATGAACCTCAGAAGACAAGAGAGACAAATGTATATGAATGATATCAGTATTGTATGTTCTACTGATCAATTCATGACATGGAGCCAGAAAGAGTGAATATTTCCCAGGATGAAACTTCAATAAGTCATATTAAAATGAACAAAAATGTATTAATTCTTTGAGCTGAAATCTTAGAATACATTGCTTTTTAAATACTTTTATTTCTTAATTTAATGGCTATCTAATTTTCTTTAATATTTGAGAAAAATTAAATAAAATTCTATTTTCATCAACACCTTCCCATCCATCCGAAGAGTGTACCTCTTTGTCATTTGGATACTGAAAAATACCTTGTTAAAAGGTATATTCCAGGCATGTAGCTGCAGAAGTTAAAAAAAAAAACTATAATATTCAAAATGTATAATACAGATATTCTTTTTGAATTTCATAATTTAGTCAAAAGTTTTACTAATTTGCACTCAGGCTGAATGATTTTTTTGAGCTGTCTTCCTTCACCTAAATTGAAATGTTGGGGGATAATGTCTTCTATCTGCAAGGAATCATATTATATTTATTTTCTATACAATATTTTCTTAGAAACATTATATATGTTAATATGTGAATTATTTATCCCTTGAAAAGCAGGGAATTAGAGTCAAAAGGAAAATAGATCTTATATTCTCTTGACTAATGTAAATACATACTCTGAGCTTAGAGAAAAAGGAATAATATTATGAGCCAATCAAGCTGAGAGGTCTCTCTTCCAAAAACAATCTATATATATAAGATAAATAAGTGGCCAGAGAACATCTCTGAAAACTCACTTTTGTCCCATTTTTCTATTTTTTATCTCTCATGTCACAATCTCTTATTAGAACTGGAAACTGGAGTCAGGTAACTTACATTTTACCATCATAAGATAAAAGGGTTGGTCTCCACCAAGCTCTCCATTCTTTTGGACTTAATCTCCAGTGAGTGTGTGCACTCGTGTACATGTGCTCACACACACACAACTTTTTTGTTTGTTTGTTTTTTCTTTGTTTGTTTGTTTTTTAAACCTTCTAAAACTTAGTGGTTGGGAAACTGTGTTTCAAAGGAATATTCTTGGGATGCCTGGCTGGCTCAGTGGTTGAGCGTCTGCCTTCGGCTCAGGGTGCGATCCCAAAATCCCAGGATCGAGTCCCATATCCGGCTCCCTGCATGGAGCCCGCTTCTTCCTCTGCCTGTGTCTCTGCCTCTCTCTCTCTGTGTCTCTCATGAATAAATAAAATCTCAAAAAACAAAACAAAACAAAACAAAACAAAGGAATATTCTCCTTTACATATCTACCAAAGTACATATGGTGGCTTTCCTTATTCTTTTTAATTTCATGAGGCCAAAATTTTTTTTTTTTTAATTTTTGCTCTGAGCCCCACTCCCATGAGATAGGGAGAAAAATTTATGTTTTATTATGCCCTATTACTCCTTGAGGAAATGATGGGCTTCTTAGCAATGGTTACCAGCTGGGCTCCATGGTTCATGAAGAGTAAATCTTTCCCCAATTAGTTGTTCTGATGTGAAAAATGGAATTAAAGTTAAAAGACTTGTGGGAAGAACAGCAAAGATAAGGAAGGACAATTTTAGGTTGGTGTGCATGTGAAATATAGAATATCAATTACCACTTCTCCTAAATCAAATATTTCTGGAGTAACTGGGTATTCTCTCCTTTATTACTTCTTGCTCTTTGGAATCTCACCCACTCAGTGATTTTTTTTTTCCCCCATTACATTTCAGGAATTAGTTTCAAACTTTAATTCAAACTTTAGCTGACACATTGTGTATATATTATTGTAACAGATTTTTTTTAAAGTTCTATTTTCAGGGGGTAAAGAGTAGTATAATAATCCTGAAAACATCTTAAACATCAAGAGGCTCTTGGGAAACTTTTTTGTTTTTTTGTTTTTTGATGCAAGGAATCTAAACAGAGGGAACTCAAAGCCAATAAAAAAGGATGGGTTTTAAAACTAAGAGCCATCAAAATCTCAGAAGTGGCATAAAGTCTTTAAATCCATGATATATTTCATAGACAAATGCCACTCTTTCAAATTGTAATATTTAAAAAGTGCTAAATTCATAGGTAGAAAAAATATCAGGATATGAAGAATTTGTTTACATCCAAGCATTTTAAGACACATCACATCTTTAAAAACAGGCAGAGAACTCAGAAAATATACTTATTCTGTATCTAAATTAAAAATCTCTATGATAAGCATGGATTCTTATATCACCTTAATAATTTCTTGGCATTTCTCCCATATATATATTTATATAGATGATTGTCTTCATTTTGCTCATACTTTTCATTACATTATTGGATTCTTGCTCTTCCCTAACACACCTTCTGCACTTTCTATCCTTCTTGACTCTCCTTCCTCTCTCTTTTTTTTTTTTTTTTTTAATCTGTCATTCTCAACAGTTTTGGTCTCAGGAAACAAATACCCTCTTAAAAATCATTGAGGATCCCCCAAAGATTTTATGTAAGATGAATATATTAGCACAATATTAAAGGTTAAAAATTTTAAATAGTTATTTTTATGGATATGTTAAAAACATAATGCTAAATATATTAAATTTTTACACAACTTACATTTATGTGAATAACTTTTCTAAAATTAAAAAAATTACTAAGCAGAAGAGGATAGTTTTACATGTTTGTAAGTCTGTCTTATGTTTAGTTTAATGGAACATAGTTAAATACTAATATGTGTGTGGGTTTTTTTTAAGATTTATTATTTATTTGAGAGGGCTTGCATAGGGAGAAGAAGAGAGAGAATCCTAGGTAAATTCCCCACTGAGCATGGAGCCCAATGTGGATCTTAATCTCAGAACCCTGAGACCACAACCTGAATCAAAACCAAGAGTCAGAGAATTAATTGATTGCCCCATCCAGGTGCCCCTAAACCTGCTTTTGCATTCAGTGTATTGTAATATGCTGTTCTGGTGAAAGTATACAACAAAAACCAGGCATCACACAGAGAAGTATTAGAAATGCCAGTATTTTAAAAATATTTTCAGATAATTGTGAATATTCTCTGATACTATACCAAAACTTCACAATTTATAATGTGAATGTGTGAAATCATTATTGTTTTTTTGTTTTTTTTTTACTCTATTATAATCTATTGATTTCTCCTGTGCTTTGAATGAGTTTTTTATCTATTCAGGATTTTCTGCCATCACGCCCTGGTCATTTGGAAAATAATGGCTCACTAAACTATGAAGATCATACAAATGTTGGAATTTTTTTTTATAAATACCTAACAGATGCACACTCATTAATATCATCACCAATCTTATAAAAAATTAACTGTTGAGAAGCTGTCAAGTTCAGAGTGGCAGATACAAGTTTAGCAAAATTCTAATTGTGCTTGAAAGCATGAGTTTTATTATTTGCAACAAATAGTGTCAATATTCTTTGAAGTAACAGTAAGTCTTCAAGCTTAGCCTCAGAAGTCAGTCTTTGACTCTATTCTCACTCTTAAGTAATATCATCTTAGTCCCAATTTTTTAAATACCATGTATATGCTGATAGTTTTAAAATGCATATTCTCAGAGCATCACATTCATTTTTGAGAAAATTCATGACAATTACCTAGACCATCATTTCTGTGTCTATCATTCTTCCAAATAAGAACGGTACTCTTTTAAAAAGAAGTGTCCAGGTCACTTCACAACTCAATGACCATGTACATTCTTTCAGTCTGAAAAAAGAAACATAATTTAATCTTTTTTTTTTTTTTTGATGAGGTGCACTGAAGTAATAGGGGACAACTAGCAAATTCTTTGACTTCTTTCCATATTATTTATTTTAATATTGTGCTTCATGGTTCTGCTTATGTTACTAAGATATCTTCACGTGTACTTTACCATGGAGACTCTTCAACATAATACTTATAGAGTCCACCCATCAATTAAGATAAAAGCTTTGGTTCTCTCTATTCTGCTGTTCTATGTAGATGATCTTTCTTTTATCTCAATCACAAAGACTTTCCTCAGGGCTCTTATGTCTCTTCAAGGATGCTGATTTCCTGTCCTCATACTGGAAAGTACCCTATTAACATCTAACTAGCTACTCACTACATACATAAAATATATGCCCTGGGACTTTGAGTTTACTATAAGAATATTTGATAGAAAAAAAACATATCAAAGAATATGAAGAAAATATATCAATATTTGTTTAACTAGTTACCATGTTTGGCCATTAAATTTAGTTAATTACATTCTGGAAGACTGAATAAAAATGGAAATGTGATAGATTATGTACTTCTCATTATCTGATAAAAGGAGCTTATACTAATTATTTAAGGGAGCTCGTTTTTCTTGATACTAAATGAAAAGACAATGTATCAACCTAAGGGACAGATTACTATTCAACTAAATCATTAAGAGACACTATGATGGCTTTTTTAAGGGGATCTATCATATGGAAATTAAACTATAAAAATGAGGTCACATCGGTTACTAAAAGCTTAGCCCATTTGGGAACACAAAACATCCTTTCTGGTTTAAGAAAACTCACTTTGTAAGTGGTTATTTAATTAAAAAAAAATTAATGCCTGCGTTTGATGTTGGGGAAAAAAGTGTAATGCATAAAGTAGCCTTCTTCAAGAATGTTAATGAAAATTCCTAGCAACAGTTTTTGCTCTTTCATTACTTTTTTAGACAAGTTGCAACCCTTCACTTACTAGACCTTCAACTTTTTTTTTTCATAATTTAATTCAGGAAACATTTATGAGCATTAACTAGGTTAACAAGATACTTTGCTAAGACCTGAGGACGCAGAATTTATGCACTGTTCATTTTTATCAAAGTTAGGAAGCTGGTCTTGGGTTGCCCTCTGTAATGACACTCCCACTGTAGTGAATCTGTTATCTTCTGCCAAAAGCAGTTTTTTTTTTTTTTAAAGACTCACTGTGCAGCATAATAGCTAAGTGGGGGATTTAAAGATATATTTCATTTATCAAAAAAGTAGTGAGTGCTTTCAATACTGGTAGACACACATAGTCTAAGAGATGAAGCTGCACTGTATATTTCTTCCTTTTTTATTTTATTTCCCTAGTAAGAAGTATATTCATTAAAATGCCAATTTGACATTCCAAATGTGACATTTACTACAGACTTGATATCCCTTTTCTTTTTCTTGCATTCAAGTATATATGAGATACACCAAAATGAACTTTTCTAAACTCAGAACATAGTCTCATCCATATTTTCCCATTGCTCAGGTACACAGCTCAGTACATCACTCATTTCTCAGTCTCAAGAATCACTTTGTCTAAACTAGTTGTTTCAGTGCATTGACTTTGGTCATCCTTAATCCCCTGAAGACAACATTGGGAAGAATAAATAAAATGGAGGCGCTAACCCCTCTTTCTTTTATATCTCTATTTTGTGAGTAGAAAGATCACTTAATACCACATGTTCCATTTAAAACATTGCAGAGGAGATGTAGTATGAAACTACATGTTTCTTATCTGCATAGCACCAGTTGAATCCATATTCCCATGAATTTCCTGCCACTGCACTGAGTATTCTTTTCATCATGCAGCCAGTTTATACTAATTCCCTTTCAGCACAGCTTCCAAGAGTGTGAATCTATCATTTGTAGTGGAGTAACATGAAGATTCACCATAGTTCTGGGCAACTGGGTTTTGGTAACATTACTGCATTTCCTAAATTGGATGTCAATAAATCATCTTTAAGTGACTTTAAAGTGGCTGATGGGCTTGAGGTCACTTAGAAGTATGCCTCTCTGCCAAAACTGATGTTACTCTTACATTTTAAACTGTCAGTCTGAGCACATGCATTTGCTAGAGATCATGAACTTAGTCTCTAGGGTTGGTTGTGATGACATTCCACCAATATGCGTAGGATAGATAGAATAACTTACTTTTTCAAATTACATATGAATGGTAGGCAAAGAAAAAGCCTTCTATGACCACTAAAAAAAAAAAATCACCTGAATAACTTTCCAAGAAGAAAATTACCTTTAATGTTATCATTTCAATCTAATGCTATTGATTTGTACATCCAGATGTCTAATGTGTCAGTTCATTTAACGGGCCAAATTCCTTTAGAAGTTAAAGTTTTCTATAATTATGACCAAATCTGGGAAAAAATGTCTTTAATAATTCAAAATCACACAGTCATTGTAAAATATTTATCCATCACTACTATATGTTAGACACTGTGCTTCTCTTCTAGATATTCAAAGATAAATTAAATGAGTTTCCTAGCATCCAAGTTCTACAGTTTAGCAGAGGAATTAGATATATAAACTAATGAATAAAAGATATTCACTCCACAACAGATATATACATTAAGAAGATGTTGAAGCCCACAAGCATCCCTTTGTACTTTAGAATGCATGGAACCCTTCCTGAGGAGGAAGCATGAGCTTAAAAATGCATCATACCTTTATCCACTCATTTGCAGTGGAAGTTATTTTCCAAAGCAGTTTCATTTTCCTCCTTGAATTGCATTTCTTTGCAATGTTCTATTTCTGAGGCAGAGCCTTGAGGCTATTTTCCTCCAGATGGGAAGAGAAACACAGTCTGACTCAAAATATGTGTCATTGGTCAGCTTTGAGTCTTAAAGAGACCTTATCGGCAAGGTGGCAGTAAAGTCAAGTTTTATGTGGGGAGGAAGAGAGGGAGATTTACTCAAGCTAATATGTTAATAGCAAGGTGAAGAAACTAGATAATAGTGTTACTGTATACCCAGGATAGAAAGATGAAGAAGGATGGTGAGAGCTGAAATACTGTGAAACATCCTGGTCCTCATGTACCCTGCTACCCATAGGCTCACTTGAGACTGAGCTTCAAGAGGAAAGTCATTTGAAATACATAGATAAATGTGTATAGGAAGCTGGGTCAAAGACAATAGGAAAGGATCAGCTCAAGTCATGCCTTATGGGGATTAAAAAGAAAGAGCTGCCAGACTCTAATGTGCAAATAAGACACAGTAGAAAAAATAAAGACACTGTTGGAGACAGATAGAAGAGCCTCAGGAAGTGCCCTGGGTTCCCTGTGGTTTTCAGAAAATTTAAAGGTACCTGAGTATCCAAATGAAGGTTTCTAAGAAAATGTAAATTCTCAAAGGCCTGGGATCATAACAAAGTGGTCATCATCAACAAGGGCTTGCCAACTCTGAGCAAATAGCTGAGTCCACAGGCTTCAGATGAAGGAGCAAACATATCAGTTCCCAAGGCCACTTAGACAAACCCTACATCACACCATACAAGAAATACATCAGTCAGCCACTCCATTGAGAATGATGAGAACCAAAGGTCAACTTTATAGTCCAGAATATCACCTCTTCTCAAGTGTTAGTAAGGACTCAGACTTTTTACACACCTACCACTCATATGAAGGAGAGGTGTGTAGAATGAGGACAAGGAGTCATTTGAAAAACACTTTTCAAACCAGCCCCAATAGGGCAGTGGACACTAAACATGTTGAGGACTTATTCTTTAGAAATGGCTGAGAAAGTCTTCAAATATAGGCTTAAATCTGGCTATCAACTAATGGAATAGTAGCTCTTAAGGGAAATCAAATCAGACATAAGAAATAAAGAAGCTATACTGTCTTATATTTTTTAATTGTTTTAAATATTTTACGTATGTATGTATTTTAGAGAGAGAGTGGGTAGAAGGAGGAGGGGGAAAGAATCTCATTCAGAAACTACACTGAGTACAGAGCCTGATATGGGGTTCAATCTTAGATCCTAAGATCATAACCTGAGCCCAAATCAAGAGACTAACACTTAACTAACTAAGCCACATAGGTGCCCCTCCACACTCCCTTTAATTGATCTGAGTGTACTGTGAGTGTATCTGTGATATTACCCTACATGTGTTAAAAGACATACAGGCACAGTTTTAGTAGCTAAATATACAATTGATGGAAAAGATAAATAAAGCTGTGTTTCTCAGGAATTTCATATTGAAGTGAGAAATGTAGACAATGCAAACATATATTAAAGTATGAGATCTCTTATATTAGAAAGAAAGTGTCTTATGGAAGAGCCTAGGAGGGATACCTATCCAAATCTTCTGAGTAGAAAGTAATCAAGAAAAACTTTCAGAAAAATTAATTTCTGAGAGGAAACATGAAGGATAAGGCAAGACATCCTGAGGGAGTCTGGCTTCAGAATTGTGAGTACATATGTACGTTGCTGTGTCTCGTATATTTCATGGTATTGACCTGGTCTAGAAATGCTCTCAGGGGGCAGGGTCCTGAGTCATCTCTCCAGATTATGCAGTGTTTCCTCATTTATCTTGACAATGCTTAAATGAAAGCAGATCAGACACATGGGACTGAACCATCTAATTTATTATTCCATCACAGAGGAAGATATCAGCTAGCTGGAGGTCTTCCATGAGAGAACATAGGGTTTTCTCCTTGGACCTCTCCAGTTCAGTGTGTTCATCGATAATCACAAGGAAGATATAAAGGGCATGTTACTCAATTCACAACAAGCTGAAGGGATAGTGACTACAGTAAAAGATTTAAGATCCAGAGTGTTAATAGCTTCAAGTCATTTTATAGCCACTGGAACACTTTATAGCCACCTGAACACTTTTTTTTTATAGTACCTGAACTTTGATACAAAAACTTACAAGTATGCAAGTATAAATATTACAAGATAAATTTTATCAATAATATATGTCAGAAAAGAATAAGAAAAAAATAGAAGTTAAGGATTTAATCAATATATACTCAAGGAAAGATGAGAGTGCGACTCTGGTCAGATGAATGCAATGGAATATTGTAGGCACTGTTAATAGGAATATAATACCTATAAAAATAAAAATAGTATATAATTTCACTCATATGGAATTTAAGCAACAAAATGAATGAAGAAAAAGACTAAAAAAGATTTATTTTAGGGGCACCTGGGTGGCTCAGTTGTTGGGCATCTGCCTTCGGCTCAGGTGGTGATCCCAGGGTCCTGGGATCAAGTACCACATCAGGCTCCCTGTATGGAGACTGCTTCTCTTTCTGTCTGTGTTTCTGTCTTCTCTGTGTGTCTCTAATGAATACATAAATAAAATCTTGATGAAAGAGAGAAATTTATTTTCTTTTATTTTTACTTATTTTTTCTTATTCCAGTATAGTTAGCATACTGTGTTATATTAATTACAGGAGTACAATGTAATGACTCAATGGAGAGGAAGTGGGTTGGGGGATGGGTGAAACAGATAAAATGGATTTAGAGTACACGTATCTTGATGAGCAGTGAGAATTGTTGAGTCATTATATTGTACCTCTGAACCTGTACAAGACTGTATGTTAACTATACTGGAATTAAAAAAAATAAAATAAAATAAGAAATATAATATTTTCAAGAAAGGAATAAAAAGCCCTTGTTAAGTACCCTATTTTTCAGGTCACATCTGGAATATTGGGTGGGTCTGAGCTCTATAATTCATTTATATAAATTATAAAGTATCTATTCAGTCAATAAATGTTTCATGAGTTGCTTATTATGTGTAAATGATTGTTTCATTGATTCAGGATAAATAATCTGTTGGTCTTTAGCAGAACAAGTTAATGGTCTTTATTGATATATATTCAGGGAAACTCAGCTAGACTGGAGTTGTAGACAAGGAGTTCATCAGAAGACAAAGTCTATGAAATACTAGAATGTATGTATTTGATAATAATTTGATATGTAATTTGGAAATAAGGTAAAACTTTGTGAGATTAAGACAGTGAAGAATAATAAGAAGGCATTTAAAGGCTTAAGCACAGGACTAGCATATTTTAAAAAATTATTCTTTATAAATGTAATATAAATTTTATAAATTGTAATATTTTCCTTTCTTTTTAAAAAATTTTTTTTCTTTAATTATTTATGATAGTCACACAGAGAGAGAGAGAGAGAGAGAGAGGCAGAGACACAGGCAGAGGGAGAAGCAGGCTCCATGCACCGGGAGCCCGATGTGGGATTCGATTCCAGGTCTCCAGGATTGCGCCCTGGGCCAAAGGCAGGCACCAAACCGCTGCGCCACCCAGGGATCCCAATATTTTCCTTTCTTCATGTGGAAAGTTCTTTCTAATAGACCCATTTTATTTAACATTTGAAAATTCATTCATTAGAGTATAGAATGGTCTTCTTATTTGCTTTCAGTTCTCAGGTAACTAGTGAGGTTTGACTTTAATGCTGTGAGACGAAGGACCAAAGAAAATCTATCAGTGAACCTATTTGAGAATTACACAAAAAATAAAAAATAAAATAAAAATTCCAAAGGTTGTTTACTTTGTCAAACATTAATAAATTGAGAAAATTCACTCAATGACTTTCATATCCTAGGAGAAATTTCCAGGACCACTTCACAATGCAAAACTTCAGATTTTGAAAGATACTATATTGTTATTTTTTTTAGTGTAAAATACCTGATTATGCTTTTCTGGTATTATTTTTCCAAAATTATTTCAACAAAATTAAATGCCAGTAACTTTATGAGGTTCTGTGGATACAAAATAATAAACTAGTCTCTACCTTTGAAAAGATCAGATCACATATTGGTGCCAGGAAACCCTCACAACCTCAAACGGTTACAATATAATGTGATGAATGACGAGTGAAACTATACAGAGGACATTAGCATAATATAGAGAGGACTGATTATTTGTTCTGCTGAAAGATTTGGGGAAACCACAAAGAGGGTAAGAATTTCACTTGGAAACATAAGAGAAAGCTCTGGAGAGACACGGAGACTATCTCTAGAGTAGGGTTTCAATCTATAATCTCTGGCATCCATCTCAAATTTTCATCAAAGGGACTTTATATTTAGTTCAATTCAGCAAACATATATTTAATGCTTATCATGTTTGAGGTACTGTTCTAGAAATGTAAATAAACTTATTAAAATTATTTATATTACTTCTTAGTGCTATTACCAACTAGACCTGTTCTAGGTGCTTTACAGGTATTATACATTTAATTTTGAGAAGAGTGAGATTAATAAAACATTATTTTCTATAGCTTATTTCCCATAGTATCTAGGGATGGAAGGAAGATATATATTCAATACTGTCTTAGTCGGTTAAGGCTGGTGACAAAAATACCCTAGACTGGGTGACTTAGACAACAAACATTTATTTCTCACAGTCTTAGAGTCTGAAAAGTCCAAGATCAAGACATTGGCAGATTCAGTGTCTGTTAGGGCCCTCTTCCTGGTTCATAGGTGATTGTCTTCTTGCTGTGTCCTCACATGGGAAAAAGAGTGCAAGAGAACTTTCTTGGCTCTCTTTTGTAAGGGCACTAACCTCATTCGTGGGGGTTCACACTTAGGGTCTACTTTTTTCACAAAGGCCCACCTCTTAATGCCATCATAATTTCAACATTTTAGTATGGAGGGACATGAACCACTTGAGTGTTACAGTATATTGCAGATACCGTGTAGTTAGTGTAATTATGAATGAGCACACAGGTTAATACCATAAAAACACTAGAGACAGGATTTTTGCCTGATCTCAGCAGAAAAGTTAGGTTAGGGAATTGTGGGAAATTTTTTATGTTAGCCTTCATAAAGAAGATGATACCCAAGCTCTACTCTTCGATGGATAAAATACTGGAGAGAAGCTGAGGTTCCTAGTAAGGTAAGAGACAGGAAGAGCTGATTCTTTAAAGTGTATGAAATGACCCTAGACTCAGAAAAGTAAAGCAACATACTTGAAGCTGCACAACTAATATGTGTTAGAACAAAGTTATCTGATAAAAGAAATAACTTTTAAATTTTATAATTGGATCATAACTAATAAACTTAATACGTCGATGTTTGTGAGATCAAAATGTTTTTATTTAATCAAAAAGAATTCTTACTCACTGACTGGTGTCCTAAGCCCTGCCTCCTCTGAGTGCAAGATCTATTGCCAACTATTTTCTGCTTTGAGCCCAGCAGTGTACACACCATTCAAACTTAAATGGGGCATTCATTTAGAACTTCACTATAGGTAGATTCTATACAGAGACTGACTTATTGCTTCTTGAGTAACAGTGCCTGATTAGTTTCTTTTGTCACTTAATGGGGGAATCAGATAAAACAATAAATAAAAGTACTATGGTAGATAAGAATGGCATAACTTGTTTAGCTCTCACCTGTGTTATTGGATTGCTCCAAAGTCCCAGAGAAAGTGAACAGAGTCAATTGCATAGCCTCTTTCTGTACATGAGGAAATGAAACCCCAGAGAGGGGATGGAAGTTGCTGGAGAATGCTGACTCTCAATCCAGTACTCTAAAGAGCACATCCAGACTTCTCATCATGAGATGATATTGAACATTTCTTTTAGAAACCTAATTTTATCTCACTTATATTGATTTGGGCTTGCTAATGTAAGACCACCTGGATAAAATATTTATGGTCTATCCTATACTATCATTTCCAACACAAAAATCACTATTTGAAATGAAAACTTGGCTATTTTAGCTATTTGTGATTGTTTTTATTATGAAATGATTCTTTTTTGGTTCTTCGGGTTGTTGTTTTTTTTTTTTTTTTCCAAAAACAATACTTCAACTAATTTAGTTAAGCTGTAAATAGCCGTGTGAAATTATGAAGTTGATTCTGTAGCATGAGAGAGAAGAGAAAACAGGAGATCATAGCAGAGCACCTAACTCAGTTTGAAAGATGAGCAAGAACTGTTTCCCGGAGAATCTGTTGTACCTTGAATCTGGAACTGTAGGAACAATCCAACAGGAACTGATGAAGGAAGTCTGTTAAAAGTACAGAAATTACAAAGTCATGGATGCACATGAGATAGTTAAATACTATGTCTCTGCATATTGGTTCTAGTTCCTCAAGGTTGTCTCAACCAAGTCAAGACTGAGTTTAAGAGACCAAAGCATGGCTAATGTTATAAGAAGAAAACAAGTGGCAAAGATGCAAAGGAAGGAAGAATGTATATGCTGATAATCAGTCACCGATGTTTGGTTTTTGTTTTGGTTTTGTATTTTTGTTGTGGATTTTTGCATGATCTTAATAGTCCAGAGAAAAGGTTGAAAATGGCAGGGGTTAGTGGATGAAGGGTCATTTATATACTTTTTATAGAACTTGCTTAACATTTCCATAATGCAAAAGAAGGGGAAATAATGATGGAATTTATTCTTATATAAAAGAGCAATATTGCCCATACTAATACTTCATTTTTCAACTACTAGTGTTGTTTCTGCCTTTCCTCTCTTATTTATATAAAAAGAAATGCAGAGACTACAGAAGTGAGGTAAGAAAACCTTGTTAAAATTTTTCAACAATCCCCGTTATAATGTTCAAAGCAATTACTTTTGCTGTCAGCAGGAATCAAATTTACTACCATCAGAGAGTGCAAAGAGTCAAATGTATTGCTAAGAATTACAACATAAGCTGCATGCAAATAACCCCATAAGTTCTAAGGGCTTGTCTTCCCCTATTTACACAGCTGAATCTTCAGTCATAAGTCGCTGAGGCTTCTTTGTTTTTAATTCCCGAGAAGCCGGAGTAGAATTTTCCCATCAATTTCAGTGAAAAACAAAAGTCCACTAATGCCTACCATCTTAAGAGGAAATATTATTGGTATGCTTTTACAAAAAGAAATAGTTCTCTTTAAGCAAATCACATAGTAAGAACATTGCATTATCAAAAAGAATGAAAACTACACAATAATCTTTTTTTCTTCTAGTGAAATATTTGGACTTGACCCTCACAGGGAAGCTAGAGTATAAACTTTAGTTTAGTTTACACTCTCAAAGGATATGCAGACCTTTCAGTGAAAACTCTTGACATTGACACAGCTTATTTCTGGAGAAGAGTATTATATAATCCTGAAACAGTGATCTTGACTCCCTCCTCTGTTATATCTTAAGTGTAACCACTTGACTCCAACTCCAAAGTTTTATCCATGACAAAGCTCAGTCATTTTTTCACAGTCAACAATGGTAAATAATGATACATGCATGTAGTTTAACAAATTAAATAATTCTTCAATAGTTATTTAAAAAATAGTACACATAATATCGAAGAGGAAGACAAACCATGAAAGACTCTTACTTGTAGAAAACAAACAGGGTTGCTGAAGGGATGTTGGGTGGGATGATGGAGCAACTGGGTGATGGGCATTAAGGAAAATGTGATATAATGGGTGTTATATACAAATGATCAATCACTGATCTCTACTTCTGAAACTAATACACTACATGTTAAATGAATTTAAATAAAAAGATTTTTTTAAAAAAGAAGCAATAATAAATATTTTTTTAAAAAAGTCAGTAATCCTGTATTCTATTACCCCTCACTCCCAAATATAACACTTTTAGCAGTTATTCCTGTTTATGTAATCAATCTTTCATTAAGAATCTTGTATTTGGTCAGGAAAACAGAATCCAGTCTCTTTACTCCAAAGGCATTTATTTATTTATTTATTTATTTATTTATTCATTCATTCATTCATTTATTTATTTATTTATCCATTTATTTATTTATTTAATTTTTAGGATTTATTTATTTATTTATTCATGAGAGACACACAGGGAGAGAGAGAGGGAGGCAGAGACACAGGCAGAGGGAGAAGCAGGCTCCATGCAGGAGGCTCAACCTGGGACTCAATCCTGGGTCTCCAGGATCATGCCCTGGGCTGAAGGCAGCACTAAGTCGCTGAGCCACCCAGGCTGCCCTCCAAAGGCATTTAAAAAAATAAATAAATAATTTTTTAAATTTTCTTTAAGATTTTATGTATTAATTTGAGAGATAGAGACAGAGTGACAGAGAGAGGGAAGGAGGGAGGGGGAGAGAGAGAGAGAGAGAGCATGAGTGGGGGGGAGGGGCAGAAGGAGAAGCAGATTCCCTACTGAGCAAGGAGCTTGACTTGGGACTTGATCCCAGGACCCTGAGATCATGACTTGAGCCCAAAGTGAAGCTTAACTGACTGAGCCAAACAAGTGCCCCCATAGGCATATTTTAATGCAGGAAATCAAAGTCTTGCATAATTGTTAGCCTGGGGATCAACAGTTTGGAAAGTGGACCCAGAATGTCTTATCCTGCAACATGGAAGTGAGTAGTTTTCAAGGGCTATCCCTAAAGTCACTGCAAATCTCAAGCATCTCTGGAAAACTTCCATTTGAGTACTTAATCTGTAGGATGAGGACTGGTAATCCTCTAGTAGTACCTCACTGTAAACTGGCCGATTTCAATGGTGCCTTGATACTAAGTCCTCTAATATTTTCTTTATATGGGTAAGGAAATTCTAGAAAATGTGGTTCTGGGATTCTTGCACTTATGAATATGTATAAGTAATATGCTTGTGTTTCTCTTCTTTTATATCTTCTTTCCTGAAATTAATGATTTCTATTTCTTAAAAATTGCTTACGTTTCTGTCATCATCACATGTAGAATTCTTAAATGCCTCTCCGTATTATTGCATACATGTTGGAATGCATCAAGTAATTCACCACTTCCAGTCCTTAATCATGGAAAGTCCTGCTGGTGCTCTGTTGTTCCCGTCTGGAATAATTGTTCTCTTGGCCTGCTGGGAAGCTTTCTTTTTGTCTTCTCTCATTCTGGATTTCCCATCTCCTCCTAGATCCCACCCTCTACTTTGCTCCTTCATTTTGATGACATGTCCTCTAGTAGTTTTCTGAGTATGAGTGCAGGAGATCTTAACTTTCTACTCCTTAAATATCTCAAAATACCTTTAATCTTCCAACTCGTGATTCACAGTATGGCTCTATACAGACTTTCAGGCTAGAAACCCCTTCCCTCAGGACACTGAAGGTGTGGCTCTATTATATTTAAAGTCTCAATGTTACTCTTTAGAAGGCAGAGGCATTTGTTTTTCTTCATTATTTTGTGTGATCTTTTAGTTGTTAGCATTGTTTAGTTTTTATCTGCTCTTGAAGAACTCAGAATTTCTTCTTCATCTGTGGTATTTCATAATTTTACTGACATACACTTTGATGGAAGGATTGACAATGGTTAGGAAAGGAGTGAATTGATTATGCTGGTAATCTACTCAGCCATTACAATCTGTAAACCATATCCTTTAATTGAGGAAAATGTTCTTATTCTATTTGATGATTTTCTCTACCTTGTCTTTTTTGTTTTGTTTTGTTTTGTTTTGTTTTGTTTTTTCCTTCCTGGAACTCTGAAGAGAAGTAATAAGTCTCCTGAAATAATCATTTAATATTTTATCTTTTCATTTTATTTATTTACCTTTTTATATTTTTGTTCTTATTCCTGGTAGATTTCAGCAAATTTACTTTTTCTTATCTCTAATGCCAAAACTATTATTATTTTGTTTTTCTGGCATGGTTATTAGATTCTTTTTTTTTTTAGGGTGAAATAACTTTCCTTTTTTAGTGGAAGATATTAATTATCATTTTTGACTTGCTTTGAAATTTTCTTCCTGCATTGCAATTTTTAACAGCATTATTTCAGAGTTGTTTTTTTTTTTTTTTCCAGTTTTCTCAACATCTTTGCATGTTTCTTTGGATTTCCTTTCATGTTTTAATTTCTAGTCAAGTGCCTGGCGAACTTTAGTCCATTAATGTCACAGAATGAACTCATTGTAAACTCCCTGAACAAGGGCAAAAATTGTCAGTGGACTCTAAATGGATGATAATCTTGGTCAAATGTGCTTCATTCATGAATTCTGAAATGCTAGGATAATGCATATATTATCTCTGGGACCAGTTTGTTTTCTATTTAAAAATCTAAAGTTCTTCTAGGTATGATGGGAGTGGGAATAGGGGATGCATACTCTGGCTGGATGAGCTCTGGATAAAGGTGCTAGGGGATTTGCCTGTTTAGTAGACTGGTTTTCAATGGAATGTTCTATCTGAAGTCCTCAGTCATATCATTGGCTTTTATGTGGTCTGGGGTTTCAAAGTGCAGGTATTCACTGGTTTGGTTTTCTCTGTATAACACCTTCTCATCTGGATATGGAGAAGAGAGCATAAAGGAAGAAGTGGCCTTGCTGTGTGAGACAAAAGAGAACACCTGGGATCAAACTTCTCTTGTATATAAGTGTTTACTTTCTTTTTTAGTCCCACATCTCAGACCTCCTTATCTACCTTCCATGTGTCCTATTACACCAGTCCTGAGCTTCTGCATTGTTGTGTAGCAAATCAAATCTAATGCTATATCTTTCTCTGGTGAGCTACCAGTTATATATTATACATTCTTCCCAACTAACAGCAGTATTCTTATGTTCATGTTGGTAGTAAAACTCAAGAGACATAATAGGCTTTATTTGTTTTCACATTTATTCTTTTTTTAAGGAAAACAGAGTAAAAGTGGCACAGCATCATGAAGAACTCATGACTTCTAGGTGTAGCTTATGATGTAGTGAAATTATTCTTTGAAATTATTCTCATGAACTTTGGTGTTGATGAAAAATGAGAGATGAGCCTGCATGGTCTTGACCAACTCAGCTCAGTGAAACTATCAATTATTAAATCTATTCAACTTTTATGTATACTTTAATCATGTATTCATTTATCTCCTCCAAGTTTATGTGACTAGTTACCATTCTCTAGAGCAAGTATATCCATGGGTTACTAATTACAGGTTATTCAGTTTTTAAAATCACCAACTAAGTATGAAATGCTTCATTTGGAACATAATAACTTTATGAAAATGCTCATCCACCCTAGTTTGTTATTCCTATTTTTTTTAAAGATTTTTATTTATTTATTTATGAAAGACAGAGAGAGAGAGAGAGAGAGAGAGAGAGGCAGAGACACAGGCAGAGGGAGAAGCAGGCTCCATGCAGGGAGCCCAATGTGGGACATGATCCTGGGACTCCAGGATCATGTCCCGGGCCGAAGGCAGGCGTTAAACGGCTGAGCCACCCAGGGATCCCTCCTAATTTTTTTTTTTCTAATTTGTTTTTTAATTAGAGTTGCTAATTGAGGTAACTAATCCTCCTCAGGCAAATTTTTGTTTTGATTTGTTTCAGGTAACTTTGAGGTCAAAGAACATAATAGAGACCAGTTTTAATGCTTTCATCAGGCAAATCAATCATTCACTATCTTTTCATTAAAAAAAAAAAAAAGTTCACTGGGGCTCCTTGGTGGCTCAATTCATTGAGTGACCTACTCTTGATTTCAACTAGGGTCATGATCTCAGGGTCATGAGATGGAGCCCTCCAAAGGGCTTAGTGCTCAATGGGGAGTCTGCTGGAGATTCTCACTCTTCCTCTGTCCCTCCCCCTGATCATGCGCTCTCTCTCTCTCTAAGGTAGATTAAAAAAATCTTAAAAAAAATGTTCACATCTTTTATCTCCTTTTCTCTTATCCTAGACTTGTTGATCTTCTGAGTTTAGAGTTTTCTTTTATTCCCCTTTTTATATTTGAGCATAATGATTAAGGGAGACTTATGAAAGCTTTTAACCCACCATGTGTAACCAGAATTTCCTAAGATTCAACAATGTTTGATCATTTGATCACATTCATAGAAGAAGAAGAAAAAAAAAAAAAAGACAGCATTAAAGACAAAAAGGCAATTCTAATAAAACTTCCCCAAATCAGAGAACATAAAGATAGAAACCAAAGATATTTATGATTTAGCACCTGTGCAACTCTTCAAAGCATGAGAAGAGCAACATTCTGACAGGAGTTTCAAACTGGTCTACATCCAGCAAATAACTCAAAGCCAATTCTCATTATGAAGTAAATCAAATACACTAAAGACTTGTTGGTTTTTGTTTTTCTTTTTAAAGATTTATTTATTTATTATAGACAGAAAGAGAGAGAGAGAGAGGCACAGGACAAGGAAGAAGCAGGCTCTATGCTGGGAGCCCAATGCAGGACTCGTCCCGGGACCCCAGGATCCCACCCTGGGCCAAAGGCAGGTGCTAAACTGCTGAGCCACCCAGGGATCCCTGACTTGTTGGGTTTTAATATGATTCTTCTTTTCCAGGTCTCTTGAAAGACAAAATGGGACATTTGTAAGTTCTTTTTCACAAGTAATGATAATTGGATAATAAAAATAGTTGGTTACAAATTAATTCAAGATATTGCTGCAAATAAGTATAGTCTTTATTTTCCTACAACAGTACCTATATACTCATTTGTTTGTTGCAGTTTTAAGAAAATTGTAAAGTTAACATCCACTGAAAATATTATCTTTCAAGCATGATTGTTATGGAAAAGAAAACATAAAAACGGAATGTACAAAATCCTTTTCTTTTCTATTTGGGGTTTGTGGCAGAAGTCATAAAAAAGCTTTTAATTGTCAAAATGCATTACCTCACAATTACCATGATTCTGTAAACAAAAAAATTCCTAATATCAATGTAAAATATACTCCTGTTTGCAATTTTATAACTAGATAACAAATGAAATCAATGGGTTAAAGTCTGTTACATTAAAACCTTCTATTTGATAAAAAATAGGTTTTTTGCTCAAATATCCAAACTTGCATGCTTATGATCATGGTATAGAAATGACTAATCTGTCTTTCTAAATGAGATGTTAGTAATCAAACTCTGTGGCCAAATTTCTACCACAATACAAAAACATTCCCACAAATAGTTGTATTTGGAAAGTCTGGAATTAAGAAATTTAAAATTTAAATATCCCTGATGAGGATTCAAATCATTGCATTTTAGAAAACCCTTAGCTTTATGATGGCAAATTTAGCAAAACACATGAGAATCCTGTAAAATAGATTATTTATTGTGTCAATGTTTTATTAGCTTAATAGATCCATTATTTAAAAGGGCTCCACTGCCTAATAAAATGCATCCTATTTGGTACACATGATGCAGCTAATTAAGGAAATTGGCACACTGGTGTTGACTTCTGCTAGCACCTTAGGAATTGCCATTTTACTCCTATATACAATTTCCATGAATCATTTAGTACAGCCAATTGAATTTTTTATGTGGGCTGTTACCTAGAACTAGACAAATTACAAGGCTCAGGGCACAGTCCTCAAGATTGCCAAGTTCTTCCTGAGTTTTGATATTAATGACAAATTTAAGAGTTTCCCTATCAAGTTTCAGAAATTCATTGGAAACACAAAGCTCACTGAAATTTAATATGCTCACAGTCACAGTTACTGAAGGAAAAGAATACTAATGGGAGCCAATTAAAGGAATAGACACAGGGCAAAATCTGGGAGAGGCCAAACGTTGAGTTTCCACTTGTCCTTTTCCTGTGTACTCACAGATAGCATTACCTACTCTTGAATCTGATATAGGAGAATATGCACAGAATATTGCCAAGCAGGAAAACTCACTCAAATTTTTGTGTCCAGAGTTTTCACTGGGATGTAATTAAGCAGGCATGTTTGATTAGTCCCTCAATTTCATCTGATGATTGATTCATTTTTTGTAATGCAAAGCCTCTGCTCTCCAAACGCATGGTTGTTTTCTTAGGTGTGGCCAACTTTTACCCTAAGAGTATTGGGTGAGGACTGACCCAGTCCAAGCCACCTGTAGCATAAACTTCCAGATACTGTTTAGGGGGCCCATCATGTATAATAAAGACACTTTTTATTCCTCAGGAAATTCCCTTGTGTTTAGTGGTTATCTTGTCAGACCCTGAAAAAGAACCTGTTTGGGCAAATCTAAGTCCCTTACTATACATTTTTTACTTTAATTCTCTTCCCTAACATAAGATCTATAAAGAGATAGCAATAATATAAATGACAACATATTGCAATAACATCACAATCATATTGGGATCTCTTGTGTGACCACAGAGAATTTTTTAAACCTTCATTTGAATTTGCAGTTTTAACTTCTGAAATTTTCCTCAGATCCTGTTTTATGACTAGAAGACATATGCCTGTGTATAAAATATAAGAAAACATATAGCCTCATAATCAATAAAAAATGTACTGCTATTTTGTCAAGAGATAATTTGCTACCGTGTGAAGGCTAAGTATAAAGTTGGATTATCTAATTAAAGAACTTTAGGAATCCAGAAAAACAGCAAAAGAAATAAGATAAAATATCAAAGTCTTAATTGAGCTACCATAGATTATGAGATGTATATAAACAAATTGTAGGATGCTACCAATGACATGCCTAGAATTAAGACTGAATATAACATGCACATTAAAGTGCTCTATTGGAGTGTCTGGGTGACTCAAGTCAGTTTAGCATCCAACTCATTGTTTTGGCTCAGGTCCTGATCTCAGTGTTGTGAGATGGCACTTTCTCAAATAAATAAATTTTTAAAAAGTGCTCTATTTAAGGTTGTACCTACTTCTATTCTTTGCTATCTGAACAAAGATTAAAAAGCTTAAAATACTATGAGATGGAACAGGAGAAAAAAAAGAAATTAGGAAAAGTGGAAACAAAAATCTGACATTTGCTGAGTATTTACTAAGTGTCAAACTTTACCTAAAGACTCTCACTTTACTTCGTATAATAAGAGGCAATATTGTATGACAGGTAGTGTGTGGGTTAACAAACAAGACTGCCTGCATTCCAATCTTAATTTTCATAGAGCAAACAATTAATCTGTTGGTGGGTCCATGTCTTTCTATTTTGACAGAAGTTAAAACCAGTATCTAGTTCATAAGGTGATATGGATTGAATTGTGGCCTCCTAAAGTTTTGCTGATGTCCTAATTCTCAGTACTTAAGAGTATAATCTTGTCTAGAAATATAGTCTTTGTAGAGGTAATTAATGTAAAATAAAATAGTTAAAATGGACTCTAAACCAATATGTCTGCTATCTTCCTAAGAAGAGGAAAATGCCATATGAAGAGACATACATAAAAAATGCTGTACAATGGGCAGCCCGGGTGGCCCAGCGGTTTAGCACCACCTCCGGCCCAGGGTGTGATCCTGGAGACCTAGGATCAAGTCCCACGTCAGGATCCCTGCATGGAGCCTGCTTCTCCCTCTGCCTGTGTCTCTGCCTCTCTTTCTCTCTCTGTGTCTCTCGTGAATAAATACATAAAATATTTCTTAAAAATGCTGTAAAATGACAAAGGCAGAGGTTGGAGCAATGTATCTCAAGCCATGGGATGCAAAAGATTGATAAACATCATGTATAGCTAGGAAGAGAAAAGAAAAGAATCTACCCAGAATTTCGGAATGAGAATAGCCTTGCTGAAACCTTGATTTCAAACTTCTAATCTCTAGAACAGAAACATTTCTGTTGTTTTAAGCTATGTAATTTGAGGTACTTTGTTATGGCAACTCTAGGGAACTAATACAGGATATTATTTAATATATTAAAGGAGCATAGGGGTGCCTGGATGGCTCAGTCAGTTGAATGATTGACTCTTGGTTTCCACTCAGGTCATGGTCCTGAGATCGAGCCCAGATTGGGCTCTGGGATCAGCTTGGAGTCTGCGTGAGATTCTCTCCCACTCCCTCTACCCCTTCCCCTGATCATGCACACACACACACACACACACACACACTGCCTCTAAAATAAATAAATAAATAAATAAATAAATAAATAAATAAATAAATAATAACATCTTAAAAACCATAAAGCAGCATACATTTTAAAAGAACTGAATAGAATATCTAAAACTTAGCACTATGTAAACACTTATTGTGTTTGATCCTTACAAGCATGTAATAATTTTCAGAAAATATAAATAAATTGGAACATGACCTATTGACAATTAATCTAGAGATATTTTTCTTGCACATTGTCTGGAATATTAAGTTTCTGGATAGGAAGCCCAATGTGGTATTTTTCTACCTATATACACTAACAATTGACCAAGGAAGGCAACTCTACTCATTGTTCTTTATTGAGGGTTATAGTATTAATAAGTTATCAAAAATCAGATGTTCCATTACATAATCAGTAAGTGAACAAATAAGTAGAAATTTATATTTGAAAAGCTGTATAAAACAAACATTAGGAAGGAAAAAATCAGGAGGAAAGCAAAATAAGTTTATATGTAAATTCCAACAATACTACTATTAAAAATGTTTTATTTTCTGTGTAGTCACATCTGTATACACATTTCCATCACAGGCTAAAATTATTTTTGGCACTTCTAAGTACGATAAAGAGATATTAAAGACCAAGATTACTTTCACCAATATTAATTAGACAGTATCCTTTTTTTTAAATAAATGCAGGAAACCACTATAATGTAGATTTAATCATTAATATCCTCCAATATAAAAATAATCTTCAGATAGCTCTGAAGAAGAAAATGTATTACACTTCCTTTTTGTTTTTTAATTATTTATTTATTTATGATAGTCACACACACACACAGAGAGAGAGAGAGAGAGAGCGAGAGGCAGAGACACAGGCAGAGGGAGAAGTAGGCTCCATGCACCGGGAGCCCGACGTGGGATTAGATCCTGGGTCTCCAGGATCGTGCCCTGGGCCATAGGCAGGCACTAAACCGCTGCGCCACCCAGGATCCCAACACTTCTTAGAAAATTTTTTAGTAGACCTAGAGGTCTATTTTGCAATAACATCACAATCATAATCCATCACAATCAGAACATCCACGTTTGCCTATCATTTTATTAATGACCATGTGATGTCTGTTTTATGCAAAATAAACTAGTGACACAAGTTCATTTCCTTTCTTTATTACACTGATATTCTCTTTTACTTCTAAAACACCATAGAATGCTATTGGACATATCTGCTTCTAGGGAAGTATTGATGAGAAATATAAAGATAGATGGACAGCATGTAAATTATACTTTCATATGAGCTCTTTTGGTGTATATAAAAATCATTGTTATGCAGATGATGTGTTTTCTCAATGCTTACTTCCATTAGAATATTCACATATTCATTCTTCTACAAGATGTTCCAAAATAACACATTGTATTAACTTTCATGAAACTATGTTTAACAATGCCTGCTTTTGAAAACAAATTTAAATGGGGACAAATTTAGAATCAGTATAGATAGATCTTTGAACTTATATTACACTTTCTGTCTATTCTTTTAATTATTTTTTTATTGGAGTTCAATTTACCAACATATAGCATATCACCCAGGGCTCATCCTGCCAAGAGCCCCCCTCAGTGCCCGTCACCAAGTCACCCCAAACCCCTGCCCATCTCCCTTTACACTACCCCTTGTTCACTCCCCAGAGTTAGGAGTCTCTCATGTTGTCACCCTCTCTGATATTTCCCACTCATTTTCTCTCCTTTCCCCTTTATTCCCTTTCACTATTTTTTATATTCCCCAAATGAATGAGACCATATAATGTTTGTCCTTCTCTGACTGACTTACTGATTCACTCAGCATAATACCCTCCAGTTCCATCCATGTTGAAGCAAATGGTGGGTATTTGTTGTTTCTAATGGCTGAGTAATATTCCATTGTATACATAAACCACATTTTCTTTATCCATTCATCTTTCTTTTTTTTAAAGATTTTTTGTTTATTTTTCCATTCATCTTTAGATGGACACTGAGGCTCCTTCCACAGTTTGGCAATTGTGGACATTGCTGCTAGAAACATTGGGGTGCAGGTGTCCTGGCCTTTCACTGCATCTGTATCTTTGGTGTATATACTCAGTAGTGCAATTGCTGGGTCGTAGGGTAGCTCTATTTTTAACTCTTTGAGGAATCTCCACGGTTTTCCAGAGTGGCTGTACCAGTTCACACTCCCACCAACAGTGCAAGAAGGTTCCCCTTTCTCCACATTCTCTCCAACATTTGTTGTTTCCTGTCCTGCTAATTTTCACCATTCTCACTGGTGTGAGGTGGGATTTCATTGTGGTTTTGATTTGTATTTCCCTGATGGCAAGTGATATGGAGCATTTTCTCATGTGCTTGTTGGCCATGTCTATGTCTTCCTCTATGAAATTTCTGTTCATGTCTTTTGTCCATTTCATGATTGGGTTGTTTGTTTCTTTGCTGTTGAGTTTAATAAGTTCTTTATAGATCTTGGATACTAGCTCTTTATCTGATATGCCATTTGCAAATATCTTCTCCCATTCTGTAGGTTGTCTTTTAGTTTTGTTGATTGTTTCCTTTGCTGTGCAGAAGCTTTCTACCTTGATTAAGTACCAATAGTTCATTTTTGCTTTTGTTTCCTTTGCCTTCATATATGTATCTTTTAAGAAGTTGCTGTGGCCAAGTTCAAAAGGGTGTTACCTGTGTTCTCCTCTAGGATTTTGAAGGATTCTTGTCTCACATTGAGATCTTTCATCCATTTTGAGTTTATCTTTGTGTCTGGTGTAAGAGAATGGTCTAGTTTCATTCTTCTGCATACGGCTGTCCAATTTTCACAGCACCTTTTATTGAAGATACTGTCCTTTTTCCAGTGGATAGTCTTTCCTGCTTTGTCAAGTATTAGTTGACCATAGAGTTGAGGGCCCATTTCTGGATTCTCTATTCTGTTCCATTGATCTATGTGTCTGTTTTTGTGCCAGTACCACACTGTCTTGATGATCACAGCTTTGAAGTACAACCTGAAATCTATCATTGTGATGCCCCCAGCTCTGTTTTTCTTTCTTTCTTTTTTTTTTTTTTTTGGTTGTTGTTGTTTTTAATATTCCCCCGGCTATTTGGGTCTTTTCTGATTCCACACAAATCTTAAGATGATTTGTTCCAACTCTCTAAAGAAAGTCCATGGTATTTTGATAGGGATTACATTAAATGTGTAAATTGCCTGGTAGCATTGATATTTTCACAATATTAATTCTTCCAATCCATAAGCATGGAAGATTTTTCTATCTCTTTGTGTCTTCCTCAATTTATTTCAGAAGTTTTATGTAGTTTTTACAGTATAGATCCTTTACATCTTTGGTTAGGTTTATTCCTAGGTATCTTATGCTTTTGGGTGCAATTATAAATGGAATTAACTCCTTAATTTCTCTTTCTTCAGTCTCTTTGTTAGTATATAGAAATGCCACTGATTTCTGTGCATTGATTTTGTATCTTGTCACATGTTTAATGAACTGTTGGATCCTATTGGCTAGTATCTTGTTGAGGATTTTTGCATCTTTGTTCATCAGGGATATTGGTCTATAATTCTCCTTTTTGGTGGGGTTTTTGTTTGGTTTTGGAATTAAGATGATATTGGCCTCATAGAATGAGTTTGGAAGTATTCCATCCCTTTCTATCTTTCAGAACAGCTTTAGTAGAATGGGTATTGTTTCTTCTTTAAATATTTGATAGAATTCCCCTGGGAAGCCATCTGGCCCTGGATTTTTATGTCTTGGGAGGTTTTTGATGATTGCTTCAATTCCTCCCTGATTATTGGCCTGTTCAGGTTTTTTATTTTTTCTTGTTCCAGTTTTGGTAGTTTGTGGTTTTCCAGAAATGCATCCATTTCTTCTAGATTGCCTAATTTATTGGTGTATAGCTTCTCATAATATGTTTTTAAAATCATTTGTATTTTCTTGGTATTGGTTGTGATCTCTCCTTTTTCATTCATGATTTTATTAATTAGAGTCTTTTCTCTTTTGTTTTAATAAGGCTGGCTAATGGTTTATCTTATTAATTCTTTCAAAGAACCAACTCCAGGTTTTGTTGATCTGTTCTACAGTTCTTCTGGTCCCATTTCATTGAGTTCTGCTCGAATCTTTATTTTTTATGGGGTCATTAAGCCCATTCACATTCAGAGTAACTATTGAAAGATATGAATTTAATGTCATCATACTATTCAGTCCCTGTTTTTGTGGATTGTTTCTTTGGACTTACTCTTTTACAGAGCCCCCCCCCCCCCCCGCCCTTAATATTTCTTGCACAGGGCAGCCGGGGTGGCTCAGTGGTTTGGCGCAGCCTTCAGCCCAGGGCCTGATCCTAGAGACCCAAGATCGAGTCCCATGTCAGGCTCCCTGCATGGAGCCTGCTTCTCCCTCTGCCTGTGTCTCTGCCTCTCTCTCTCTCGTCTCTCATGAATAAATAAATAAAACCTTAAAAAAAATATATTTCTTGCACAGCTGGTTTGGTGGTCACATATTCTTTCAGTTTCTGTCTATCCTGGAAGCTCTTCATCTCTCTTTCTATTCTGAATGAGAGCCTTGCTGGATAGAGTATTCTTGGCTGTATGTTCTTCTCATTTAGGACCCTGAATATATCCTGCCAGCCCTTTCTGGTCTGCCAGGTCTCTGTGGAGAGGTCTGCTATTAATCCAATACTTCTTCCCATATAAGTTAGGGATCTCTGTCTCTTGCTGCTTTAAGGATTTTCTCTTTATCTTAGGAATTTGCAAGTTTCACTATCAAATGTTGGGATATTGAATGTTTTTTATTGATTTTAGGGGGGGGATCTCTCTATCTCCTGGATCTGAATGCCTGTTTCCCTCCCCAAATTAAGGAAGTACTCAGCTATGATTTGTTCAAATACACTTTCTTGTCCTCTGTCCCTTTCAGCGCCCTCTGGAACCCCAATTAAATGTAGATTTTTCCTTCTGAGGCTGCCTTTTATTTCCCTTAACCTTTCCTCATGTTCTTTTGTTTTTCTTTTTTCCTCAGCTTCCTTCCTTGTAATCAACTTGTCTTCTATGTCACTCACTCTTTATTCTACCTCATTAACCCTCATCGTTAGACCCTCCAGTTTGGATTGCATCTCATTTATGTGATTTTTAATGTCAGCCTGATTCGATCTAAATTCTGCAGTCATGAAGTCTCTTGAATCTTTTATGCTTTTTTCCAGAGCCACCAGTAGCTTTATAATTGTGCTTCTGAATTGGCTTTCTGACATCAAATTGTAATCCAAATTCTGTAACTCTGTGGGAGAGAGTACTGTTTCTGATTCTTTCTTTTGTGGTGAGTTTTTCTTTCTTAGTAATTTTGCCAGTTCTGAAGGGCTAAACAAGTTGTACTGGAAAATGGAAGGAAAAAAAAAAGAGAGAGAGAAAAAAAGGGGGGGGGGGTGGACAAACAGACAAAAAAGAAATCAAAAACAAAAACAAAAACAAAAGGAGAGATATCCTCTGGTTCTATATACTGTAAATGTCTCGACTTCCCCTGGAGCTTTCCAGTGCTTCTTGGCCAAGAACTTGCTCCTCCCCTGTCCTTCCAGCTGGTCTTACGGGGGAGGAGCCTGCTGTGCTGATTCTTAGGTGTGTGCACCTGGGGGAGTTGCCCGTCCCCTGCCGGATGCACAGCTCAGTGGGAGCTGTTTATCCTGTGAGGCCCCCGTTCCCTGGTGGCCCCAATCCTCCCAGGCACAGGGTGACACCAGGAGGAACTACACTGTTGGCGGCCAGCTCTCCAGCCCTGGAGTCAGCTCCCACAGTAACTACTGCAGCTCCCAGTCCGCAGGGGCCTGGATGCTCCCGGGGGGGGGGGGGGGGGGGCGGTAATCCGCAGTTTGGGCTGCCCATTGGCAGGAGCATCCTGTCTGTCCTGTTTCCTCCCTGCCTCTGCCTGCCTCCAGGGGAGCGCAGGATCCTGGGGTGATTCCCCCAGCGCCCTGGGATCGGGGGCCTGTGCCTCTGGAATCGCTCCCAGGGCCATGCAGCTCCGTCTGCGCTGAGCCACCTCCTGAGCTGCTCCCGAGGCCCCCCCCCGGTGCGCTCCAGCGTTTGGCCCACAGAGTGTGGTGCGCTCTCCCCTGGGCTCACTTCCTCTCCTATAGAACCTGGGAGACTGGAGGCTCCACTGCCCTCCTGGGATTCTGCCCGAGTTCCCTGCGAGTGCCCTTCTGTCTGGGAAGATTGTTAAAGTTCCTGCTTCTCCGGGGCTGGGCCTTCCTGTCCTGGAGGCTCTCACTGCCTGACCTTAGCCCAGCTCCTCGCGGGGCCCCTCCCCCCTGGATTCTTATTAATCAATCAATCAATTAATTTATTTATTTATTTATTTTTCCATCTTCCTACCTTGTTAGAAGCGTAAACTGTTCTCTCCCTAGCGTTGCAGGTGTTCTCTCTTTAAATCTCAGGCTGAATTCATAGGTTTTCAGGATGATTTAAAAGTTATCCAGATAAGTTGGGGGGGGGGGGCAGGTGACTTGGGGACTCTACTCTTCTGCCATCTTGCTTCGCCCCTTTTCTGTCTATTCTTAAATAAATCTTCCCTGACAAGAAGTAAAAGTTTTTATACTATTCTTATTTGATGCAATTACATTTAAGATAGTGATTAAAGCAGTATTGTATTTGAGTTCATGGCTAAATGAAATACTACCAAGTTTTCTCTCTAGAAAAATTACTGAAGCACATACTATGAAATATTTTCTTGTTATGGTAGTATAGATTGTGTTCTATTGGTAATACTTCACATTTTCTATTTATTTAATTTTCTAGGTAAATTTGTTTAAAATGAAAACTCTGAGTATATCAGCTCATACAGTTCATTTCTATTCAAGGGTTGGTTAGGTACAAGTAACAAGATCTGTTCTAGGAAAGAGTTTATAAAGGGGAAAGTCCACCTATCAAACTAATTTGGCTAAAATTAACATGATTTCATCCTGTTAGGAATTAAAAACAAAAATGTTTGAGTCTTATAACAGTCATAAGTTTTATTTAGTCATTCAAGGTGTTTTAGTTTGTTGTGTACATTTACATAGGTATTAGCAATATTCCTTAGCCTTGATCCAGAATATTTTCTTTTATACAGTTTATAGGTAAAAGTTTCTGTTTTATTACTTTGTATATTAGAATTTTTAATACATTTTTCAAAATATTCCATGACATTTGCCAGGGAAAAATACTGAAGAGTATTTAGCTAATCATGGATTATTTTTAGAATATGTCGTATACTTCCCACTAGTATATATATATATATATATATATATATATATATATATATATGATATACTTTCTTTAAGATTCATTTCTTTAAAATTCACTTTGATTTTTCAGTAATAGTTCCCATGTTTCTAGGAAAATACACATCTTAATATGAACAAAAACAAAATAAATTCAGAAGAGATGTCAGGTAATTCAAGATGCCAGCTAATTCAAGATATAGGTTTAGGGAAATGTACTTCATTTCTAACCTTTTTGTTTTGTGTGTATATGGTGTTATGACTGTTATTTTTAAATTCATTTTTATCTTCAGGCTGAAGCTCTAGACATTGTGAAGCAAGATATCAGAGGGAAGCATCTGGAAAACTAGTGAACTAACTCACCTAAAAAACTCAAATATCTTTTGGAAATATTCTCACTTTTCATATAGCATCCTCTTCCCCTCATCCCATGAAATGGAGTCATGTGATCAGTCCTTCTGATTCTCATGCCCCTAACAAACTATGAATATTTTTCCCACTTTGAGATACTTTTTGATTCTAATAGTTAATTATTTGAATCATTTCAGGGATATTAAATTTTAAATATTTATTAAATATAGAATTGTTAATGTGAATCTTTGCAGGAACGCCTTATGTTTTGAAGTAAATTTACAATTTTTCTATTCAAGAAAATAGAAATTTTTTTCAGATTTCATTAGAATTCTCCCTAAAAATTTGCCCCAGAGCCTCTGTCACTTTTTACCAGAGTGTAAATACTGTATTTATTTTTGCAGTTAAGTGAAGGAGGGAATGCAATTTTGGATATTGGTCAAAGAACAATTTAGCTTATTTAAAAAAAATTTAGTATGTAAAAGACTAGCTATTATTTTATTAACACAAAAAATTGAGTTTTTAAAGTTAGAGCAAACTGAATTTGAGTGGTTCTCTGAGTACAAACAAGATTTATGGCAGTGCTGGCCATCTTCTTAGACCCATCGTGATTCTAACTAACATGAGATAATATTAGAAGTAACTGCAAAAGAGATATGCAAACCTGATTCTTTGGCAGAAAAAAAAAATGGTGACTCAGTGAAGGTTTCTTGAGTTTTGGATCTGAAAGCACCAGAGGCGGCTACCCATTGAAGCTGATTTGAAAGACAACTTGTATCTTATAACTGGCAGTTGGATGAAACTGTTCCCACTACCTTAAGACATTGGATGACTATAAGGGCACAAATATTAATAAAACTTTTTGTGTTACAAAAGGCATTTAGATAGGAAGAAGACAACACAAAATCATACAGTTCACCCATAGATTAGAAAAGGATGCTAAGATAAGCATGCTAAGAACACGTTAAGGGTGTTCACTGAGGGTGTTCACCATATTTACAACCAAATTGCTTCCTCACATATGGGGCAGATGCCTCATACCTGCTTACATGCTTATATACTTACATGCTTTGATTCCCTCCCAAGCAAGATAAAGCAGGTCATTTGGATCAACTGCATTTTCATCTTGTCAATACAACACTTTCTATCAGTTTCTGGGGAGTATGAATTTAATATAACTGTAAATAGAGCCCATGGTTGTGAATCTACTTGTATACTTTGTCACTGTAAAGTTACTTTCCTGGTTAAAAGACTCTATTGTGATATATGGATTCAATAAACCATAAGTCCTTACATAATGATGCAACCTGAACCCTGAGGAAAGAAAAGCAAATGTAAACCTGAAGAGTATATCTATTCTTTGGAAAGTAAAGCATTGTTCTTTCTAGAGGACTAATGTAGTCAACTTGCCATCAAATAGTCAATCAATTTCCTGGAAATTATACTATTACTATACCAGGAATTAAGACTGGATCTTTCTTATTGGAAATTTGGATATTCAAGCCAAAAATAACTAGATTGGCCTCAACATGTCAGAATTCATGCTGCTGGTTCCATGTATAATTTAACTTATGCAAGTATGATTTCCTCATTTGTGTGTGTGTGTGTGTGTGTGTGTGTGTGTGTGTGGCAGCAGTGAGGTGGCTGTTGATAAAGACTTTTTAACATCAACTCGCTAACTATTTTATGTTTTCTGATGGATATTAGCATGAAAGACAAAGATTCCCACACTTTGTGCCTACTCGCATCTATCCACCTACCTTTCATTCAAAACTCATTATCCCTGATTCCAATGGTTTGTAGCTGAGTCTGCTCAACTTTATAGTTTGTTATATCCAGAAGGAATTAGTTCATGACTGGTAGTTCCAGATACTCAGTGATTCCAGCTCTAAGGTCAAGTAAATTATCTTTGTCAGAACTAGAACCAAGGAAGGAAATATTTTTCAAATGATATGTAGATCTGCTAAAGGCATGACCTTGCTCCAGAAATGCAGGACACTGTGTAGTTAGTATCTATATCCCACCAGGGCTTACCATAAGCTCTATACTTCATATCTTTTCCATTGAAGACATCTTTAATAACAGTGTCTACTGGTTTGTGGTTGGGTTATGGAGCTAAAATAAGACTTTCCTCATAGCAGTTTTATTGTTAGAACTTCTCTGTTGGTGTCAATAGAGCACCCATACCCCATACTTTCTTATAAGCGTTCTGGGTATGGGACAAAATTCAAAAGGAGAGAGATGGGGCTTGAAGGTTGACAGTGGCCAACATCAAACAGAGTCAAATTAGTTATTATATTCACTTAGCAGATGGAACTCAGAATTTACTAGACAGAGACCTATAGTCACCACCTTATTCACTGGGGCCCTGTAAAACATAAAGGAAATGAAAGGTCATTTTTCTAGAGATTTTATAGTAATTTGAATTGATGTATGCTATGTCAAACATTATTTTAGTATCTCTTTCATAGCTATGTGGTAAAACAAAGGAATTTGTAAATTCATTTATTGAAAGCAGTAGTATTCTAGCATGAGAAAATTTTGGGAAGCTGAGTCAAAGCCCTCAACACCAATTGGCTGGCAAAGAAAATGAATTCAGCCTTAGAAAAATTACTTTTTCAATTAAATGTCTTTATTAAAATGAATACAATACTCCAAAACCTATGGATGATTTACAAAAGTGAGAAATTAAGCTAGTAAAAGAATACAGATCTGTGAAAGGATCTGATAATGCCCAAATGCTTTGTAGAGGATTTTTTTTTTCCTCCATTGGATGCCCCATATTTTGGTAGTCATTGTGTATTGATAAATTAATTCTTAGTGTGAGATATTTCAGAAAATGATCTATCTTAATTCATAGTTAAATTTTCAGATACTGCAAGGGAATATGGGCAGTAAGGCATTTACTGATGTCAGAGGATCAACTGGAAATGAAGGAGTTAAGGTAGCTGGGTTGTGATCCATTTCTCCCCAATTACTTTGGGCTGAGTTTTTTAGGTAAAGAAAAAAAGAAAAAAAAAAAAGAAAAAAAGAAAGCAAATGTCTCAGTCTGATACTATTAAAAAATGGTAATTGAACTTCTGGACAAATAGACTAATGAAGTTTGCTAACAGAATATTCCAATCTATTGGAAGCTTTGAGTAATGATTTTCTTATTTTAGGATCATTTATGATACATAAACCTATAATATTTGAATTTTTAAGACACGGCTCCTTGAAGTATACCACATAAGTAAATAACTGTCTGGTATAAAAACAGCAAAAAGGATGTTTAAGAACTTAAAGATCGGGATCCCTGGGTGGCGCCGCGGTTTGGTGCCTGCCTTTGGCCCAGGGCACGATCCTGGAGACCCGGGATCAAATCCCACATCGGGCTCCCGGTGCATGGAGCCTGCTTCTCCCTCTGCCTATGTCTCTGCCTCTCTCTTTCTCTCTGTGACTATCATAAATAAATAAAAATTAAAAAAAAAAAAAAGAGTCTGTAAGAACTTAAAGATCCCTGCTGGGCAAGGTGACCTACTGTCCTTATTTAAAGACCTTGTTTACTTTGGGCCAGATAGCATGTGTCAGAGGTGGGAAGGAGGAACTTGTAGAGCCAGTGGAATGTCCTCTCTCTGCCTCTTTGCTTGAAACTTTATAATTTTTAGTAAAGCTTGCTTCTGGGAAACGAAAACAGCTCTGATTTGTATGATTCTAATGACACAAGCAGATTTTTGTATTAACTCAGTATTTATACTTCTAAGTATTTTGCTGAAATTGATTTAATGATACATTATTTTTTTTTAAGATTTTATTTATTTATTCATGAGAGACACACAGAGAGAAAGAGGCAGACACACAGGCAGAGGGAGAAGAAGGCTCCACGCAGGGAGCCTGAGGTGGGACTCAATCCCAGGTTGCCAGGATCTCACCCTGGGCTGAAGGCAGCGCTAAACCACTGACAACCCCTCCCCACCCCCGCCCCCTGCCCCAGCTGCCCATGATTTGATGATACTTTAATGAGAATTTTTCTATGTCAATTCATAGTTACACTGGCCTGTAGTTTTAACTTTTATATGATCTTTTTTTTAAATTTGGCCAAATAAATTTTTATTACTTTTGTAAAAAGAATTGAGAAACATCCCCCCCTTTTTTAAGTTTAGGTAGGCTTAAAATAATATAAGAGATTAGAGACATGAGCATATATCCATGATTGCTTCTCAAGACTAACTCAGTATTTGAAGTAATACAACAATCAGGTCCCAATTGGCATATCAATGACAATAGGTTACATAGGGAATCTCATTGTAGATTGCAAGTATCCTAATGTTTTCTTTATAAGGCCATGCAAGATTCAAGGCCTCCATGATAGAGTAGTGGTTTGTGTCACTTGATACCTGTAACAAAGCCTGAGATTTTATTGTTATTCAGGGGGCTCAGGGAACAGTGGCCTGGGATCTTGCTTAATAAGGGGAGATGTAGGCAACTGTGTTGAGTTCTGTTGACGGTGGTACAAATGAAAGTAGAGTGAACCTATGGGATCATGTGCTTCCCTTTTTGCACAGTTGAGACAATATTCCCTTGTACTGGCAGGGTTGGCTGGTTAGGAGACAGTGGCTGGGAAGCTGAGGATGGTGAGAGACTGTAGGATGGAATGGAGTTTCATTCTAGAACTTCAACACAAAATCAAGATTCTGTTTGCCTTTTTAGCCCCCAACAGGGAAACTGGTGTTTTGCAAACTCTACTTGCTTTTCCATTGTACAAGAGATCCTAATTACTTGAAAGGCACAGGGATGAAAGATTATCAGCAGATAAGAAAATTTAACACTCACTTGAGAAGACTCAGGAACCTGAAAGGAGAAGCCAAGGTAAATGTCCAGAATAGTCGGTTTTCAATTATGAGAAGAAATGACAGAGAAGCCAATTTTAATTCTAAACCAAATTTTAATTCTAAACCAAATTCCAATGAGAATATTTAAGAAGTTAAACTTAAGGTAAGAAAAAGACTTTCTGAAATTTGAAAACAGTAAATTTAACATTAAAAACTATAGCAGATTAAAGGAAGATAGGAAAGTTGAAAAATCTGATTCATTAGGATTAATGTTTAAAGATTTTATGCTCACATATGCCCCCTAATTTTTTCTGAAAACTCTGTACCTTCTTGCATATTTTTAAGGTAATATCCAAAACTGCACTATGTTTTAAAAGTTGCAAATAAATGGTACCATTTCAGTATATTGTAAAGAGTGACTTTAGAAAATAAAATGTTCATACCACTCATTTATAACAAAACAAATAAAGGGGAGCCTGGGTGGCTAAGTCAATTAAGTGTCCAACTCTTGGTTTTGGCTCAGGTCATGATCTCATGGGTCATGGGATCCCCCTCCACCACAGGCTCCTCGCTGTGCAGGGAGTCTTCTTGAAAGAGTCTCTCCCTCTGCCCCTCCCCCGTTCAACTCTCTTTCAGAGAATTTCATACCAATGTAATATATTTCATAATTATAATTATTTTTGATATGGTTCTGTAATATTTATTTGCTAATAGGTATACATACAAAGTGAAATTTTATTATTTTTTATCCTTGTTCCCATAAGGTTTTATGTATTAAAAACATTATTTGGCTCTAGGTACTATATTGGTTATTATGACAGGTTATTAATCATGGAAGAAATATATTACTCATTATATATATATTAATGATATCAAAACTTAGAAGTGGGACACCTGGGTGGCTCAGCAGGTTGGCGCCTGCCTTCAGCCCAGGGCATGATCTTGGGGTCCCAGGATGGAGTCCCACATTGATCTCCCTGTATGGAGCTTGCTTCTCCCTCTGCCTGTGTCTCTGCTTCTCTCTGTGTCTCTCATGGATGTATAAATCAAATATTAAAAAACAAAACAAAACAAAAATCTTAAAAGTAATGTAAATGTATACCACTTACACAGGTAAATGGGCCTTAATTCTCAATAGTTTAGTTTCATATGACTATCATTTATTGCTTGTGTAAGACAGGATCAAACACTGAGTCTATTCCTTTTTTTTTCTATTCCTAATTTTAGTTCATACTGTTATGACATTGAGAAATGTTGTTTATCATAAATAGGTGCAAACAAATGGCATGAACTTCACTGTGCAATGTCATCCAGTAATATGCCAAATATTGTACAGTGCTATTTCATGACACATTATCCATAATAGTTATTCCTTGGACAAATCATTTAGATCTTTTTTATGTCATATTGGAAACAAAGAACTGGAAATATTTTATGCGCAAAAGAATTTATTTCCCAGTCATTAGACACATTGACTAGACAATATTGTTCAGGAATAAACAGTGAAATTGGAAACTAAAAGTCAGAAAAGAGTGATAAAAATTGGGATGATGTCTTTCCCAAGAGAATGAAAATGGTTATGTTCAGGTTGAGGAATGCCAGGAGATTCCAGAAAGAAGAGTTATAAGTAGATAAATTATTGTTATTCCATAAAAAGTGTACATATATGTATATACACACATGTATATGTGTGTATGTGTGTATAGATATATGTAATGTTAGAATAAAATAGAAATTTAAAAAATAAAAATAAGTCAGGCTAAAATTAGTACTAAGAGAATTAAAGTAATACATTTCTGAAGTATAAGGGGGTGAGTGTCAGCAGAGGACACACATATTTGGTTTTAAAAATTGCAAAGTTTTGCAGACTTTTCAATATTGAACATATTAGGGCAATTTTAAAATCAAATAATAATATCCGACCTAAGTATAATGTATTTCAGCTACTATCCAAATATAACCAAGTTTCTACTGAAGAAATCTGTTTATATTTCTGCAAATTGAGGGCATGACATCAGACAAATTAGATATGGTAAGTTATAAAAGAAACTATTACAAAAATATACTTTATACATCAAGGAAATGTGTTTGCATAAAGACAATTTTCATAGAAAATGTGAAATTCTCTATTTGTCAGCAGAGTCAACAGACTTTTTTTTTTTTTTCCATCTAGATAAAGAAGATCATCTCATATAATGGAACTACCTGCAAAAAATTATCCTCATTCACCGACCCCATCTGAAACATTGTACATCTTTTTCTGGGCCAGGGACTTTCAGATGATTATAGAGGAAATTATAAAATAATACATCATTAATAGTGCACTACAGTTTGTTATCAGAGCTATTCTGGCTCTAAGATAATGAAAGACCATCAGGAAAGTTTTGCTAAGAAGAAAGCGTAAGAAAGTTTTTGAACAAAGAAGGAAGAAAACCCCAAGCTTCCAAGTACAGTAGATTTGTTTCAAGCCCAGAATCCACCACAAAGCAGTTATGTGCTGAGAAGCCCCAGTAGCTTCCTAAGCCTCTGTGTCTCTCCATGTGCAACATGGGTTTTGTGAGATTTAAAAGCAATGATACATGCTAAGCACTTACAAAGTGCTTTCACTAACAGTATTACTTCAGAGAGCTGGAAAGCATCCCAGACAAGCATAGCATATTTGGGAAGGGACAGATAAATGATATTAATTTCAATATTAACATTAATATTTTTGAAACCTTTTTCTTAAAGATCAGCATACATAAATTAAAATGCATACATGCTTGCTCAATGAAATTTTATAACATAAATGCATCCATATAACTATCATTCTTGAAAATATTGGCCTTAATTAAGACTTCAGTGTTTCATTTTTTCCCAACACAGGAAGCCACCATAGATGAGTATCATCGGTTTTAAACTTTATAATATTGAAAGCATAGGAATGTGGTACTCATAAGCTGTAAGAGCCTCATGGCTCAGTCTTATGCCATGAGAGTCATCTATGTTGTTAGGGAGTTATAGTTTTGTTTTTTCATATTTGTATAGCAGTTCTGTCCAACAGTAAATAATGTGAACCCCATATGATGTAATTTTAAATTTTCTAATAATCACATCAAATCAAATAAAAAAGGCACAAGTAAATAAAGTTAAATTTATAAATGAATCTTATTTATTCCAATATATCCAAATGTTATTATTTTAGCATAGAACCAATATAAAAATTATGGAGTCTTATATTTTTTTCACTAAATTTTAAAAAGCCACTGTGTTTTACAATTATAGCGTATCTCAAATCTAATTAGCTTAGATTTCAAGTGTTTAGTAGCCACATGTGGCTAGTGGCTGCTGTTTTAGACATTCGTGCTGTTTGATTCTCTTATAATGATTTATTTGTCCTTTCAACCATTAATTATTATGTACATTCTTTCTAGTTTGGGGATAATATTATTAATGCTTCTTTGAAAATTCTAATACATATTTCTGGTACTCATCTGTCTGCATTTCCATCTCATAGGTATGCAGGACTGGAATTACTGAATTTTAGACTATGACTATGCATACGTGCAATTTCATAAATTATAGGGAAATAATTTTCCATAATGGTTGTTCCAATTTACCTTCCTGGCAGTCTTGTACAAAAGTCCAGTTATATCATATGTTCTCAGATAATTTGCACTAGTATTTCTTTTTAATATTTTAGTCACAGAGGCTGTGTACCACTTTAAATTGCATTTTCTTGATGAAAAATTGCATTTATGTGTTTATTAGTCATTTTGATATCTTTTTTGTGTGTGATGTGTCCATTCTGATTTTTGTCTGTCTATCTTAAAAACTAGCTTGACTATCTTTATTTACCTATATGAATTTTTAATATATTTCTATATACATTTTGGATACACACACATATAAAAGTTAAAGGCTTTGCTTTACAAGATACCAAGACTTAGTATAAGTGTGTAGTGATTGAAGCAAAAGGGCAGAGAGGATTAAATGGAGTAGGACAGAATAAGGAGTTCTGGAACAATCTCACATGTATACAGTTATCTGATATAAACAGCAACATATCACTGCAGTGCAGGTGGGGGAGGAAGAGGCCATTTTCCAGTAAATAATACTGGATAACTGAATAAGCCAAATAGACTTCTGGGTATCAGTATAAAAGAAGAAAATGTCCTCAATGACATCATACACAATAATAAACTCTAAATAAATTGTAGACCCATGTAGAAAAACTGAAATAGTAAACCTTATAAAAGAACCCGAGATAGGGGCACTTGGGTGGCTCATTCAGTTAAGCATCTGCCTTCAGCTCAGGTCATGATCCCAGGGTTCTGAGATCGAGACCCACGTTGGGCTCCCTGCTCAGCAGAGAGTCTGCTCCTCCCTCTTCCCCCTGGTTGTGCTCTCTCTCTCTTTCTCTCTCACTCATTCTCTCTCAAATAAATAAATAAAATCTTCAAAAAGAACATAAGGTAATACTTTAATGACATTTGTATGAACAAAAATGCCAGGGCCACAGGAAATGTGGATTGAATGTCAACATTTTTCATGACACATGTTTACTTTTATCTGAGTTGATTGCTAATTTGTGATAAAGTGTTATACAGATTGTGTAACTTATTGAATCCATCATTAATAGATAATCAAGACAGAAGCTTAAATATGTAATAGAGTCTAACATGAAAAGCCAGTGTCTTTTCTGCCCTTTGACCACACTTACCCAACGAACCTTCCTAGAAGTAATCATCATTATCCTTTTCTTGGGTTTCTTTCAGAGATATAAGGGGAACTCTGGATCTTTACCTCATTTTTGTTTTTTTTGTTTCACTGCTTACCTTGGAGCATAGTTTCCATCAAGAATACAATACCAGATATTAAATAATTTAAATTACATACAGAATATTGGGGCCTCCTCTTCATCAGAATTATGAATGCATTCTCTTCCTTTGGCTTCATTGCAAGTTCAAGTATGTCCACTTTTAATTATGGTGATGTTATGCTTTATTTAGATCCAAAGGTGTGGGGAAGAGAAATAAGACCAGAAGACAATGAGGTTCCCTCAAGGTGACAATTTATGAAAGCTTATACATAAATATTTCCAGAATTCCAAGTTCCTGACAGGTCCTTAAAGGGTTTGTTTTATTTTTATTTTTTTTAAGGTTTTATTTACTTATTTGAGAGAAAGAGTAGGGGAGAAGCAGAGGGAGAGAGTCAAGTAGACTCCATGCTAAGTGCAGAGCTTGACACAAGGGTCGATCTCACCAACCTTGAGATCATGACCTGGACTGATATCAAGGGTAGGATGTTCAATCAACTGAACCACCCAGGCGCCCCACAGGTCCTTAAGTTTTCTTCTTCTTAGTGGAGGTATACCCTGTCATTCAGATGTATTATTTTATAAGTACTGTATGAACACTTGCCACTAACATTATACTTGATGTCAAAATACATGGATGTAAAGAATCCTCTGTTTATAAAAATGTCATAGTGAGTGGTATAGACAAATCTGAAAGCTTATACTAGAAGCTATATTTAATTTAGAAGAGAATATAAAGAAAGTGCAAGAAAAAGTTTGCAGAGTTTTGATTTGAAGATTCTCAGGGGAGGAAGAAACACTTGGCCTGGTGCTTGAACAAGAAGTAGAAGGTATTTCAGTTGAAAATTAAGACAGGTTAAGCAGATGCACTAAATTGCAAAGAGGGGCTGCTCATCATTAATTTACTCACTCCTGTACTTCATCACTCAAACATTTATTGGTCAGCTTCTATATGCCAGTTTTTACATTAGACATCGAGGATGCAAAAGTGAATGATTACACAGGAGTCTCTAGCATAATGAAAAAGATAGTAATGCAAACAGTGATAGTAATGCAATTGTAATATTGTTTAGATATAAAAACCCAGTGCATCCATGATGACCTTTAATAGTTGCTGTTAAAATATCAAACTCCAAAGATATTAAGTATTTGCTTTTAGGGTCTTCTTTGTCTGTTGCCTCCTATTTTTTTTTTTTTTATTCCTCTGGTAGCATACTATATTGCAACCCTACCAGCCATGCTCTGTTTTACTCTAAGGTAGAGCAAAGGTTTATGGACACAGAATTCCTACATGCATTGGAGAATTTTGATTAGATCCCTCTTGCCCAACTGAAAGTATCCAAACTGATGTAACTGAGAGCTTTGCAAAAAGATACATAATTCTTTTGCAGAGGTCATCTGCTACAATGTAAAATGGATGGCTGTACATATAGGACAGGTGAGACCTGATGCAAGGACAAAAGTCTGTGACTCTCAGTTATGTGAGTCAGAGTGAGGTTCTGAAGCTTATTTAATAGAAAGATCTGGGGTCTGGAATCAAATACACCTGAGGTAAAGATCCTGAATTATCTTTTAAAATTTAGACTCTTTGAGAAAAAGTTTTCTCACTTATAAGATGAGCTTCTGATATTAATAAAGGCATTTAAGAATATATCAGTAAATTTCTTAGGATTATCCCTGTTCTTCAGTATCTACATCAGCATTTTCTTGAGGTTTATTCTGAAAACATCTGAATATCTTGGGAAGACATAATTATGATGAAAGTGGAAGGTATGAAGTTACATAAATTTCAATGATGTCATTTTCAGCACAAAAGACAGGTAAAATTATGGCACATGTCAAGTAAGTAAGCTGAAGGAGGTGTGGGAGTGGGGTGGGACAAAAAGAGCAAGGCCATTCCAAAAAAGGAAGAGTAAAATATTTTCCAAAAACATACACTATTAAGCAAGGCAATGGAAGAAAGAATTTCACAATAGAAGTGCAAATTCCTTTCCGGATGAAAGGAAATGGCAGCATCACAGTAACCTCCATCCTGGAACACACCTGATGAGTAAGCTGAAGCTTTTACTTTATGTCCTAAAATTAATTGTTTAATGCCATGAAGAAATCACCTAGCAAATCTGATATTGTAACTTGATTCTCTGATGATGGGCACTCTTAGATACTAAATTCTGCCTTATGGTGACAGAAGTTGATGGCATAGATATAATTACAAAGGTCACTATTAAAGAATTATGTGGCTGAAATATAAAGGGTTATTCTATCTGCAAGTTCATGATAATTTTTTTCAATTACAGTGTAAAAAAATAATTATAGCTTCTAAAAACACAGCCCCAAGAAAAATGTACAAAGTTACCTAGGCTAGATAAGAGTAGGTTGTTTAAGTGATTGACTTTTCATAAGAACCTGTGCTAACTTTTTTTCTTTATTAAAGGCCATCAATTAATTTTAGGACATAACGAAGCCCTCAAAATAGGAATAGAAGCAAGTGTTAATCAATTTGGTAAAGAAGTCATCTGTCATCTTGTACAAAGATGTAGGGGGAGACATGGCTCATTGGGGAACCAAAAGAGCCAACATAATAGTGAGATTGCTATAATCATCATGTTTTCTTAGGGTGGATGGTGGTGAGGTAGGTGGGACTAGGTGTGGTTGTGTGTTGGCTGGAGAGCTCCGAGTTAAATTTAGTATTAGACTGCCATAATAGGATGATCATAGGTTTCTAGATATTTAGTATTTTAATTATTCTCTCTTTCTCTAAGTTTTTGTTGTTTGTTTTTATGTTTGCCATTTTTATAGTCTGGTTTTGTAATAAGTTATTACTACTCCCCTTTAGAATTGTATCAGAGGGAATAAATGAGGGTAGGCATAGCAGAGAGAGGAGAAAAAAAGAAATAAGGGAAGATTAACGTGGAATCATTTTGGATGGAAAGAGGAAAAGACAGATATTTTTATTAAATATCCCTAGTGCACATGAATTTAAAATATGGCTAATATATATCTTGCCAATTATTTTTTTTCTATCATTCTTATGCTGGAAGAAATACAGTGAAGATTAGAGTCAAGCAAATTGAATTAACTTCTGTAGGCAATAAGGAGAAAGATTGTGGAATGAATGAGTTAATAAAAATCCTCAGAATGCCTAATTTACTCAGCTTTACCTTAAGTAAGCATTGGAAAGATTTAGGTCAGGGTAAAAACACATTTTATCTTTTTATCAAAGCTCTTATTGGGATAACTAAAAAGACTAAAATTAGATCCTTAGTGTCCTTCAAATGGAAAAAGAAATCAAATGCATATGGAAACTTATATGTCCTTATAGTTAAATAGCCTTCAGTTTGATTGACAATTTAACATTATATATAAAAAGTAAATTTTAATTTATCAGCTGAGTATGCAGTGTTGGAAAATCTAATCATTTTGAGGAGTTCATATTTGCATAACAAAATTCATTAACCATAATTAACTAACCTTCAGAAAATTATATTTTTAATTTCCTCCTGTCAAGATATCTGGAAAATTCAAAGTTGATAAGCATTGCATATAAGCAACTCCATTCGTATAGAAACTGGCAACACTAGATGGATGTAGGAGTCAAATCCTAAGTTAATTAAAAAGTTGTCAACTTATCACATTGTTTACTTGAAAACATATGGAGAAATATTTTATACCATTTCTAAATAACAAAAAGTACATGTCATTTTTAAAGTAGTAAAATAACCTATTGATTAGTAATATTGTATCAACAATTTTTCCCTAAGTCTTTTTTATTTTGTAAACATCTGAGTTTTATAACTTAACAAAGCCTAAATTAAAATCTAATTATTTTAATGCTGAGGTTTTATGTATATATTCTGATATATATATGCATATATATATATATCCACATATATCTTAATGACAAAATATATATGTGTGTGTGTATACACACACACAGATTAGGAATGCTCAGATGAATTTGTTCAGAAAAGTGAAACTGATTTATACTTTATAGGTTAATAAAATTCTACACTTGGGGTCATATTTTCGTTCTTTTTTTCAGGAAATTTTCCGAGCTATTTTCTGAGTTGTAGTAATTGTGGGAGACGTAGAAGGAACAATAATAGTAATAATCAATAAGATCTATCTATTTAAGAAAAAAATGAGCAAAAGTAAGCTTGAGAAAAGCAGAAGAAAATTAGTTGACAGAGATACTATGGCATTTTGCCAACAAATGAACAAATGACTATTAAACACCTGTAGAAGCCAGCTTGAAGTTTGGCCAGGCACTGGTTTTGGAAAAGGTTGATAGATGTCAGTCTGGTCAGAAGGGAAACTACTGGGATGAATGTAGGGGCTATATTTTCTATAGGATGAACACCAATTGACATCTCCTGCACAAATTTAATTACAGTGTTATTGATAATGATAGTGTGCATTACTGTTGTACTATTGCATCTTGAATTCTGAATCCTCAGAGTCATAAAATATTCTAGTCAATTGATAGCCAATCAAAGTTGCACAATCCTATAGAATCGGTAATGTTGGAAGGTCCAGTGGACAGTGCCAGCATACCACCAAAAGGACACCTATGCCTTTCTCTTGTCTATTTCTAAGTCTAGCAATGAGATGAGTAAAATGGAATTAAAAATTACATTCTCAAGAACCTGTTTTTCCATCTCCATACATTCTTGGTTAATAGGGAATATTTATGCTTCTTGGGATTTGAAGGATATTTTTGTTTTGAATAAGAAAAAAAATAACAAAGCAGTTACAAAGATAATATACATTTTCCCCCCAGTGTTATCAAGCACTGGTAAATGCTATATCTAGTCATTACAGTGCATAGTAACAAAAGCAGTAGTAGCAGGTGGCAGCATGAATTTAAATTACATCCAATGTTCTGTGGGACTGCAGGAGGTCTTCTCTATCAGTTTCTTGAGTGTGCATACGAGACACTCATAAGATTAAGTGCTGCAAACTACTCTAGCCATTTATGTCTTTCTATTTTACTAGAGTGCTCACTTTCTCTCAATATATGAGCCTTTTTCACTCATCGAAGCATTTTATAATCAAACTGACTACAGAAATCTAGGAAATCTAGGATCTTTGTTCTTTTTTTTTTTAAGATTTTATTTATTTATGAGAGAGAGAGAGAGAGAGGCAGAGACACAGGCAGAGGGACAAGCAGGCTCCATCATGCAGGGAGCCTGAAGTGGGACTCGATCCCTGGTCTCCAGGATCACACTGGGCCAAAGGTGGCGCTAAACTGCTGAGCCACCGTGCTGCCCTAGGATCTTTCTTCTTAAAGATGAAAAATACAACAAAACAAAGTGACTTGTCTGTTAAGCCAATTCTAAGAAGGTTGGTGACAATATGGCATTTGTGTATCTACACACAGAACACATACTCACTTATGATAATCTAACCTGATTTCACAGGCTGACCTTTGCAAAAAAAGCAATCACAAAATTTAAATAAATTGTTTCAAGTTTCTACCTGATGTTATTTACCAGATTTTTAAAATATCGGATTTTTTCTTTATGACATGCTTTAGAAAATGTAGAGGTCACACCTTGTTAAGAGGACCAAATAATTTCTCCCACATGCTTCATTTATTCTGCTATCATCCATCTAGTTATTGAGAAAGAAAGAATCTATTTGCACCCATATTCTGTAGATTTTACCTCCTGAAAATGACTCATTTTTCTATTTGTCTTCATCTTTGCCAAGCCTATCTTGATTGAAAACAATTTCATCTCTTGACAGTTTTCAATGATTTTGTCATTCATGAATTCATGAATGTAAAGTCATTAGGAGTTAAATTGCTGCTCATTCTTAACAAAAATATCTTCAAAAATCCAATCTAATATTAATATTAATCTGTAGATTATAAACAAATGACAGAAATTATTAAATAATGTCACATGCCTAAGAAGCTAATTGCATGCAAGATTATGTAAAGATAAAAAGGGAACTCTTGGGATCCCTGGGTGGCGCAGTGGTTTGGCGCCTGCCTTTGGCCCAGGGCGCGATCCTGGAGACCCGGGATCAAATCCCATGTCGGGCTCCTGGTGCATGGAGCCTGCTTCTCCCTCTGCCTGTGTCTCTGCCTCTCTCTCTCTCTCTCTGTGTGACTATCATAAAATAAAAAGAAAAAAAATTTTAAAAAAAAGGGAACTCTTTATAAACCAGAAATAAATAGGATATTAGAGGTCAATTATACTTCAATAAAAAAAATAAACATACAAAAGAGACCATTATACAAAACATACAAAACATTATACAAAACATACAAAACATACAAAACATTATACAAAACATACAAAAGAGTCAATATCAGAGACCATTATTTCTTGAAAATGTTTTTAGAGAAAAATAATTATCTTATTATGTAATTAATATTATTAGTATGATCATTATATGTATACTTTTTTAGGTTAACAGTTATGGTAAATTTATAAAATTTGATAGATTATATTTTCTCATATCAATAATGTTTTATTTCCACTTCCCCTCCATTGATCTTTCTTTTTCCTCCAATAACTTTATTTATTTTAATGGGTAAGATTAATATAAGGTTGTTATGGGTAACTCACTTTATTAAAGGCCAATGAAATTATAACACAGAAAACAAAAACAACTAAATATATCACTAAATTTCCAATCTATACACCTATAGGAAGTCCTGTACTCAACCTTGAATCCTTGGGACTCCTATTACAGGGGAGTCACTGTCTCTTTTCATCCTCTTATTTCTAAAATTCTGGAGAATCTCATAACTCCTGTCTTGGCAGCCTGTAAGGAGAAATGAAACATTCCTTCATGTCATAAATTCCTTCATGTCCATCCACAGGAGAAGTTTTACTTGCTAAGTGGAGTAACTTACCATTTCATTGCCTTGACCAGCCTATTTCCTTTGAAACTTGGAACTAATTAATTAAACTAAATTAAATTAGTTGAATTTTAAATTAAACCTAAGAATTTTAAATACACAAAAGTCAAACAGCATATTAACTATGTTCCTTTGTAAAATACCTGTGATCCTCCAGTGACCCCTGGTGCAATGGATGCAATAATAACAATGAAGATGTAGAGATAGTTTCCCATAGGTTTGCAGAAAATATCAACCTGGTAAAAAAGGTTGCATGGACTGGTCCTACATGCTACTATAAAAGCTGCTCACTCCACCAATAGAACTTAATTCTGAGAAGCTGGGCTGGGTTGGCTTTCATGTATTCTTTTCCTGTTATGACAAGGGCCTATCACATTCTCAGCTCTGCATATCCCAAAACCTGCACCTCCAAATGTTGGCTGGATTGTCTATGCTTTCTTTCTGGCTAACACAATCTTTCTAAATAAATATCTACCAACAATGGATGCATTATGGAATAAACATAAAATATTAAACTAAGAAAGAATGCAATAAAGTATGACAAAATAATTATTATTTTCCATAATTTTAAGCCTTTAAAACAACCAGTCAAAAAATGCTTAATTTACCTTGAAAAATAGAAAAGTATACAGATAATTTACAGATAAAAAACAACTGTATAAACCAACAGAAGTTCCATTGATCATTAATGAAATGCAAATTACATACAGCAAATTATAGTGATAAGATTATATAACTTTTCGTCCTCCCAACTGGAATAAATGAATAGAAAATAGAACTTGGCTAATATCAATAGAAAATTGATATTCTCAAAAATTGCTCATTGAAGGAAATATTGGTTAATCTTTTGAAAAAAAACCTTAAAAAGATCTATCAAGAACCTTGAATAACTTTTTACTTGACTAAGCTTTTTTAATCTATTTGTTTATCCTGAGGAATAATCACATGCAAAAATATTATAATGTATATAAATCATAATTAGCCAAAATTTGATAAATATTTATTATAAAATAATGATAGCATAAAGTATTTTACACCTTTAAAAATCATTTCTTTGAGATGGGGTACTGGGTGATTAAGTCGGTTGAGTGTCCGACTCTTGGTTTTTGGCTCAGGTCATGATCTCAGAGTCATGAGTTTGAGCCTTTAATCCAGCTCTGCACTCAGTGTGGAGAAGATTCTCTTTCTCTCCCTCTACCCCTCTCTCCACTTGTGCATTCTCTCTCTCAAAATAAATAAATAAATAAAAATAAATAAATAAATAAATAATTTAAAAATAAAATAAAAATAATTTCTTTGAAATAAATTTAGTAACAGATAATATTGATAGACTATAATTTTAAGTTTAAAGTTTTGAAAACTACATTATCACTTCCCATCACATTTCCTCCTTTCCAGTAAGATTTACTGTCCCTTACTATGCAACTTACAGGACCACACTAGAGAGAAAATAATATTCTCTACCTCATTGCTAGGTTGACAATGTGATTTTCTTTGCCAGTAATATTGTGAGTGTAAACCATGTACATTACTAGCCAGCAAAGGTTTAAGAGTCATTATGTTTCCACTGCTTCCTTATAATTTGACAGTGTGTGCATGTGCATTATATATATATATAAAATATATAAAATTTTTATATATCTAAAAATATATATCACTATATATTTGCATATATATGAATATATATTTATATATCTAAATATATATCACTTCTTTATCCATTCATCATTTGATGGACATTTGGGCTGTTTCCAAATTTGGCTATTGTTGATAATGCTGCTATAAACCTCAGGGTGGATGTGTCCCTTCAAATCAGTATTTTTGTATCCTTTGAGTAAATACCTAGTAGTGTAATTGCTGGGTCATAGGGTAGCTCTTTTTTTTAACTTTTGAGGAGCCTCCATACTGTTTTTCACAGTGGCTGCACCAGTTTGCATTCCCATCAATAGTGTAAAAGGGCTCCCCTTTCTACACATACTCACTGAGACATGTTGTTTCCTGTGTTGTTAGTTTTACCATCCTGACAGGTGTGAGGTGGTATCTCATTGTAGTTTTGATTTGTGTTTTACTGATGATGAGTGATGCTGAGCATCTTTTCATGTGTCTGTTGGCCATTTGTATGTCTTCTTTGGAAAAATATCTGGTCATGTCTTCCACCTTTTTTTTTTAAGGATTTCATTTATTTATTCATGAGACAGAGAGATTGAGAGAAAGAGAGAGAGGCAGAGGCACAGGCAGAGGGAGAGGCAGGCTCCATGCAGGGAGCCTGACGTAGGACTCGATCCCAGGACTCCAGGATCACGCCCTGGGCCAAAGGCAGACACTAAACCGCTGAGCCACCCAGGGATTCCCTCTTCTGCCTATTTTTTAACTGGACTATTTGCTGTTTAGGTATTATGTCTTATGAGTTCTTTATATATTTGGATGCTAACCCTTTATCAGATATGTCATTTGTAAATACCTTCTTCCATACTGTAGGTCACTTTTTAGATTTATTGATTGTCTCTTTCGCTGTGTATAAGCTTTTCATTTTGATTTGATGAAATCCCAATAGTCTATTTTTGCTTTTGTTACCCTTGCCTAAGGAGAACATATCTAGTAAGAAGTTTTTATGGCCAGGGTGAAAGAAATTGCTACCTATATTTTCTTTCAGGATTATGATAGTTCCTTGTCTCACATTTAGGTCTTTAATCCACTTCAAAACTTTTTTTGTGTGTCTATATGGTTTAAGAAAGTGGTCCAGTTTCATTTTTCTGCATGTTGCTGTCCAGTTCTCTCAACACCATTTGTTGAAAAGACTGTCTTTTTCCCATTGGATATACTTTGCTATTTCTTGAAATTAATTGACTATGTAGTTGTGGGTTCATTTCTGGGTTTTCTCTGTTCTATTGACCTATGTGTCTATTTTTGTGCCAATACCATACTTTTGATTTCTACAGCTTTGTAATATAACTTGAGGAAGTCTGGGATTGTGGTTCCTCCTGCTTTGCTTTGCTTTTTCAAGATTACTTTGGCTAGTCAGGGTCTTCTATGGTTCTGTACAAATTTTTCAAGCTCTGTGAAAAATGCTGGTGGTATTTTCATAGGGATTGAATTAAATGTGAATATTGCTTTGGGTACTATAGACATTTTAATGATGTGTGTTCTTCCAATCTATGAGCATGAAATGTTTTTCCATTTCTTTGAGTCATCCTCAATTTCTTTCATAAGTTTTCTATTGTTTTCAGCGAACTGATCTTTTACCTCTGTGGTTAGTTTTATTCCTAAGTATCTTATGGTTTTTGGTGCAAGATCAATTCCTTGATTTCTCTTTCTGCTGCTTCATTATTTGTGTATAGAAATGCAACAGATTTCTGTCTGTGGATTTAGTGTCATGCAACGTTATTGAATTTGTATATAAGTTCTAGCAGTTTTTTTGTGTGTATGTGGAATCTTTCAGGTTTTCCCTACAGTATCATGTCATCCTCAGATAGTGAAAGTTTGACTTCTTCCTTGCTGATTTGGAGGCCTTTTATTTCTTTGTGTTGTCTCATTTCTGTGGTTAGGACTTCAAGTACTATGTTAAATAACAGGTGACAGTGGACATTCCTGCTTTGTTCCTGCTCATAAAGGAAAAGCTCTCAGTTTTTCCCCATTGAAGATGATAACGAGTTTTTTTTTTCCTATATGACCTTTATTATGTTATAGTATGTTCCTTCTAACCCTACTTTGCTAAACGTTTTTATCATGAATAATGTTGTATTTTGTCAAATGCTTCTTCTGTATCTATTGAAGGAATCATATATTTCTTATTCTTTCTTTAATTAATGTAATGGATGACATTGAGATTTATTTGTGAATATTGAATCCTCCTTGCAGCCCAGGAATAAATCCCACTTGATTGTGGTAGTGGTGAATAATTCTTTGAATGTACTATTGGATTCTGATTCTAGTATTTTATTAAGACGTTTTGCATCCATGTTCATCAAGAATATTGGCCTGTAGTTCTCTTTTTGATGGTCTTTATCTGATTTTGAAATAAGGATAATGCTAGCTTCCTAGAATAAATTTGGAAGTTTTCCTTCCATTTTTATTTTTTTGAATAGTTTGAGGAGAATAAGTATTAATTCTTTTTCAGTTATTTTTTAAATGTTTGATAGAATTTGCCTGTGAAGCCATCTGGCCATGGTCTTTTGTTTGTTGGTAGATTTTTGATTACTGATTCAATTTCTTTGCTGGTGATTGGTCTGTTTGTTTTCTCTTCTTCCTGTTTCAGTTTTAGTAGTTATATGTTTCTAGGAACTTATTCATATCTTCTAGGTTGTCTGGTTTATGTGCATATAGTTTTTCATAGTATTCTCTTATAATTGTATATATTTCTGTGGCATTGGTTATTATAACTCCTCTCTCATTTTTTTTTATTGTTCTCTTTTTTTTTATTTTGTTTTTCTTTTTGAAAGCTCTGACTGGGGGCTTATGAATTTTATTAATTTTTTCATTTACCCAGCTCCTGGTCTCATTGATCTGTTCTATTGTTCCTGTTTGCTTGTTTTACTTTCTGTAGCATTAATTTCTGCTCTAATCTTTGTTATTTCCGTCCTTCTGCTAGCTTTAGGCTTGTTAGTTGTTGTCTTTCTAGCCCCTGTAAGTGTAAAGTTAGTGTATTTGAGATTTTTCTTGCTTCTTTAAGTAGGCCTATATTGCTATATACTCCTAGGACAGTTTTTGTTGCATCCTAAAGGTTTTAGAATGTTATGTTTACATTTCCATATATTTTTAAAATTTCTTCTTTGATTTCTTGGTTGACCCATTTATTATATGATAGTATGTTGTTTACCTCTATGTATTTGTGATCTTCACAAAATTTGTCTTGTGGTTGACTTCAAGTTTCATGACATTGTAACCAGAAAGTATGGTTGATATGATCTCAATCTTTTTGTACTTGTTGAGGCCTGATTTGTGACAATATGTGGTCTATTCTGGAGAATGTCACATGTGCACTTGAAAAGAATGTGTATTCTGCTGCTTTAGGATGGAATGTTCTGAATATATCTGTTAAGTCCATCTGATCCAGTCATTAAAAGCTATTGTTTCCTTTTTTATTTTCTGCTTAGCTTATCTGTCCATTGATGTGAGTGGATGTTAAAGTCTCCTACTATTATTGTATTATTATCAATGAGTTCTTTTATGTTTGCTATTGTTTTATATACTTGGGTGCTTCCATGTTGGTGATATAAATATTTCCAAATGCTAGATCTTCTTGTTGTAGAGTTCCCTTCATCTCTTATTGCAGTCTTTTGTTTAAAATTTAGGTTGTCTGATATAAATATTGGTAATCTGGCTTTCTTTTGATATTCTTTACGTGATACGTGTTTCTCTATCTCCTCACTTTCAATCTGCAGTTGTCCGTAAATCTAAAACAAGTCTCTCATAGGCAATATGTAGATAAACATATGTCTATATTTATCTATTCTGACACTCTATGTCTTTTGTTTGGAATTTTTAATCCATTTACATTCAGAGTAATTATTGATAAGTATGTATTTGTTGCTGTCTCATTACTTGTTTTGTCATTGTTTCTGGAGATTTTCTCTGTTCTTTTCTTGTCTTTGTCGCCTTTGGGTTTTCCTTTCCACTCAAAGAATCCCCTTTAATATTTCTTGCAGGGCTGTTTTAGTGGTCACAAATTCTTTTAGTTTTTGTTTGTCAGAAACTCTTTATCTGTTCTTCTATTCCAAACAATAGCTAGCCTTGCTGGATAGAATATTCTTAGCTGTAGAATTTTCCCATTCAGCATGTTAAATATATCATGCCACTGCTTTCTGGTCTAGCTTGCCAAATTTCTGTTGCGAGATCTACAGCTGATCTTATGGGTCTTCCCTTATAAGTTGTGGACTTCTTTTGTTTTGCTGATTTTAAAATTTTTTTTCTTTATCAATATATTTTGCAAATTTAATTACAATGTGCCTTGGTGTTGGCTTGCTTTTGTTGATTTTGATGGGAGTTCTCTGTGCCTCCTGGATCTGGATTTTTTTTTTTTCCTTCCCCAGCTTAGTAAAATTTTCAGCTACATTTTCTCAGATAAATTTTCCATCCTCTATTTTCTCTCTTCTTCTCAGTCTCTCTGGGACTCCTATAATACAAATGTTATTATATTTGATGGAATCACTGAGTTTGCTAAGTCTATTCTCATATTTCATAATTATTCTTTCTGTCTTTTGTTCAGCTTCATTATTTTCCATTATTTTGTCCTCTAATCACTTATTCATTTCTCTACTTCTTTCAGCCTTGTATTCATTGCACTACATCTGTTTCCAATTTCAGTTATTGCATTTTTTCATCTCTAACTATAATTTAATAGCTTTTGACCTTGAAGGTAGATGTTTATAAAATATATAAAATATAGAGAGTTTATAAAATATATAAAATATAAATAGATTATTCATAAAATTTATAAAATATAAATTAATATATAAACTATATGTTTCTATATAAGCTAATATTTACATAATAATTAACAAATATAAAATATTACATGAAATCATATTTATAAATTATTTATTATAGGTGAATGTATATGATTATATTTTTCTTGTTGTATTCATAAAAATAGCTTTATTTGTATTTTCATTCAGTCATTAGTTACTTTAGTATTCTTAAAAAATAGCCTGAATGTGTAATATTTTAAAAATGTATGTATGATTAAAGCAATTAGTTTATTTCATAAGATAAAGTGTATAAATTTTTATTTCAAAATTTTTCATGAATTTCATAATTTTTAATTTACATCATGTTCCCTCTTAAAGGCATTTGCACTTTTACAAATAGTTTATACTTTTAACTATGTATTTTTGAAGAAGTTTAAAGATGAAATGTGTGGTGTTTGAAGTATACAAGTTTGGAGAATGTGAGACTATCATGGTCTATATTCCTATTTTATGGAGACTTTTATGGTAATTATGTTACATTTTTAAAATTTACAAACACTTTTTAAAAAACTAAGAGTAGTTTTAAGAAATAAAAGATCATAAATATATTGCTTCATATTTTATTGACTTTTGCATGAGAAATGCAAATTTAAGTGACTTAAGTAAATCTTTTTGCATAAAAAATCACTACAAAATAAAATATCTGATGCACCAATTAATGTAGCATTTTGCAAATAGATACAATGTCCCTACTATGTATCAGGCCATCCCCTAACCTATAGGAAAAAAAAAGAATAAAATATAATCTCTGGAGTCTAGAGTTTGAGATTGGGATCATTGGATAGACATCTAAATAGATAATGACAACATGATGAGGTAAGTACAAATACAGAGCTAGACAATTACTGCCCTGTGTCATCTAGTCAAATTGCTTTGAATGCACTGAACCCCTCCAGCAGCTCATGTGGTGCAATTTGATGAAGTGTGTACAGAGCGTCACCAGTATTTCAGTGATTGTTTGCTTTAAATCACTGCTGAGGGGAAGCCTGGGTGGCTCAGCAGTTTAGTGCTGCCTTCAGTTCAGGGCGTGATCCTGGAGACCCGGGATGGAGTCCCATATAGGTTCCCTGCATGGAGCCTGCTCCTCCCTCTGCTTGTGTCTCTGCCTCTCTCTCTCTCTCTGTGTCTCTCATGAATAAATACATAAAATCTTAAAAAAATAAATAAATAAATCACTGCAGTAATGCCCAGTGTTCTCCTCCATCAATATCTGCTTTTGTATCAGTCATTGCACATCAGAACTAAGTCACATCATTGTGGTTGGTGTTTCCTCTTTACTGCAAGGCAGAAATGAGTGTTGAGCAGGTAAGGTTTTGGGCTATGAAACTCAACCCTGTCTGTGCCACTTACCAGTGTGCAAAAAGTATTTCTTTTTTTTTTTTTTTTTGCAAAAAGTATTTCAATGATTATACTTTGTTTTTTTTTTTCTTCCAGATAAAAGATGATTAATAGCAACTTCTACTTTGGCAAGTTATAATTTAGGCAAAGCTTAGCATAGAATTTGTTATATGATACACATTGAATGATAGTAATACATAGAAGTTGTAGCAGTTACTGCCAACATCGATCTTGTCATTGTTATTATATCATTTTGTTTACATCTGTGCAATAGTTGCATCACAATTATGCAACTAATAAAGAAATGCAAATTGAAAGTACAAAGGAACATAGTTATTATAAATTGATTAATATGTGGGGCTATATTTATAATGATTAAGAACATGGCCTTTGGAATAAATTGCCTGCTGTTTTTCAGCTGTTTTTACCATAAGAGTAAAGGAATTCCTCCAAAGGACATGTTTCAGGGATCCAAATTCTTTTCTGAAACTTGGCAATAGTTTCCCTAAGATGTCTACATGAAATAGAACATATGCAATGCATTAAAGGATACAGAATTCTTATCATTTAAAGGTAATTCAGTGGGTTGAGCATCACCCAGATTTTGTTATTATAATAGCTTTATGTTTTTCCTGGACTTTATCTCCTCCACGGTACCTCATCTGCTCACTGACAGACATCACTGTTCCCAGTGTTTTCTTATCGGATCTTTTCTTTCCGTTGTCTATTTTCCCCCTAGAAAATCTTCTTCACATCCACAATTTGAAAAACTATTTCACCAGGATGTCTTCCTCCTGAATTCTGAATGCTGATTTCCACCTGCATGTTGAATCTCTCTCCTCCATCACCATTTGGGACCCCCAGGCATTTTAGACTCATCTTCTAAAAAACTGAACTCTTCTCATCTACTGCACTCACTAAAAAGGGCATTCTTTGTGAATGTTATCATCATTTATTTGTCTCCTAGAAAAGTGTTATGGATTCCTCTTCATCCTTCACACCTTATACCCAGTCAAATGTAAAAGCTTTCTGTTCCAAATGCTTCATGCCACCCTACTACTACTGCTCCTGTCTCAGTCTAGACTTCATCCATCCCTCACTTGAATTAATGCAGTAGCCCCTTGACTACCCTGTCTTTCTCTGGCGTGTGATCCCTCTCCAATGTTTTATCATCTTTCTCTAAAGTAACTTTTAAGTTGGAATGTAACGGCTTTGCTCTACTTAAGATTGTTCAGTAAATTCCCATATTATTACTTTACATTCCTTATCATGATATATACATCTGTGCATAATCTGATTTTTATATACATTCTAATTTCATTCTTTGTATGTCCTTTACTTTCCAAATCGGATCTATTTAAAGCCCCTATACCTCTTACACTGTTCCTACTGCTTAAAATATTTTTTCCACCTTCACTTCAAAATTAAAGTCAATTATTTGCTATTAGATTGGCTTTTGTTTAACTTAAACATATCAACTGAATTCAGTCAATGTAATTTATTCTGTATTCTCCCACAAACTTCATGCATTCCTCTTTTCACAGTCACTCAAAATCATTTATATTCTTGTCCACTCTTCCCCCCATGGGACTGTGAACACCATGTAGTCAGGTTGTGGGGCATGATATTAGTTCTAATCCAAGCTGGCAAAGCAGATTCTGACATATTGTAGATGTTTAAACTATTTCTTGAGGCAATCAATAATGGAATGAATAAAGCATGTTAGTTGAGGAACTTTTTTCATAAGCTGGTTGATGTAATTATACTAAAAAATTGCATTGGGTTAAATTTTCAGAAAAAAATGGCAAGCTCAAAATGCAACGCTAATGAAAACAACTAAGAACAAAATTGTGAGACAGTATGTTTCCAAATAACTAGACAGTATCCACAGTAAAAAACCAATAGGATAGTGTCATAAAGGAGAATGTATTTCATTTAAAATGTAGTGATCCTTTAGGAGGACTTTATTGTGGTACCACAAGAATTCTTAACACATGGAACCTTAGTAATTCAAAAGACCTTGGAAATTACAATGTTTGATCATCGATATGTACAGAAATCACCTTTCTAATAGTCCTGACATGGTAATTCAAATGTAATTTTTAAAAAATGCATTGAGAAGTGGAACATATTTGCTATTGCTAGTCATGCATTCCATTGTTAATTTTTTAAAAACAAAGATTTATTTATTTATTTGAGAGAGAGAGAGTGAGAGAGGAGGGAGGGAGGGGCAGAAGGAGAAAATCTCAAGCAGGCTTCACACCCAGTGCAGACCCCAACTTGAGGCTCAATCTCAGAACCCTGAGATCATGACCTGAGAGGAAATCAAGAGTCAGCCACCCAGGTGTCCCTATCTTTACTTTTCCATTGCTAATATTTTTTTCATCTGAAAATAAATATATACTGTTATGCTTGTGTTTAGCAAAAGATTAAGAAACTTAAAAATATGTAGTTTTGTTATCTATGAGTGTTGAAATGATAAAATCTCTTATTTCCTGTGTGTTTTAAAGAGTTATCCAATTTCCTCAAATGGGTTCTATTTTTAGAATAAAAGGAAAAACAAGAGAACAAAAAGAAGTTAAACAAAGGGAAAGAAAAATGGAATGAGAGAAAAGAAGGAAAGAAAGAAAGACTCTTCCTGTACTGAATTGAGAAACTCCCTTTTAAATTTATGTTCACCAGTCCTTTAGAACAACACAGAAAAGTTAAGTCTGTAATGAATATAATGAATTTACAACTACCTACTATGAAAGTCACTATGCTCTCCTTAGATTTCTTTTTTTCCAAGTTAATAATGATCTTTTCCTTTCCTATCTATCCATGCATTTATTTAAAAAAATGTTACCTGAAGTGATAGATAAATGTCCAGGTTCATCAAATCAGCTATCTTTCTGCTGTGTTAATATTCAATAAAGAAAATAAACTCAAATATATTTTTAAGAAATCTGTAGGTTAATTTATAAGAATCAAAATAAAATTCTAAATTTTGTAGAAATTAGAAATTGATTTAAATGTAAACCTACTCTTCCTATGACATTTAATTTTATTAATAATTGTTTTCAGTGGAGTATTTTAGGAAAAGGCAAGTGATAGAGATAATTATTTATATAATATGCATTTTTATATGTTGTATATGGAAGGCAAAACATATAAAAGAATAATGAGAAAAATCACTTGAGAGTCCCTGTTTGCTGAATTCCACAAAGGGAAAACAAAGGTTTTATTAGCTAAATTTTAAAGAAGTATGCATTTAGGGGTGCCTGGGTGACTCAATTGGTTGTTTCTGACTCTTGATCACATCTCAGGGTGTTTATCTTAGAGTTATAAATTCAGGTCCCATGTTGGGCTCTACACTGGGCATGGAGCCTACTTAAAAAAAAAAAAAGAACATTTATGCACTTACTTAAAGAAGTTATGTGAAAAGTTTGAGTTAACCTTTGTTATGCCTAAGAACGAAAATGATAAGCTTCACATATCCATGAGAAACTCAATCGTGATTTCACTATTAATGAGCATCCTATGGCAGTAATGAAGTAAGAGGACTTCGGTTGAATTAAACATGTTAATACTATTGACAATGGATAAGAAAGTGTGACGCTATTTAATTATCGTGTTGGTGATCCCCTACAGACCCTGACATATCCACTGATTGTTCTTACGAAAATACTGCATTGAGTATTAATAACATTACTTACTCATCTTTCAATCTAACTGGTGTACAGTATTAGTGACAACTAAATTTAAGAGATCGCATTTTCTAACGCAGGCCATTTCATGAGTGTATGAATTTTTGTACTTCTCTTTTTATTTACTTAGTTCATATGACAGAGTTGATTTGCAGTACTTTTCTTGTCACAAAATTAAATCTTCCCACCTGAGAAAGAATCAGCAAGAACAGCTACAGCTAATGAATAGCTAATGCTGTTTACCAGGCAATTATCTTGCCTGAAATAACAGGAATTAGATACAGCAGTTGATAGGATAATGTATTGGATATTATACCCCTTTTTAAAGAGTTTTATCTTAAATAATACAAAGTACATTTTGACAGGACCTTTAAGTTTCTAATTATCTTAAAAAGAACTTCCTTATAAAGTTTGTATTCCTGAAACTATTTCTCTTCAGTCATTTCTCCATATTGTTTTTCATTTGCTTCTCTTTTTACTTTTATTTTATCTGGACAAAATCTAGAGTAGTACTGTTTAATTTCATGAAAATTACTAGTTCAGGGAGAATGTGGTCAGCCATAAATGAGGTATGCCAATACAAATATTCTATGGTTTGTTAAGTCCCTTGACATTAATAATCATTTGCATACATGGATAAGAAAAAATAGTTACCTAATGGTAATTATAACAAAAATAATAATAAAGGTGATTTGCATTTATTAGGTTCTTGCTATGGAGGAGAGAATGTTTTAAGTCCTCCACATGTTTGAATTTATTAAAATAGGTATCTGGCAGTGAATCAGATTTGAGAAAATTTGAACCATTTTGGCCCTTGTCTGTTCTTTTATTTGAGGTCAGTGGATCAGAAATTACTAATCTGGCATGTATTTTTATATTTGATCAAGTTTCACTCTAAGGATGTCTGGGTCAGTTGTACAATACAACTGAATAATCCATTTAAAGTTAAGGAGAACCATATTTTTTCTTTCAGTTCCAACATTTGTTTTTCTATTAACGCTTATGTCAGTGTGATTTGGGGGCTGACTCTGAAAATAGAAATACTGTAGTCATCAATGACTTTAGAAAAAAGAGTTGAAAAATCAGCTGTCTTTTGCTTCTGTGGATTTTATTCATTCCTGATATTTACAAAGTAATACACATTCAAAGCAAGCTAAGGATGCAGAGATGTGTTCTGAACCACATGGAGCAGGTTTGCTTACACAGCAAGAACTCTCTCATCTCTTGCTTCCAGCAGTTGAGATTTTGTTAATTCCTTAGGCTAATTCAAATATTGATATTTTTCAGCACTGTTCATTTTGCAGTCAGGGGACAATAGAAGGAAGAAAAGAGAGCACATCAGCAAATCGTATACGTTCAAAAGAAATATTTGTATCTCAAGCAATAGCTTTGAGCTCCAAAGAGAACAATTCAGGGGCAAGTGTGAAATAACGATTTGTTCAAAACCTTAAGGGCTGTGTTCTTTTCCCACTCCAGAAAAATATATTATTTATAACAAAGATTATAACACAAAGTTAATTGAAAGTTTTTTTTAAATAATGGTACATATATTCATTAAATTCTAAATGCGAGTTTTTATTATTTTTAATTTGATTTCTCTGTTTCCATACAGTTTAGTATCACTACAGCTTCCCCTTTAAAAAACTCTGTGAATGCAATTTCCTTCACGGTTAATAGTTATTCTTCTCAAGAAGAGAGATAATTTGGAAAATGTTGAAGAATAGGATGGCCTTGATGCTTTTAGTCCAGAAGGTTCTTTGAGGTGAAACCCTCCTGGGGGGCTCTGCTGATCCCAAATGTTCCATCAGCCTTGCAAAGTGTCACTTCTAAGTAGTTATATCTATTTCTTTTCCCATGGTGGAAACAATATACATTTTTTACGCTTGAGATTTTCATAAAATGGAAAATCAGAAGACTTCGAATATCAGTTTTAAGAAAAATCCATCACAATTCTTACTTTCATCAGTTGTGGATGCACACATAGGTACCTGTGTATTTATAGTCAACCTATGTAGCTCTCTCTGCTAAGGCAGATGTTACCGTGGAGACAGTGGACTTCTTTGATATTCGAGCAGGCTGGCCACTTTTATTACTCATTGATAAGTGACTTGAGCTAATATAATTAGTGTAAATTATTCAAAGACTCCAATAAAATCCATCATAAACTCAACAAATCATATTTTCAATTTTTAATTTTTGTGTAAAACAATCATTAGAAAGTATGTGAGTCTGTTACTTGACAGTAGATGTTCACAAAATTAAACACAAAAGTATAAAATTATATATGTTTTATCTATGTATATATCCTTGATGATGCTGAACTTACTGCTCTCAGTTTTAAATGCATTTATCAGGTGTGCAATAAGGATGCAGAAATTTGTTTCTACTTCTTGCCTTATGATCCTCTGCTTTCAGATTCCCTTTGTATCCAAACTACTCAGTAGCATTTATATGGTATACTCAATCCTATGAATGAAAAAAATATCCAGTGAAATCTTTCCAATTATGAATTTGACGTGTAGAGGAATTTGTCTTTTAAAAAGAGGTACCTTATGGAAGTTTTAACCCCCAAAAAAGCCCTTAATGGAAGTAGGCCAGAACCTGTGTCATCTTTTCACTGGAAGTATTTTAGGGGATGGGCTGACCTTCATTTGTAATAAGACACTGCTATTATCAAAGTCAATGTTTGTCTTATAAGTTGGAGCTTTGTTTGCACAAAAGCAAACGATTCCAGAAGGAAATAATTTCATGTGTGCAGGCAATTAAGTCTTGATAAAAAAAGAGAATCCTCTTAGGTATGTAACCACTTATGTCAATTCAGCCCCAGCAAAATTTTCAGTGTTATTCCCTTGGATGTAGTGTAGACTAGGAAATAAAGTGAGATCCTTAAATGCTAAATAGGGATTTGAGGTCTGTCACCTAATGCCATTTAACTCAGAACAACAGAGTCTCTGAGATTGTTTCCTCACTTTTTTGCAAATTTCCAAATCTAAAAACGATTCCTCTTTTCTCACACAACTTGCCTTCTCACACACTTTGTTGAAACCATATTTTTCTTCTCTCTTGTTTGCTATCTCTTCTCTTTCCCTTTTCTTCTTCAATTTCTATAGTTTTTCCCCCTTTCCTTCAATTTCGTTGTTCCTGGAAGTTTCTTGTTTAGTTTTCTTCTCTTTTTCATCTAAAAGCTATCTCTAGACCAGAAATTCATGATTACTTCTTATGTCATGTACCTGTTTGGCAGTCTAGTGAAGCCTACGAACCCTTTCTGAGAATGACTTTTTGATTCATGAAGTAAAATACAAAGATAATAAAGGTGATTCATGAAATAAAATACAAAAGTAATAAATAAAATTCCAAAAACATTTTAAAATACTTTATTAAGAGAAATTTAAAAATTCAGAGACAAGTCTAATAATTACCATAATTTTAAAATAGGGATAATCATTAATAATACAGAATAATGCAGTAACTATAATGTGATACAAAAGTGTCTGTGATTTATGTTGGTGAAAAAGCAGACACTGTTAATATTACTGTGATCTATTGCCTATATTAATAAATTAAAGGAAATTGAGTTTTTAAGAGGTTAGTGAAAATAATGATGAATTTTTTTCTAAGTTCATAGCCCCATAATTTCTGTGTATGGATCCCTTAGCTTAAGATGACATGTTCCAGATCCTTTCTTCCCTCCATCCTCTATTTACTCATAGTTCTTATCATAATGCTTTGTAATAAATGATTTATTGTCTTTCTTACTAATATGACTGGTAACTTCTTGAGGGCATCAAACGTTTTTTTTTTGTTTGTTTGTTTGACAATTTAGCCAGAGTCTAATCAGCAAATATTTTTGAACAAGTAAATCAATCTTGATTTTATTCCTTCTCTTCTGTCTTGAAATCTAGGTCTCCTTAGGCCATGGCTAGTAAGATCCATTCATTCCTATCATGAGGCTGGGGTGTGATGCAGCACAACAGCTATTTGAAAGTCCTAAAGAACCTTATACAACACATTGTTACCAAGACTATTAATTGGGTTCTCTCCCATGTCTTCCCTCAACTAAATAAATCAGCCTATTTATGTCCATAGTAAATCAAATAAGGAAAAGTCAAAATATTCTCACTTAAAGAGAAAGAAAAAGGCAAAAGAAGCTATTTCTGTTTAGCTCTGCTTTATTACATAGGAAATATAACACAAAAGAGAATAATGGGAAATTCTAGCCAAGCCAAGGCAAATTTAAGCCCAAGTCCCACCAATATACAGGAGAAAAATAATATAATGACACAGTTCTAATATTCCTGACATATACCCCCTTAACAAAAGTAAGTTATCAAATGCTTGGGAGTGAGATGCCTAAATTTGTTGCCATATACAAGAGCTATAAGCCCTTGTTGTAAAGTCTCTCAAAGCATAATTCTATCACAGAAATCATGTACCTTGTGATATTCAAAAACAATTTCCACCTAAAAAATCTTCAAAATCAATTGCCAAAAGCTTAAATGACCACTCGATACTTGTGAAAGCATTAAACATCAAATAAGGTTTAAGACGGTAGGCTCAAGATTGCAACAGTCATTTGGAACGAAATTTCTATCTCTGGTTCTTTTTTCTTAAAATTTACAATGTTGATTATGAGCAATGTGTCTGATTCAGAAACATCAGCCGACTTGGAATTACAACTTGCACCGCTGGGTTTGTTTGCAAATAAAATAAAACCAAGTAAAAAGCAGAGACATGATTATAAAAGATACTAGAATGTGGGAAAGAGATTAAACACTATTAAAATATTATTCCTAGGAATTAGAAATAATTTATAATTAATAATCATGAAATGCTGAAACAAATTAAAATTTCATTAATGAACAGGAATAATGAAGTAACATAAAAAAGATTGGGCTTGGGTTTTTCTACCACTGAAGATTAATAATTGCCTAAGGTCTATATTCAGAATTAAGACACACATTTGGTTGAGGGAAAGATAATTTATAGGGTGTGCAAACACTCTGTCATCTTGGACTGCAATCATGACATGAGCTAGATGCAATTTTCATTTCACTATCACTGGAGTCAGACTATTTCCACTACTGCCTATTTCATTATATGTACTAGAAAAAATAAAATGTGTCTTCCTAGAGGAAAAAAATGCAAAGTAAAAAAAAAGGCTTATTAAAAAAAATAACAGTCCTCGGGAATACAAATGTTTAGTACCATATTGTCAAGTTAGTTAAGAAAAATTAACATCTAAAAGGGTCTAGTCCTTTAGGAAAGAACCAACAATAAGAAAGACAGACTTCCAGAATGATTTTTTTAAACAGTATTGTATAGGTACGGTGATTTACTATGGTTTTATTTTGTCAAGACTTCAAAAATCATTTTATTGGGTTTACATTCTGGATATCACATATGTGAAATAGTAGGTTGCTTACTTTATTTGCACAACAACAATATAGAAACTCTTTTTAAGAAATTGTATGTGGTATATCAGGATTCATTTTAAAAATAAATGTGTGAATTTTATAATATTAAAAAATAAGTTATAATATGTGCTCAGTTTTGTTCCTAAATTTCCAATTACAAATTATCAGTGCCCATTGACAGTGTTTCCCTAGATGGATTATCTGTTTCAGGTAGGAAACTCTTCAGGCTCCCTGAGCTACTCTGCTCAGAGAAGAGAGCTCCTCTTCTCTGATATACCAGCCAATGATATACCAGCCATTCGTCATAATGGATCCCATCTTGTCTCACAATTACTGTAGAGTAGAATTTTCTTTTTTTTTAAATTATTTATTTACTCATGAGAGACACAGAGACAGAGAGAGGCAGAGACATAGGCAGAAGGAGAAGCAGGTTCCTCTCAAGGAGCATGATGTGGGACTTGATCCCTGACCCCAAGATCACACCCTGAGCTTCAGGCAAACACTCTACTGCTAGCCAGCCACTCAGGCATCCCTAAAGTAGAATTTTCTATTCATTGTTATGTATGGAAAATTAAGGATAAATTATTTAACCAAAAAAATTTTAAAGATTTTATTTATTTATTCATAGAGACAAGAGAGAGGGGGGCGGGGCAGAGGCACAGGCAGAGGGAGAAGGAGGCTCCATATAGGGAGCCTGACGTGGGACTTGATCCAGGGTCCCCAGGATCACACCCCGGGCTGCAGGCAGCACTAAAACGCTGCGCCACCAGGGCTGCCCTATTTAACCAAAATTTTTAAACCGAATCTGTTTGAGTCCAGAATGTATCTTGCATTCTAGTCTATTATATGATGCATTTGGTCCTTAATGTGTCTGAGACATTAATACTGCTCATTTCAACAATATCACTATTTATTATTGCTTATTAAGTAAGGACTGCCCGAGGTGGAATAAAATCTTTAACCAGTCATTAATAAGACAAGTATTTACTATAACTATGAGCAGAAACGACTGTCAGCAAATTGAAAAAAATATTCTGTAGTAGAAAATACGACAAATTCTTGTTTGTTTTTAGGAATCCTTACAATAATACCTAACATTTATTAAGCAGATCAGTTATTATGTGTTGTGGCTGTCCTAAGATATACATATATAAGTACATGTATGCATCTGTAAATGAATATATACAGAGATTTTTTAATTAGTCTTATTCACAATTCAATGAGTTATTTGTTACTATGCAAATTTAATAGATATAGAAATCAAAGCATGGAAAGATTAAATGCCTTATCCAAGACTACACACCTAATATGTGATATAGGAGCATATGTACCTAAGTAAGCAATCTCACTCCAAAATCTATGATTTTTAACACTTAGCAGGATGTCTTAATATTTTGTTGTCTGAAAGTAGAGAAGTTTGTCATTTCCTGTTAACAAAATTGCTTACTTTTATGTACATGCAATCTTAGAGTGCAGTGGATCAATACCATGGCCAGGATAAAAATCACATGCGTACACATGCAAAAAGAAAAAAAAAAAAAAAAAAAACTTCTCTTTCCATCTTCCAGGGAAACAACTATAAAAATGTTCAAGAATCACATTAGAACTTCACTGGGAAGTGGCTCAGTGTAATAAAAAAGTTTTGGGAACTGTGTTTGAGATTCACAGATCAAATAGCAGTGTGATGATGAGTAAGTTATTTTACTTTTCAGGTTCTAATTTTTTAGCTGTAAAATGTGAAATAATATCCATCTTACGATATTTTGTGAAAGAGAAATAATACATGTAAAAAAGTTGCCATTTTTTAGACAAAACAATGTATGACAAACAATGATGAATACATGCATCAATGAGAAGTAACCAGCAGAATTTATTTTTGTTTCCTTTGAAAATGTAAATACTGACACATTGGAAATGGGGATTTTAGTTTCCAGCATTACCTTTTTAGCAAGAGTAGACTATCTGCAGTGGACTTTTCCCCAAGGAGAGCCTATAAAATACTGGGAAAGTTATAGGCTCTCTTATAATGGAGAAAGGGAACAAAAAGCCTCAAAGAGTCCCAAATACAAAATATACCTTCATGTTCTCAGTGCATTTTGAGTTACAGTAGACCCCAAGGAAAACAGCACGAATCTATTGAAAGCACTAAGTTAAGGCTTTATGACCACTCTGGGTAAAGTTCTATTTGCCCTGTATACAATGTAAATATAATCCCACTATTTATTCCATATATTTTAGTTGCTAAAACACAGTCAGGATCTCTGGCTCTAAGAGAAATGGGTTTTTGGTAGTAAGAATCTGTATTATCAACTCAAAATAAAAGAGCAATTTATCTATGAACCGATCACACATTAGGGAGAAAACTACTGTTCTAAATTATGTAACAGGAGTAAAAAAGTGATTCCAAGAAACTTCTAAGTCATCATTCAGAATGAAAGTTTTAAGTTTACTTAAATCATCTATGGCTTGTATAGACTTAGAGGATAACAAAATATTTTCAAAGTGCTGATCACACCCAAAAGTTGCATATATATCCTCAGAAGTATTTGAGTTGGGATATAGAAGAGCAATGTGGAGCGCTGCTTGCATTTAAATCTGCCATATTTGTTGTAGAAAAGAAACAGCCATATGGCCTTTATATCAAAATACTGGTCCTTGAAGACCGCCATTTGCATTTGCAACTCCTTTTTAATTTAAAATAAGCAGAGATGGTCTGTGCTTATGTTAATTATCCATGTCTTTCTGAATTAATTTCCTCAGACTCTGATTTTTTTTAAAAAATAGTATACATTTTATTTTTTTTTATTCTGTTTTGGTTTTTTTTTTTTTTTTTTTTTTTAAAGAAAGACGATGCAGGGCAAGAAAAGAATACACTAAGTTATAGAGGTGTTACTTTTAGAAAAATAAATTGATTTCAGAAGAAGTATATAGAGTAAATTGTGTTTCTCAAAAAAGTTGAGAAACACTTTTAGTTATCACCTATTGCATTGGCACACTACAAAAGTTTTCCATACTGGTTGCTGGTGAGACTGTAAGGAAAAGACTCCCTGGAGAAAATGCAAAATGGTTCAATCTCTGTGTAGGAGTTTGGTAATATCTAGCAAAATTACATATACTTTTCCACTTTGATCCAGCATCCCACTTCTAGGAAACTGCCATCAAAATGCAAAAGGACAAATGCAAGGCTATTCACACTGACACGCTGATTGTCATAGCAAAAGACAGACCATCACCCAAATGTTGATAAATATGAAACTGGTGGTTAAATTGTGGCAGATACACATAATGGAGTGCTGGATAAGTAAAAAGTGGAGTAAGGATGTCTCTCCTATAATACTTAAGGGTGACCTCCAGGATATATTGATAAGTTAATAAAAAGCAAAGCTGAGAAAAAAATATTATTCAGAATTCATCATTCTTAGTTATGTATTTATAAAATTCTATGATGTTTTTATAGTTTTATAAAGTTTTTAATATTTGGGCTGTGTCCTTATTTATCATGGGACTGAGAATGTTATTTCATAAAGATTTTCCCAATTTTGTTACACGATGAGAATTTAAACTTGGAAAAATAAACTTACTAGATTTATTTTGCATGTCTTATACCAAATTCCAAATACATTTTGCTGGATGTGATAGTCATCCTGAAACTACATTAAACAATATTAAATCCAAAGTTCATGGTTTATGCATAAACTTTTTTTCATTTTACACTTAAATCTTATTTTCCACGGTTATTTACTTAGATCCTATGTTTTATCTCCAACCCATGTGATCATTTCTGATTTTGAAAGGAATGCCACATACACTGGTAAATTTCATTACATGGACAGCCATTATAGGAAGTTCATTTCACCAATCTTTTATAATTTTTCAGTTATTTATAGTCAACTATCACCTAGTTTGTCCAACCATGTAAATGCTTGTTATTTTTTGATTATATGAAGCACTGTTGTATTGTTTTGTCAAACAACATACAGAAGTTATAAACTATAATGGACCATGAATTTTTTTCTAAGTTAAGCTTTGTTGACAAATGGAGAATATGTGTATAACTTAAGTTACATATATTTTTGAAAATAGTATAGCAATTTCAATAAATTTGAACTTCTTTAATAATAATATAACAGATGTACTAAAACAAACATGCAGCTAAGAAATATTTCAAATTCAGGGTTTTTGCAAAGTGTTCTTGGTGTCAACTTTTTTCAGGGGAAAGATAAACACAGCAGTTTGCAGAGAGATTTTGAAAAATGACATTTTCTAATCTCTAATCAAGCATTCTTCACTGGCTTCTTCTGGAGTTGTCCACTAGCAGGAATAATTCTAAGGAGAATGACATTTACCATGTAAACTTGACCAGGGTGGATCACAAAAGGAAGCTCTCCAGGCATGCAAAATCCTTATTGTTTATTAGACTAATTAACTGTATAAGACTAGATAAGCAACTATTCCTTACATATTGTCAAAATCATCAGTTAATATTTAATTATAAAGACTGTTTTTTCAAATGAATTGTTAAGTTTACTTAGGTTAGTAAACCACCCTAGCTGATTTAGTAATTTCCACTCTTCCACTGTACTTTATCTTACATTGATCATGACAGAATTTTTGATTGCTAGGAAGAAATTTAACTAAGTAACCATGATCACAGCTACACCAATGCCCCAAATATTATTTTAAAAGTATGTGAAAAGATATGCTCTTTATTTGAAAAGATATGCTCCAGTTTTACATAAGCAAACCACTCAAATATAAAGTTCAACTTTGGATAACTCACATAAGTATCTCCTAGGGAAAGGAAATATTATACAGCATAAGACAAAAATATTTTCTTTCCAGTTGGGCATTAGTAGTTGTAAACTTTTTGAATGAATAGTTCCTCTCTGACACTAACACTTGCACTCAAAATCTAATTAGTTTTTGCTGATGCAACGAGAGATTTTATCAATTCTAAACCAAGTCCCCCACCCCCCACCCGCTGCACTAGTAATATATATTTGAAAGAAGTGTGGTTTAGAGAGTACTAAATCCAAGATCTTACCATGAACTTGTTCTAATCACTGGAATTACCTAGTAGCCTGTCTACCAATGTGGTCAACTTGTCAGACAAGGAGATGAGGATTATGATTACATAACACATTACTTCTTGATGTATCCCATCAACTCAACAGGACATACAGTGTGTAGGTCTTATTTTGATTCCTTTTTCACTGAAATATGGTTATGTGGGAAGTATTACTATAAATCTTTTTGTACCTGAAGTATTAACTTCGCCATCCAGAGAATTTTCTCTGGAAAAAAGAGAAGTTTAATAAATCAATATCATACTGCTTTTTCACTTCTAGAGATCAGTGAGAAAGCTGATTTTTCCAAGAATTTGACCCATCCAACAGTAGAAAAGCATACATTAATTTCAAAGCTTCTATAAATCTTTGCAAAATGAAGTATTGTCCCTTCAGAAATTTTATGTTCTGATGAGACATTCTAATTGGGCTGCATTTCTAACATATGAGTGACTTTTCATATTGTTGGGAAACGGGAGAAAAAAGATAAAAATAACATTATCTTAAGGCTAAGGAAATCTGGAAAAATTTTAAAAGATTTTATTTATTTATTCATGAGAGACACAGAGAGACCAGAGACATATGTAGAGGGAGAAGCAGGCTCCTTGTGGGGGGCCAGTGCAGGACTAGATCTCAGGACCCTATTTCAAAAGTCCTTCTAGTTATCCTTGTAATCTTTGTGTTAATAGAATTTTGTGTAACTAACCAAGATAGTTAGAAAACAAAGTATGAATGACTTTGTATCACTCTTCCCCAGAAACAAGTACCCATGAAACAAACATCATTTCATAAGTCCCAAAGTTATAGACAAAGATCAATAAGAAAGCATAGAGTGTCTAAAGCATAACTGAGAGAAGAGAAAAAAGACATGGTAGAAACAATGACAATACCAAGAACTCTAGTACACTTGGGCATCTAGCCCATCAAGAGGAAAAAATTGTGTAAGAAAAATATCACTTTGAAGGCAAGACAGCTATTGCTTTTTTGCACACTGGTTGCATACTGGGTGTTGAAGCAACTGTGTTTTATTTTTTCTTACTAGAAATCTGATTATAGGGTTTATCCAATATAGATACAGTCTCTGTATGAAGAAGGGATGCTTATAGATAGCTACAAACAATTTATTTTTTTCTTTTTTTATTACCTTAATTAAAAACATTTTATGGCTAAAAAATGCTAACCATCATTTGAGCATTCATGGAGTTAAATTTCTTTTTCTCTGGGAGAAGGTCTTGCCTTGATGTTGATAGCTGTTGACCGATTAGAGTGGTTAATGAAGGCTGGGGTGGCTGGGCATTTTTTTAAAAAATGAGATGAATGAAGTTTGCTGCTATTGACTTCTCCTTTCATGAATGATTTCCTTGTAGGATATGATGCTGTTTGATAACAATGCTGACTTTTTTTATAGACTCTCTCCACTTCCATTATGGTAGTCACCACGAGGCTGCAACCAAAGATTAATCTCTTTAATTGCACATAGTGAATGGAGACTGAGCTGCTTTATTTATGAAATTAAATTGCCTTCTTCTTTTAAATTCCTTTGCTTATTTTTGTTGTTATCAGATGATATGTTAGCAAAATGTTGCAGTATTGAAATGTCAATATTCATTTATAAAATTCACTGTGATGCTTTAAACGGACCCAACCAGCATAAAATGATTTGTATGCAAAACACTTAGTGTCTAATCAGAGTCATAAATTTGAGTGAACATTTAATCAATTAGGTTTATGTGAGTCACTGGCAGTTTATAAGATTCTGTGATGATACAAAATGCAGAATAAATAATACATATATTAGGAATTTTCCAAATTAAATTCACTGAATGAGTTTGTTGCACAAACAATGAACATGCAATTAAAATAGTGGGCCATATTCTACTTCTAAAAGGCAATTTAAAAACTGGTGAATCATAAGATATTAAAAAAAATAACTTTTCTTTTCTAAAAATCTTGCCTTATTTTACTTTTGCCTGGTAGACACATGGAAGGTATCACTTATACGAAGTTTCTTAAATAATATACTCTAAATATGTTAACTTCAAACATAAGAGTTATTACTATGAAATATTCATGTGATGATTTTACTCATTCTCTGTATCAATTAAATGAAGTGTAATATTCCTGATGTGCAAGGGAAATAATTAGAAATCAACACTCTCAATTTTCTTCTATAAATGAATAACGATAAACATTTTATTTGATAGACACTAACAGCAGGATACCAGAGCAGAAATCATTACTTTATCATTCAATGTACTCTAGTCCTAGGACAAATTTTGGAAGCACGGCTACATAGATATTATTAAAAATACCCACCACTGTTTTTAAACTAAGACAGTCAAAAAGAGTATTTTCAGTGCTTTATTCCCTCATCCAACTTCCCTCAGAGTTCTGAGAATTAGACAAGAGGTTATCATGGAAAGTGGGGGTGAAAATGAGTTCAAATTCACTCAAGTTCACTCAAGTTTCTGAGTCAGAGGGAAATTTATATAGGGAATCATGGTGAGGTAACCAAATGGAGAAAAGATAAGACCCAGAAATGTTGTAGTTTTTCTGCTAAGTTTCTTTGTGGCCTTATAAAGCTCAGCCTTTGGGGTTTAATCTTCTCATCTGTAAAATGAAAAGGTAGTACTAGTGTTTAACAAGATAACTTCAGAGTTGGCTTTTGACTATTACTACTTTATATTTTTTAAGCTTTTATTTATTTATTTTAGAGAGAGAATGGGGGGTACAGAGGGAAAGGGAGAGAATCTTAAGTAGACTGAGTCAGAGCCTAACATGGGGCTCAATCTCATAACCCTGAGATCATGACCTGGGCTGAAATCAAGAGTTGGATGCTTAATTAACTGAGCTATCCAGGTGCCTCTGAATATTACTACTTTAATATTAAATAGTGCAAAAAGCTAAGGAATGTAATCAATATAACTTTGCTACAGTAAATTCAGGCATAAGAAGAATAATCTTAGAAGGATGATCTGAGATGTGAGGAATGTAATGAATAAAGAATGATCTGGGGAGCAAGTAAGCTTGTAAAAAACAAATAACTTAGTTGATGTAAGATAATAAAAATATCCTTACAAATGATTATCACAATATGTACAATAACATCAATAATTAATTTTAAAATTAAAAAAAAACACTAAAAATACTAGAAAATAATAGTATATCAGAACAAGGATGATGAGAATAAGTGTTATAAGATCCTTTGTTATTGGGAGGCCTGGGTTGCTCAACGGTTAAGTGTCTGTCTGCCTTCTGGCTCAGAGTGTGATCCTGGAGTCCTGGGAACGAGTCCCACATTGGGCTACCTGCATGGAGCCTGCTTCTCCCTCTGCCTGTGTCTTTGCCTCTCTTTGTGTGTCTCTCATGAATAAATAAATAAAACCGTTAAAAAAAGATCCTTTATTATTAAGGAGAGAAGTTTAATATTTATTAAATGGAATTTGCTAGGTTAGGAACAAATGATAGTTTTAAAGCAACTAGTTGCTATGTGGAAAAATGAAAATGTATACCTAATTTCTATCATGCAGTTTCATAGGGAGGAAATAAAAATAAAACCTCACCAAGTCTTCACATTAAAGATTGAAGTGTAGGGATCCCTGGGTGGCGCAGTGGTTTAGCTCCTGCCTTTGGCCCAGGGCATGATCCTGGAGACCCGGGATCGAATCCCACGTCGGGCTCCCGGTGCATGGAGCCTGCTTCTCCCTCTGCCTCTCTCTCTCTATCTCTCTCTCTCTCTGTGTGACTATCATAAATAAATAAAAATTAAAAAAAGATTAAAAAAAAAGATTGAAGTGTAAAGGCAAATATATATTAGCTTCTATTGCTACATTGAAAGTCACACCATCTTAGTGACTTAAAACAATATCCATTTTTGATCTCACAGTTCTATAGGTCAGGTGTCCAGATAAGCTCAGATACGGTCTTTGCTTAGGTTCTCACAAGATCACATCAAGTTGTTGGCCAGACTGGGCTCTTACCTGGAGGCCTAGGGGGAAAATACTCTTTCAGGATTACTCAGGTTTTTTGGCTGAATTCCGTTCTTTGTAGTTTTAGGACTGAGGTCCCCGTTTCCTTGCAGGCTATTTGCAGGAGCCACACTGAACTTCTAGAGACCTCTACATTTCTAATCATATGGATCCTCCACGATTAAGCTGCAACAGTACACCAAACCCTCCTTGTGCTTTGAAACTCTGACTTCTGCTTCTGCTACCTGGAGGAAATTTTCTGCTTTTAACAGGCTCCTGGTAAGCTCACCAGGAGATTTCTGAATCCCCACCAGGAGATTTCTGAATCTTAAGGTCAACTAACTGGGACTTAAATTATTTCTGTAAAATCACTTCATAACAGTTCCTAGTTTAGTGTTTGATTCCAAGTGACCAGAACCTTGGGTAATGAACATATTTAGAATTATGTCTACTACTCAAAACTTTTAACTATTATTTATTTATTTATTTATTTAGTTTATTTGAGAGAGAGATAATGAAAGAGAGCTTGGGGAAGGGAGGGGAGAGGGAGAAGGAGAAGTAGACTCCCTGCTGAGACTAATACCTGAGCCAAAGGTAGATGCTCAACTAACTGAAACACCCAGGAGCCCCAAATTTTAGTATTTTAAGAAAAAGTATGAAAGAAGACATGAGGTACTAAAAATAGATAAATTATTAGATAACACAAAATGCAAAGCCTCTTTTATCCAAATTCCTTAACATAGAGAAGTCATTTCCAGTACTTAAAACTGACAAAAAAATAGTATCCAAAATATAGAAAGAAGTCTACAAATTAAGAAGAAAAAGTACAATAGCTCGATACAACAATAATGGCCAAAACATGATCAGACATGTTACAAAACAGGCCATCTGTAAAGTTTTTTAACAAGTCAGAAGATACTCAAAGTTGGGGAGCATGGGTGGTTTGGTTGGTTAAGTGGCTGACTCTTGATGTCAGCTCAGGTCTTGGTCTCAGGGGCACGGAGCCTACTTTAAAAAAAATTTAAAAAGATGCTGAAAGTCATTAATCATCAGAGAAAATGTAAAACTAGGCTTCAGTAACATTCAATATTACCGTATTAGATAAAGCAATTAGCAGCCTACCAAAGTGGTAGATGGCTTATTTAAAACTGGAAACATCTTTAAAAAGCTGCAGAAATGAACATATCTAAACTTAAGCAGAGCCTCCCTCCCAGAAAGAAAAAAAACAAAACAATAAAACCAAACAGTTATACAACTGTCACTGACACCCCCACCCTGCCCCCAGAAGGATTTTCCTATTTGAAAGAGGACTGATTTAGCACTTGGGAGTATGAATTCAGCCACCATAATTTCACCCCTACAGAGAAACTTCCAGTCAGGAAGAAGGCAGATTGCCTCTTCCCATTAGCATCAAGAAGCCCAAGAGAACTTTTCATGTTGATGCCCCCAGCCCTGGAGCCCTGAGGGTTTTTTTCTTTTTTTTCTTTTCTTTTCTTTTTTTCTTTTCTTTTCTTTTCTTTTTTTTCTTTTCTTTTCTTTTCTTTTTTCTTTTCTTTCTTTTCTTTTCTTTTCTTTTTTTTCTTTTCCTTTTCTTTTTTCTTTTCTTTTCTTTCTTTTCTTTTCTTTCTTTTCTTCTTTTCTTTTCTTTTCTTTCTTTTCTTTCTTTTCTTTTTTTTCTTCTTTTCTTTCTTTTTTTTCTTTTTCTTTTTCTTTTTTTTTTTTTGTTGAGTCATTATATAAACCTTAACTCTGGTTACTTATTAAGTTACTCATTAGTGAGTGCAAATGTATGCAATTATAAATATGCCCTGTCTTTTCTCCTGATAATTTATTATCAGCTAATCCATAGTCCTCTCCCTGCTCAACTCAAAATTAAGATTGTAGGAAAAAATCTTTTTCTCCCCAAAAAAATGGCAAACATCAAGAATTTTAACAACACCTATAGTTGGTGACAATTTAGAGAAAATCCTTATGCAATTGGTGGTGAGAGTATAAATTAGTATATTTGGAAAACAAATTGTCAGTTTTGAAAACAAATTACCATTATTTTATAAATCTGAACTTGAACATATCCATGTGGCCATGCAGTTCCCCATCTATATGGATTTTAGAAAATCTGTGACCATGCAGTTACTCATCTACATGGATTTTAGAAAATCTGCATAAATGCAGCAAGAAGCACAAAAACATGCTTCTTGTGACAAAAACAAGAGTCTTAGGTCATAAAAACTTGTTTATAACAAAAATAAAAAAATCCAAATGTCTGCCTAAAGTAGCATAAATAAAATGTATCTTTTTTATACAGCTTAGTTGTGTATACACACACACACACTCACACACACATGGGATATTCTATACACACACACACACACACACAGAGCAGGATATTATATGAAACACATCCAAAACTTTACTTTCAGGACAGATTTATACTCTAAAAAATAAGTAATGGCTAATATGTCAACTTTACTGTGCCATCGGGTTCCCAGATGGACAAAGATTATTCTCTATGGTATTTTTAAAATTTTATTTATTTATTCATTAGAGACACAGATAGAGAGGTAGAGACATAGGCAAAGGGAGAAGTAGGCTCCCTGCTGGGAGCCCAATGCTGACTTGATCCCAGGACCTGGGGATCACTACCTGAGCCAAAGGCAGATGCTCAACCATTGACCCAACCATGTACCCTGAATATTCTGTATGTTTCTGTTAATATTTGAACTGGTTTAGCTGAGTAAAGCAAATTATCCTCATATAGTGTGGGTGGGCCTAGCTGGCTGCCTTTGAACTTTTTCTACAACATTGTCTCTTCCTGCATGAAAGTTTTTAAACTTTCAAACTGTAACCTCAATTCCCCCTGGATTTCCTGCACTACCGGTCTGTTTTACAGAATTTGGACTTACCAGCTTTCACAACTACATAAGTTAATTCCTTATAATAAATCTCTCTCTCTCTCTCTCTCTCGATATAGATATATAGATGCTATTGATCTGTTTCCTTAAAGAACTCTAATATGGATCACAATTTTTTGTGGATTATGTAGGCATTGATATTTACTATATTATTAATTAAAACAGAGTGATTCTTAAAATATTTATTTATTAATTGAAAAATAACAATAAGAACTCCATGGTATGTTAGCATCAATGACCAAATTTCATATTAGAAAGTATTTTACCAAAAATATTACTGGTGAAAAGCATACCAAATGCTGGTGAGGTTGTGGAGCAATAGGATTTTGCATTTATTGTTGGTGAGAATGCAAAATGGCACAGACACTTTGGCGCTTCATTACAAAACTGAACATATTTCTTCCATATGTTCCAGCAATTTTGCTCCTTGGTAACCACCCAAAGAACTTGTAAATGTCTGTCCACTCAAAAACTTTTACACATATGTTTATAACAGTATTACTTTTAATTGCCCAAACTTGGAAACACCCAAGATGTCCTTCAGTGGGTGAATGGATAAATAAACTGTGGAATATATAGACAATGGAATATTATTCAGCACTAAAAAGAAATGAGCTATTGGGCCAAAAGGACATGGAAGAATCATAAAGTATATGACTAGGTGACAGAAGTCAGTCTGAAAAGGCTACATACTGTATGATTCCATTTATGTGGCATTCTGTGAGAGGTAAAACTATGGGGACGATAAAAAGGTCAGTGTGTTCCAGGAGTAAGGGTGGGTGAAGGGTGAATAAGTAGAACACAAGGAATCTTTAGGACAGTTTAAATACTCCATATGATATACAGTAATGAAGGACATATGTCATTATACACTCATCCCAACCCATAGAAAGTAAAATACCAAGAGTGAACCCGGAGGTAAATGTAGGTTTATCAGTTGTAACTAATGTGAGAGAGGTTGATAATGGGAGAGGCTGCACATGTGGGAACAGGGTATGGTATATAGGAAATCCCTGTACCTTCTCATCAATTTTGCTATGACCCTAAGACTTCCCTGAAAACATAAAATGTTTAATTGGTGAGAGGAATGGCATTGCTCTACACGTTTGCAAACTTTTTAAAACCTGCCTTTATAAAAAATAGCTGCTTATACCTTCAAACTATTTTTGATATGTTGTTCTGGTGAATTAATGGAGATTTGTTTAACTTATACTTTTAACTTCTACTTTTTAACTAGCATATAAATTATGTGTGTTTAACTTATACTTTTTAACTAGCACATAAATTGTGTGTTCCTTTTATTATCAACTATAACATAAATGGTATTAAAATATATGAATTAGTGCTTTTCTTGTATATTTCTAGCTCTCTTTCAGTCAGTGAAAAATTATTTTGCATCTGCACTCTAACATTTTTCTAAAAAATACTTTTCATCTATTGTACTCAGGATTGGGTACTGCTATAGAGACCACATCTTTCACCATAATGATTTATCTTTTTTTTAAGATTTATTTATTTATTTATTTATTTATTTATTTATTTATTTATTCTTGATAGACATAGAGAGAGAGAGAGAGAGAGAGGCAGAGACACAGGCAGAGGGAGAAGCAGGCTCCATGCAGGAAGCCTGATGTGGGACTTGATCCCGGGTCTCCAGGATCAGGCCCTGGGCCAAAGGCGGCACTAAACCGCTGAGCCACCCAGGCTGCCCTCTCACCATAATGATTTAATCATGAAAGGGGCCTATGTGTCGTGATCAACAGACCAATCAAAAATATGCCTTTCTTTTCTTACCATTATATAATATTCTTAGTATTTGACAATGGTGCTTGAGACTGAGCAACAAATGTACCTCTCCTCCCATGCATCACTTCCAATTTATGCTTCCCACTGCATCCTATAATTGAACGAATGACCTGGCACCCCATCCAGTTACCAAGAGACCAAAATCCTTTAACAAATGACATGCAGATGATAAAATTGTACTTCAAGATTAACACATTCTAAGGCAAACTGAATTCTTCTATCAGCTCCAAAATCACTCCTATGACACTGTTCTCTACCTCAGGAAGTAGAGCTACCATTCATCTAGATGCTTGGGGAAACAAAACAAACAGAACTAATAAGTGAACTAGAACTTGAAATTGTTATCTCTCAGAAACAATCCATCAGCAGTGACTTAGGCTCTGCTTTCAAAATCTATCCCATATGTGATCACTGCCTTCCATCATGTCAGCTAACTACTATAGTCGCAAGCTCCATCATGTTTGTTCAGGACAGCTCAATAGTCTACTAACTGAGGCCCTGCTTCCACTCTTGCTTTGCTCTGCTCTATACAGAGATGAGAAGGATCCTACTAAAATATATATTGGGTCATGTCAGTCTCCTGATCTAAGCCTGCTATTGGCTTTCTGTATCTCTCAAAGGAAAACCTACTGCCTGAATGGTGGCTTCTGTCTACATTGTCATTTCAAATCTATCTTATTCTCACTCCTGCTCAGTCACTTGCTGCTTAAAAAATCCCAAACACCCCCCCACACACACACCCTTTCTTGGACCTAGGCACTTACATTCCTTCTCCCTGAAATGTTTGTTCAGGTGCCTTTCTCCCTTCTTTCATTTCTCTCCAAAAATGCTCTTTCTTCAATGGGACCTTCCTGACTACCTGACAGGGAATACCAAGCTACCCCATTCTATTTCCCATTACCTTGCCTTGCTATAGTATGTATATTTCTACTTATTGTGATGTATTTTATATGTGTATGTATATTTATACATTTAATTTTAAAAAATCTCTTAACTATGTCTATATTTGTGTACACTTTTTATTTATTTATCTTTTTACATATTTATTTTATTTTAGAGAGAGAGAGAGAGAATGAGGGGAAGGGAGGACACACGAAGAGAAAGGGAGAGAATCCACAAGCAGACTCCCTGCTGAGTGAGGAGCCTGAGATGGGGCTCCATCTCACTACTCCGAGATCATGACCTGAGCTGAAATCAAGAGTCTGATGCTTACATGACTGAGCCACCCAGATGCCCTATATGTGTATGCTTTTTAAATTTAAGATCTGTATCCCTTGCTAGTTTGTTAGGATTCTATTTTGTCAACATGTTCATCTCTAATATGTAGAGCAGAGCCTATTCATTTTATTTTTATTATTTTTAAAGGATTTATTTATTAATTTCAGAGAAAAAAAGTATGTAAGTTGAAAGAGATGCCAAGGGAAAGGGGAAGCAGACCTCCCCTCTGAGTGCAGAGACCAATGCAGGGCTCCATCTCTGGACCTGGAGATCATGACCTGAGCCTAAACCAAAAGTCGGTCACTTAACTGACTAAGCCACCCAGGTGACCCAGGGCCTATTTATTTTAAACATTCAGCATATTTTTGTGAATTAATTAATTAATTACTCTATAAGTAAGACATTTCTCTGAATCAACATCAGGTTCCTTAATCTTTGCTCTTCCATAAATTTTACACTTTCTTGTTCCACTGCTCTAAGATAGACATAGATATACATATAGATATAGATTCTTAGCCCAGGCTGCTATAACAAGATACAGACCTTTCTTGACTTACAGTGGAATTATGTCTAGATACACTCATCATAAATCGCAATATCATAAGTCAAAATGCATTTAATACATCTAAGCTATTGAACATTATAACTTAGCCTAGCCTACTTTAAAGATGGTAAGTACCTGAGCCTAGAGTTGGCCATACCATCTAACACAAAGCCTATTTTACAATAAAGTGTTGAATATGTCATGTGATTTATTGAATACTGTACAGAAAGTGAAAAACAAAATGGTTGTACCTTGTAATCACGTAGCTGACTGGGAGGTCAGGCCACTGCCATCGCCCAGGGACACAAGAGAGGGCCATACACCATATTGATTGTTAGCCCAGGAGAATAGCAGAACTCAAAATCTGATTTGCAGTTTCTGAAGAATGCATATCACTTTTGCACCATCGTGAAATAAAAAAATAGTAAGTCAAAACATCCTAAATTAAGGATCATCAGTATCATAAATAGTGTGTCTCAAACACTTCTAGAGGCTGGTAATCTCAGGATCAAAGTGCCAGCAGACTCAGCGTGTGGTGAGATACTTCTTCCAGGTTTGCGATCTTCTTGCTATATCCTCATATGGCAGAAAAAGAGAGATAGGTAACTTTCTAGTTTTGTCTTATAAGGACACTACTCCCATCATGGGAGCTACGTTTCCCTGACCTCCGCTAAACCTACAACCTCCCAAAGACTCCCAAAGACTTTTAATATCATTACAGTAGAGATTAGAGCTTCCACATATGAATTTTTAGAGAATGCATTCAGTTTGTAATATAAATATATATAATTATAATACATGTATACATATACATATATATACATATATATATATTTGCTGGTGAATATATTTATTAATCCTCTTTCCCTCATACCTTATACTTACCATGGCTTCTACTATGCATAATTTTGGTTGCATTATAGACTTTATCTTATGCCTTCACTCTGTGTGCCTCTCAGTATCTATATTACTTGGCAGGTTTGTGTCTACTAACCCCTCCATTTGGTCCACAGCTCAGATTAAGACAGTCTTAAACTAGACACTAATCTGTGGTGAGATGATGCTCTGAGAACAGTTCTTATAAAATTGTGTTCATTATGTAGATTGCTAAGAGTGTATACTGGCAGGAGAAAGCCCTACTTTAAACATAATAGGAAAAATTTTAAATTATGATTTATAATGCATTAGTGATTTATTTATTATTATTTATTATTATTATTTATTATTATCTCAGTTATTCATAATTGAGACATTAGTGTTGACTAGCAATCACACTAAGCTTTATAGTCCATTTATTCTATTTGAAAATCATACCTTTTGCTCTATCCTGAAACTTCCAAATTTACCCCCTATCTTCGTCTCAGCTGACTTTATGTTCTGATTATCTACTGCTGCATAAAGAACCACCATACAATGTAGGGCTTAAACACCATATTCCATCTGACCACAAAGTATTTACAACTCCCCACATTTCCTCTCAATTGTTCTTAAAAATATACCAGTCTCACCCTTAGATCATCTTCCTTCCTTGTATTTTATTATATGCAGCTAAACAATTTGGAATTATATGCAGTTAAACAATTTGGAGATTTGTGTCTAAATATCCATAGTCAGATCCAATAACTCATTAGGTAAAATTTCTATATACCACAGCACAGGCAACAGTTTGATTAGCTTCCTGCCATCCACAAACACTAGTCATCTTTTTTCCCATCCCTCAATAATATTTTTCTCATTTTCTTTAAGTTCTTTGAGTAACTGCAGACTGCCTTTTCCAAGTTGAGTGTTTTATTATTACAGCATCCCATTCCTGATAATAAATTTGTTCCAATATGTGTAAAACACCACCACAAGATGTAGTGGAATATAAAACCAACAGTCCTTTATTTCATTTATGAAAATGTGATTTGGGATCCAAAATGGAAATGGGTTGTTTCTGTTCTACGTGATATCAGTTGGGTGGTTCCAAGTTAGGTCACAAACTGTCAAGTTAGTCAACAGAATTTGACAATAATTATGGATTCCAATGAAGCATGTCCTATATGGGGAAAATGACCAGAAAGGAATCAGATCTTGAACAACTTCCAAAATACTTCACTCTTATTTTACATCCCCAGGACATTACATTGAAAATGGAATCTGCACCCCGACTCCCCAGCTCAGCTTCTTTATAACAGAAGTGAATGAAGAGGAGGTTATTTATTCAAGGTGCCTGTCACATCTACATACTCTGACTCAGAATTTTTCCTGTTCAAAATACTGGAGTAAGGATTTTCCTACACGATATTTTCTTGAGCTGATTCGTAAAATGATAGGTTATAAGTTCTATTAAGTTTCTGAAATTGTATGGAATAATGCACACATGCATTTTTCTTAAGTATAAATCCATAGGAAATGTCTTTGTCCTGAGTAAATTCAATGAGCTATGTCCATATTTTTTTTAGAGTCTTCTCTGCTAGTCAATGTCAATATTCCTCTCCTTTCTAGACCCCTGCCCAGTTTGCATTGTAATATACTAGTTGAGTGGACTTTCTTCTTTTCTACCTTTATCTGAATTTATATCTTCTGTCTAAATTCTATTTGCAATAAAATCTCAGTAATGCTCATCTCTGGTCATTATATCTGCAATTCTCGTATTCTCCTTGGAGTCTGATGTTATATTTTAGTGCTTCAATTATTTTTGTTATTTACCTAATGTGTGCATATATTTGACACAATAATGACATTGGTTAAATGTGTGTTAAATGATTGACTTAGCATATATTTTGTCTTCCAAATTAAATTATAAGCACATGATCAGAGAACATTAAGTGTTGTTAGATATAAAAAAAAAAAAAAAAAGGATCTCATGGGTGGCTCAGACGATTAGGCTTCTAACTTCTGATCCTCAACTCAGGTTTTGATATTAGGGTTGTGATTTCAAGCCCCACATTGGGAAAGCCTACTAAATTTTTTTTAATTGAAAATAAATGAATGAGTTATCTGTGTGTGTGTGAGAGAGAGAGGAAGACAAAGAGAGAGACAGGGACAGAGAGAAGATAAAGAGACAAAACAGAGGGTGTCCTTGAGAACTGATGGAGATACTTTATGTTTCTAAATGATCAGCTTTCTCCCAGATTTAAATCCTATGATAGTATGATTCAGTTTTTTTCCCTTTTCGAAGACAGATAAGAAAATGTTCATGTGTTATAGCTGTTTTATTTTTATTTACATTTCAGATCACTTCCTATCTCTTAAGTTTGATAATGCTAATATTAAGCATGAAAAATGAACCTTCAATTAGCTAAGCGTTTTTCATTATTTGTTTTAATTTTAAATATAAACGATCATCTTAGTTGGCTTCAATTTCTGTAACAAAATTCCATACACTGAGTGACTTAAACAGCAAACATTTCTTTCTTTTTTTTTTTTTTTTTTTTTTTTGCAAACATTTATTTCTTACAGTTTTGACAGCTCTGATGTCCAAGATCAAGACACTGGCAGATTCAGTTTCTGATGAGAGCCCTCCTCCTAGCTTGTGGATGGCTGCCTTCTCATTGTGTCCTCACATGGCAGAGAGAACTGAGAACTCTGATTCTTGTAAAAGGACACCATTCCATCCTGGGGTTCCACTCTCATGACCTCATCTAAATTCAATCACTTGCCAAATGCCTCACCTCCTACTATCACCACTTTGAGAGTTACGGCTTGGACATATGAATTTTGGGAGGACACAAACATTCAGTCCATAACAATAACTTAGATTTATTTGTAGGGAAGGAGCTATTCATGGAGGAATAACTAAAATGTATAAAGGAAGGTTGAATGTTTAAAGAATAAGTTCTAATGGATTTAATAGCTAATATCAGGGTTAGATCAGTCACAAATGAGTTTCCAGAGCTCTATCATTCTTATAAGTGTTTGTTTGTTTGGGTTTATTTTTGTCTTGTTTTTTTGTTTTGTTTTGTTTAAGTAGCCTCCATTCCCAGCATGGCGCTCAACGTGGGGCTTGAGATCAAGACCTGACCTAAAATCAATAGTCGGACGCAAAACTAACTGAGCCACCCAGGCACCCCCCTCATCTTTGTAGGTTTGAAGAGTTGAGTCAAGGTGCCTCAATTGTCCTTGGCAGCAGTAGCAATGGTGACTCTCTTTCCTCTTGGAAATTTGGCTGCATGCAAGCTCTCCTCAGTAGTGCTCTTACTGCACTGATTCCATCTGTTAACAGGTGTCTTATCTCTTTTGCTGGATACTCCCTATGTCAATATTGGGTAGCTCCTGGAAAGAACATGAAATCATTCCTCCCTCCCCTTTCTGTTTGTTTCAAAATCGGATTTAAGAATGTCAACATTCAGACTTCAGAGGCTGCTGCTTGTGGACCGAGTCCTGATCAGGGAACCCCTGAAACAAACAATGCTGATAATGTCATGTTGTAAAAGTGAGATGTATACAACAGAGAGAATATGATAATATAAAGTGGTAAGAATACTTCCATGCTAGTTATGAGAATGTGAAAAGATTATTTCCTTGAAAGTTATTTGTGAGATCTGATCATGTCTATAACCAATACACATTTCTAATGCTAGGTATAGAACAGGCACTCAATATCTCATTGTGGTGTTCTTGTAGTTGTTTCTGAATGGATACATACAGGTAATTTCACTAGATACTGTTTTGAGTAATAATAAAATATTTGTACACACAGCATATGCATAGTGTTTGATAGGAAGAGAAGATAATTAATTAGTACTCATTTTACATTTAGCACTTTTGGGCACTGACAGTGTGCAATTGCTCTACTAAAGAACAATAAGAAAACACAAGTAGCTTCTATTTTACCCAAACATTATATTAATTTCTCGTGGATTGGTCAAATATAATAAAGTCTTTTTTACTAACATCTCCCAGAACACATTGTACTTCTTACATTTAACAATGGCAAGACTTTTCACTATAAGGTTTAGATTAGATTTTGCCACACAATAGACAATTCCTAAGGCAGCCTATAATTCCAATCCATTAGGCTAATAGATTGCAGCTGCTGTGAGCAGTAGGCATGTCATTTTTTGATAATGAAATCTAGTAACACATAGAATATAAAGATAAATAAACTGAAAAATGACTTTATACAGCTCATATAAAATGGTTATCTTTTTAAATAAAAAGTCTTATTTTTTTTTCTGTAAAATCCTATTAAATATGGATGGCCAACAGAACTTCTAGAACATTAACTTCTAATACATATGAATAATTGCATTATAAAATATTCAAGAAAGTCACCAGAGTAATAGATATTTTTTAGAAGTCATGTTTAATCAATATTTTTTATTTCCTTCCTTTCAATTTCTGCTTTTATAAATCTATTAGAATTACTCATCTTTCCTTATTTATTACTCCATTTGTCATTATAGATTTTGTTTCCCCAAAGCGTGTCATGCTACCAAATTGTTAAAGCTTTCTTAGTAGAGCCCACCTGCTTACAGGAAGAGTGAAACACGATATTACAGCAGAGCTGCTGGAGTCAATTATTTTAACTTTTCTGAGTTCTTAGTACCATTTCAAGGAAAACAAATTACATCCTCCTTAAATTCATTTATTTAAATTGAAAAAAAAAGAACTAGTTATATGCTTTATATTATGTCTAACTTTAAAAAATATTTTATCTATTTGAGAGAGAGAGAGTGTACAAGCTGGGGAGAGGGGCAGAGGTAAGGACAAAGAGACTCCCTGCTGAGCAAGGAGCCCAATGAAGGGCTTTATCCCAGGATCCTGAGATCATGACCCTGAGCTAAAAGCAGATGATTACCTGATTAAGCCCCCTGGGCACCCCCATTTAATTTTTATGATCCCAAAACTGAAATTCCCTCTCTTGGTTGAGATGAGCAGGAAATGCAAAACACAAAACCCACCAATTTTAGTCCTTAATGGACTTTCCCTTAAGAAAAGAATTCAATTATGCAGTAAATCTTAGATTTACTCATTAAAAATTGATATTTTTACAATAAATATCCTTCCTCCTTTTTCTACGAAATATAGTGCCACACTAACTGCTACAATTGATCACATGATATAATTGCAAGTTTCTTCATCTTCATTAAATTATACAAATTATTCCCATTATTTATTCAGAGATTTCATTCTAAATATGTATTTATCAATATCAACCAATTTCAACATGTCTTCATTCTATTACAGAGAGGAAATGTAACACCTTTTGGCTGTTTACAGTTGTATATATATACAGAGACACACACAAAGACAAAAACAGAAGCAGAGAGAGAGAGAGGTGGGGTGGGATAGAAGGCGGGAAGGGAAGTAAGAAAAGAAAAAAAAAGAAAGTAGAAAGGAGGAACAAAGATATGGAAAAGAGAGAGGAGGGGAAGAGAGGAAGAGGAGTGTGGATCCTGAAATGCTGAGCATATTTACATATACATATTTCTAGAGATTCACATATATGCATGCGCATGCGTGCACACACACATACACACACACATGATTCCTTCAGCAGAGAGGAATGATGTGAGAAAATACAATAATTAAGTCTAACTTAGGAATAAAGTATTAGCAACAGCTACCTTCCTTAAAGAAATGGAAGTGGAGGGTGAGGTGGGCAAGTTTGAAAGTTATGAGATGTTTTTATCCGCGAAGTGCCCAGGTAACAACACACAGACCCACCCAACCGACTCAGAAACTTGCATTTGTGGTGACATGATGGCTCCAAGGCAGACTCCTGAAGAGAAGCCTTTGGATGTCTCAATCCTGGAAGAAAAATAAAAACTCGTAACAGAAATGTGTCTTCTATCATCACCTAAGGTGGGTGATGCTGAGAGAGGCATGTAAATGATGGGAAAGGTTTCTATGATTCAAAGATGTTGCTTGGCAACAGTTAACCAGCTTCCCTCTTCAGGCAGTGACAGTGTGGCACCACATGCTAGGGGTGGAGTTGAGGATTAACTCTGTTAAGCATCTTTTAATGTATTTGTTGTGTACTTGTATATTCTTTTTCTTTTATATATCATAAAATTCACCATTTTAAGTGTAGATTTTTTAAAAGATTTTATTTATTCATGAGAGATGCAGAGAGTGAGGCAGAGGCACAGGCAGAGGGAGAAGCAGGCCGAGGTGGGACTTGATCCCCGGACCTGGGATTACGCTCTGAGCCAAAGGCAGGCACTCAACCGCTGAGTCACCCAGGTGTCCCTTAATTTTAGATTTCAATGGTATTTTAGTATATGCACAGGTGTGCAGTCATCACCACTATCTAATTTTAGATTATTTCCATCACTTTAGAAAGGTATCCTGCAGCATTACCTACTTATTCTCCCTCCCTCTGGCTCCAGCAACCACTAATGTACATTCTGTCTCTATGAATTTGCCTTTGGGAGATTTCAAATAAAGAGAATCATACAATATGTGGCCTATTAGTGACTGACTTTGTTCAGTTGACATAAATCTTTCAAGGTTCCTCTGTGTGTTCTGGCATGTGTCATTATTTCATTCTTTTTTATTTATGAGTAATATTCTGTTGTATAGATATACCACATTTTGTTTATCTCCTCATTTCTCCTAGGCATAATCCTGAGGAGTCAATTTGCTGTGTCATATAACTATAAATTTATATTTTTAAAGAACTCTCAAACTGTCTTCCAAAGTGGGTGCATAGCTTTATGATATGATAACTGAAGTTGTAATTTCTCCGCAATCTTACTGCTTGTTATTGCCTTTAAAAAAATGAGCTACTTTAGTGGGTAAAATAATATTTTATTATACTTTTGATTTGCATTGTCCTAAAGATTAATGATATTGGATATTTTTTAGATGATTACTAGCCTTTTTATAATCTTTCTCACGGTAATGAATATTGAAATCCTTTACCTATTATTAACATCAGACCCATCTTTTAATTGTTGAGTTATGACTTGTTTATGTTCTGGATATTAGACTATAACCAAAAAGGATGGTGAATGTGATCAAGTGCTTTATCTATATTCATTAAGATTATCATTTATTTTTTATTTATTCTATTAATATGGTATATGCTTTGTTTTTAATTGAATAAGTCTTTTTATATGATAGCTATTTCTTATATACTGCTTATCTGAAAATCAAAGATGAAACTGGGGAAAATACCTTTGAGTTTGGCAGAAAAGTATTTGTCACTCTGTTTAATATTGTTATTTAACAACCATCGTACCAGGATAATTTATATCTTTTTTTGTTCCATCAAATAATATTGATTTTTCTATTACATGCTGGGACATAGGAAATCTAAAGGCATAGCATTTCTTTCAGTATTCTCACAATGACTAAAGACGAACAGTACCAACTGTAGTATACTTTTTGTCATTCCAATATGACTTGAACATTATATATCCAAAAATACTTTCTGAAAATTCCAGCTGAAACATTATATAAGCAAATCTTATGCAATCTCTTTCATTTCTTTTTGTTGTCTATAAAATGTAGTCTATTGTCTCTTATGATACTGAAGAAAGTCCAAGAAAATGGAATTAATGTGCTCAAAAATACAGGTACCCTGTTATCCAAAAGTAGGCTATTCCTATGAAAACTTTTTTTTTTTTTCTTCTGTGAAAACTTTTGCAGGCCAAAATGGCCCTAAAGCAAAGAAGCAATCACAGTCAATTTATATGGAAACATTATTGAGCACTCTCAGACCCAGAAAATCATCTGTCTTAGGCTGTTCTGATACTATAGGACCCATCTTTTGTACACCCATAGGTATACAAAATAAATTGGAATCCAGCACAGATGCTCACAAAGTTCAGAGCTCTGGAAGCTTGATGCTGAGATGCTGAGCATAGTTTCCAGGGAAGGAGCTTTGTGGGGCTGCTCTCACTGCTTTGGATGTACTGTCCCTATAATGGCTCATTGCAAACAAATACTGAAATGCTTTTTTTCATAAGAGTGAAAATTCCTTCTCTCTTTCTCTCTCTCTGATCAGCAAAACAAATTCTAATGTAAATGTTATGTAAGGCAAACTTTTGAAAAGCTAGGATAAACTATCTTCTTCCATAGTGTCCTCTTATCCAAGTAACTCAAACATAAACAGGCAAAAGTATCTAGGCTGTTTTCCCCCATATTAATGTTGAAACAGTTTGTGTTCTTAGCAGCTGCCAATGTGAAGAAAAGTTAGAAAATAGAGAAACTCAAATGAATGATAAAAGGGGAAAGGGAGCAGGAGTAGCTAGTAAGAGCCTCAGACCAGAAAGCAAGTCTTGTGGAGAGAGGCACATGAAATGAGGCGAATAAATAGGAAGAATGAGTAAAAAGAGATTCTGATGGAAGGACAGCTCAGAAAATGGGAAAATGGGACAGTCTCAGGTATCATATGGGAAACTCGATAGCAAATGTTGCACAGGAATCACCCAGATTTACTAACTATCTCATACTGAGCCACTGGCTGGGAGCATATAACATGCAAACCTCATATCTGATCAAAGATATTATTGGAAGAAATCCATATAACCTTGTGTTCAGTGATGAGTTTTTAAACACAGAATCCAAAAGCACAATGCATAGAAGAAAAAACTGACAAATTGGATTTAATTTAAATTTAAAAGTAAGCTTTGTCAAAGACATTATCAGAGAAATAAAAGACAAGCCACAGACCTAAAGAAACTATTTGTAGGATACACATCTGATAAAGGACTCATATAGAAAACATACAAAGAATTCGATGTTCAACATTAAGTAAACAAAACAAAAACAGTTAAAAGTGGGCAAAAAAAAAATGACACCTCACAAGTATACAGATGCCTACCAAGCAAATGGAAAAATGTTCAATGTTATTTGTTATTATGAAATTATAAATTGAAGCAACAGATATCACAACATATACATTATAATGAATAAAATCTAGAAAGAGTTTAGATAATACCAAATGCTGGTGAGGATGTGGAGCAATGGGAACTCTCATTTTTTGTTGGTTGGACTACAAAGTGATACAACCATTTTTTAAGCCAGTGTGGAAGTTTGTCACAAAACTAAATATAGTCTTACCAATGGTTCACAAATGGTACCCTTACTTAGGACCATGCCAATGTTTGCATGTGATTGTTTTTAAAAACTTTATTTATATTTGTCCCAAGTAGAACCAACCAAGTAGTTCATGAATAGGTGAATGGATAAATAAACTGTACATATATACAAAGAATATTTTCAGTGACAAAAAGAAAACAAAAAGAAATGAGCTATCACTTTATAAAAAGACATGATGGAACTTTAAATACATATTGCTAATGAATGATGCCAATTTCAAAAGGCTATATATTGCATGATTCCCATTTTATGACATTCAGGATAAAACAAAACTATAGACCGAGTGAAAGGATCAGTGGTTACAAGAGATCCAGTGAGATTTTTTAAGGTGCTGAAACTGTTCTGGTAGCAACTGCAATGATGGATGGATAGAGGCACGATGCATTTTTCAAATTCATAGAATTTTATAGCATAGTGAACCATAATGTATGCAAATTAAAAATCATTTACGATCTGGAAGGATCCCAGGAAAGAAAGCAGACTGTGACAAGACAATCTAACTTATTACAAATACATGAAATAATCTCACAAAAGAAGCCGGAAGAAAAGGTACTGATCTTAAGTAGCTTTGTAAATGAATACAGTCTGTAAGACTGAAGTCAAAATTCACTGCAAATAAGCATTCTACAGCTCCCCCAGAGGTAAGGTTTACAATTCTGACACTGCTCTACATGTATACAAGAATTAAACAATTAAGACAGTGAATAGAAGATGGTGGGAGCCAGGCTTTTCACAGTTGGAGTGGGATTTTACAGAAAAACAATGAGTAAAGGCTAGAATTATCTATGGGTAAGGGATTAGAGTTGTAGTGAGAACTCATATTTAGCTTAATATAGATATACATGTTTACATATAGAAACATTTCTGGACGTGTGAACATACATGGGTTGGTATGTAAACAGATTTTTCATTTCTCTGTTAGCTGAGTGTCTGAAAGGAATGACATCCTAGTAACATTGAGCACATGTAGGGTCCAGATCATAATTTTTGATACTATCTATTAAGAGTAACCTTAATAGAGAAAAGGCTGATTGGAGAAAAGGCTGATTGATTCTAGGGCAGGAAATTTATACATTGAGCCTGAAGCATCTTGTGGTGCCTGAAAGTAAAGAAATGCTTAAAAAAAAAATCCTCACATTGATGAGCCAACTGAAACAGTTTCAATGGCCAAAACTGGAACAACTTGAGCAATAAAATTTAAAAAAGGAGTACTGGATCATAACTTGAATTATAAAATAAATCTCCATTTATACTAATTTGAGTAAATGACTAAATAAATAAATGAATGGGAGAGAGGAGAAAAAATAAGTCTCTCATCAGTAGAATTCCATATAATGTACTCAACCATCAAGGATAGGAAGTATAATTTCCCCCTTTCATAAGTGCAGATTGTACATTGTGACTTTCTTTAAAGAGCACAGTATGGAAAGGAGGGCAAAAGAAGTATAACTTCATAGTGGAGAAACCTAAAACCTCTACTTCAGCTTGGTGACCAGGGTCAACATTAACAGTCATAAGTCTTGTTGATAGTCATGAAAATGGCACTTTACTTCTATGATCTTCCTCCCAAACCCACAGTCTCAGCCTAATCATGAGAAGAACATGAGACAAATTCCAATGGGGAGCATCCTATAATATACCTAAACAGTATTGCTCAAAATTCTTAAGGTCATCAGAAACAAGACTGAGAAACTGTCACATTCAGAGGAAACTAAGAAAGTAAGACAAGTAAATGTATTATGATATACTGGAAGGGGCCCTGGAACAGGAGAAAAAAAAAAGCATAACGTAAAAACCAGGTAAATCTCCATAAACTGGGAGCTTTATTAAGTGATAAAGTACCAATATCAATTCATTAATTTTAACAAATACACCGTACCAGGCATAAGATTTAATAATACAAGCAACTGTGGACAGGGAAGGGTAGAGAAGGTATATAAGAACTCTATATGATCTTCTTAATTTTTCTGCCAATCTAACATTGCCCTAAAAATACTCCCTTCTAAATATATATATATATAATTTATAAATATATATAAAATTATATATTTAAATTCTTGGCCACCAGGGCACCTGGGTGGCTCAGGGTTGAACATCTACCTTTGGCTTCGGTTGTGATCCTGGGGTCCAGGGATTGAGTCCTACATCAGGCTCCCCGCAGGTAGCCTGCATCTCCCTCTGCTTATACCTCTAACTGTGTGTCTGTCATGAATAAATAAATAAGATCTAAAAAAATAAACATAAAAACAAATTCTTGGCCACTATTCTATAGAATTCAAAAAGAATGTGTTTGAAAATGTGGCTAAGGACTAAATATAGACAAAAACATGGATATTAGAGGAAAAAGTTTCAATTCAATGATAAATAAGAATCACTATTTTTCCTATCATTTTATATAATAGAAAGAACTGGATATACTTTAAATAAATTATATCCTTGGACCTTGAATAAATCAGGTGCTTTGACTTATCATGAACACAGTTATGTAATACAGAATGAGATAATATTATAAATGATGACTAGTGACTAATTCTATTTAAGCCTGCAAGGATATTGTTTTGGACATCTCAAAATAATTGCATAGACCTACTTACCCATTTTACCACTTATATCATTTCATTGAGCCTCCAAAACGACTTTGTGAAGTGAAAAAGGCAGGTGTTTTTGTAAAATTATTCTTGGATGGCTAAGTGATGTTTCTCTACACATATTCATAATAAGCAAAATTTGGGGTAAATCCTAAGACCTGGCAATCTTGTAGTTAAAGCAATATTGTTGTTTTTGTAGAGTCCGAGCTGCTGTTGTAGCAGCAGAACTGGTACTATGTCTTATAGGTGAGTATAAAGTAAATGTTGCTAATTCTCTATTTTAAAACACCTTCCACCTCTTTCATTTCACATAGAAACAATGTAGCAGAGAGCAACCGATCCACCAGGATTGTTTCTTGAGGTATTTTCTCTAATCATTATCACATAGATAGGGAATTTATTTTGACCACAATAGTTCATGATTAATTATTTTAAGGTAGAGAAAGAGACAGCTGAAGGGGAGTTTTGAAATGGAAATTGTGACATTTGCTGTAAGAGCAATGATCTTACACAGAAGCCAGGTGGTGACTATTTTACCGTTCAGACAGATGGAAGTCCTGAGGTAGAGTCATTTTTTTTCTCCATTTGAAAAATTAGCTTATATAATTCAAGCCTTTTTTTTTTTAATTCCTTGCCAGATTTGTGCTTTGTATAAAATTAAGTATTACAAAACTTTTTCTACTGGGTAAAATGCAGTCCTGTGTGTATGGATTTCCTTTCAACTCACTGCAATTGTTGCAGCCATTTCGAGTGTTTATGACACCGTAATGACCATTTAACATGATGAAATGATAATAAGAGCCCCATGTAACTGTAATTATAGAGATTTACACCAATAATAGGATAAACATTTGTTTCAGAAGAATTTCCTAAAATTGACTTTCTATATATCTTTCAGACAGCATGGATGCTGCACCAATAATATTAATTTCCCCTAGACATTCAGCCTATTTGCCTAGAACTTTACTGTAAGCCCGTTTGCTAAGCATTTTATTTGAGGGGTCTCTGCATGTCATCCTACAAATTACTCTTTGAAGTGCTGTATTATAACACCTATTTTGTTAGCTTTTGCATGTATATTGTAATAGTCCAAGAAAAGGTAGATAAATGAGAAGTGCTAGATAGTTGTTCACATAGCTTGATGATTTGAATTTTGAGTTCAGTACCAGAAGAAAAACTCTGATTCATCTAACTTAACTGGTGTGGCCAAATGAAACTCAAGATGATTTCTTAGATGATTCCTTCATTAATTCCATCAAAAGAGAGGTTCAGGAACCTGACAACCTGAACATAGTCCCAACTCTTCTCATGTAAGGATGATCCAAAGCCATCTCAATAAATGACCTGTTAAAGAGACTGCAGTGTGGTCAGGAACAGGCTGTGAAGAGTAACATAGTCACAGGTCATCTGACAAAATGAGTGCCTATTTAAGCTTGGTAAAAAAGTTACTTCAAGGCACCATTATAGTCTTAGACTTTAGGGAGTCTTCCACCTTACCCCAAGTGAAAACTCAGGTTTCTAGGTATATTTAAAGTGATTATTTTCCACGTATCTCTTAATGTGACTTCTCTTTCTCCCTTCCAGTTTCTAGTTTCTAGTGATGGTATCTTAAGATAGTTAATTTTGTTTCCTTCCATTCTGCTCTCATGGCACAGAAAAGCATTATTGTTTGCATTTAGCTCTGTTTCATATAAGCATAAATGAATAATTAAGTGAACTTTTTATTTGTAAGACTCCCACATCCCTCAGTTTCTTATCTATTTCACTTTTATATCTACTAATTGTAGGACTATAATCAAATTCATACTGATGGAGCTTCTCCTTACTACCACTACCCATTTCATAGTTTGCTCACATTTAATGGTCTGTATCTTCAAATGAAGAATTTCTTGTTTTTATCTCAGCAACATTTTTAAAGATTTATTTATTTATTTGAGAGAGAGTAAGGGGGTAGGGACGAAGGGAGAGGGAGAAGCAGAATCCCGCAGACCTCATACTGAGCATGGAGCCCCACCTGGGGCTCTATCCTATGACCATGAGATCATGACCTGAGCTGATTTCAAGAGTCAAGCAGTTAACTGACTGAGCCACCCAGGTACCCATCTCAACAACATTTTTAAATACTTGAAAATCTCTTTGATAATTAAAAAAATTCTTATAAATATTGATAAAAAAAACATTTGCTATTTGTGCTTCATTCTTTTCTTAATGAAATACATATTTTAGGAGTTGAAAAAATAAGTATCTTTTACATTACATCTTTCCCTATTTATTTTAACAATAAAAGAAAGTGTTCTATATTTTTGCTCTATATGGCCACCTATTTTGTTAGCTTTTGCATGTATATTGTAATAGTCCAAGAAAGCTGAGATTCAAAATAAACACACACACACACATACACACACACACACACATATATATATACACAGTACATTCCATCAAAGTTTGGCAAAACCAGTTGGCAAAAACATGATGTTCCCTACTGATCATTTCAGTTTTCGCATCCCTCCTGAAGCTGGGGAGTATTAATTTAAAATTACATGAAGTCCAAGTCAGTGCATTTTTGAGAAGTCTTGGGCTATATTATTAGCCAGATGGGAGAAGATTTACTTTTCCAAAAATTGGTCTATGTGCAATGAGCTATTCCATTGAGACATGAATATATAATTTTAGAGGTAATACTAAAAGTTCTGAGTGATTTACATATTAATTAAAGAAGGCTTACTACATAAAAACAGCATTTTCAAATTAAAGAATTACATAAAGCTTCTTCAGTGTGAGAAAACATGAGTGAAATGTAAGTAGGGAAATGAGAATTTAAATGAATTACTTTGGTCATCTCCCATAAATAAAAAAGTTGCACTACATAGCAAATTGGTTCAAGAAATTAACTTAGTAACAAAATCAAATTAATATCCTTTTAGATAGCTCTGTTTAGATTCTGATGGGAAATTGTGTGTGTATGTGTCACTAAGCCCTATATACTGTACCTGAGGCTTACTTTTTTTCTTTACATAATGACTTGTTGAAGAGGATTAATATTAGACTCCTTGAGGATAATCGTTTTTGTAATATAAAAACATGAGGCATATCAAGAAATGATAAAAGGGCACATTAATTAAATATCAGAATAAATTATTAACATTTTTAATTTAATTCAGATAAAATTATAGTTTTATTTTTATGATGTAATGGGGCAAAAAGTTGCCCTATATGCAGAGCATGATTCTGTTATTGCAAAAAGTGTCTTCCTAATCATGTATATAATTAAATATTTACATATACATATTTCTAAAAGTCCAGAAAACCACACATAGTATACTAAACATGGATGTATATTTTTAATAGAAGTTGTCATTTTTACTTATATTTTATCTAGATATTTCATGTTCTCCTCAATTAACTTGTTGTCATTTTTACTTATATTTTATCTAGATATTTCATGTTCTCCTCAATTAACTTGTATAACTGGTAAATTATAGAAATACTGAGAGAGATAGCCACTTAGTAACCATTCTCAAAATACTATGCTCCTCTAAATAATATCGTGCCAACGTCATCTGCCTTGTGGTCATGATTTTATAAGCCCTCTGCATCAAGAGGAAAAGAGCTTTCAGGTCAAGCATACCACCTTAAATTTAAGAGTTATTTGGAAGATTTCCATACATGGCATTGAAGTTTGTGCCTCTGTGTTTCACTTTTTCTCTGTCACGCATTTCCTTGACCTGCCATACCAAAGTGGAAAGGGCTACATATCAAAGCATATTTGCAAGACTGTCATAATTTTATAGCTACTCCTAGAAATGCTATGATTTTAAGATTTCATCATCTGCATTGTTTGAAGAATCTATTGTAGAATAGTATATGAATGCTTTGGGCAGCTATGAAAGGGAAATGAGATATGATGATACCAAAGTTAAGTACCTCAGTATTCATGGGTATTTGAGACTTACTCTATAAAGTTTCCATTTGTTATTTCTCTTAGAAGATATGACTTTCTGCTTAGGTTTAGCTAATATTTACACTGAAACAATCAACAATTATTGCCAGAGAATATGCCTTAGTAATTAATGTATGTTATAATGATAAAAAGTCAACCAGATACTAAATTTGTTTAGATAACCCATACATAGATATTTAGTAATTCCAAGAGCATGCATCATTGCCATAACATGACTCACAATTTACTTGTAAACAGAGGAGTTCCTTTTAGGAAGAAAAATTGAGTGGCATTTTCTTCAAAATAGTTGGCTAAGTCAGAGAAAGACAAACACTGTATGATTTCACTTGTGTAAATTAGGAAACAAAATCGATGAACATGGGAAGGGAGGAAGAGGGAAGCAAACAAGAAAACAGACTCTTAACTATAGAAAATAAACTGAGGGTTGCCAGAAGGGTGGAGGGTAGGGATGGGCTAGATGGGTGATGGGAATTAAGGATGGCACCTGTGATGAGCACTGGGTTTGTATCTAAGTGATGACTCATTAAATTATACTCCTTAAACTTACATCACACTCTATGTTCACTAACTGGAATTTAGTATATGTACTGCTGAAGTGAGCACAACTAACTGGAAGTTAAATAAAAACTTGAAAAAGAAAACAGAAGTTAAGGAAAAAAAGGAAACAATCTATACTTTTGAGGGTAAAGTAGGAAAACATTTCAGGTGAGGAAAATGGAATAAAGAAAGAACCAGGATTGGGGAAACATGAAATATATTGTAAAGGCAAGTGGCTCAGTTCAGACAACCAAAAGTAAGAAAACCTATTATTGCAAGAAAATGATGATAGCAAAAGAATTTTGTGATTTGGTCAATGAAGACCTTAAATCCTGGTGAATTTCAAAATTTTTGCTGTTGTCTTGGGGAAAGGGGACTCCGATTTTTTTTTTTTTTTTTTGTTAAAGAAACTATCAGGTCCTTGCTTCAGGAAGCTTAATCCGACAACCAGGTATAAAAAGTGTTGTAGAAACAGACTGGAGGCAGGGAGACACATACAATAGCTTCTTCTCTATTCCCACTTTGGTTATTGAGGCCTCAGCAAGAATAGTGGAAATGAGAATGAAGAGAAGAAATAAGAAATATACAAAGATTATATCAACCAGACATACAAAGAGATTAAATGAGAGGGACATAGGGAAAAGAGCAATCAAACATGAGGCTCACATTCATAGAACCACACAGATCATAGACTTGATTGTGTAAATGTCTGTATCATCATATACCAGAGGTGGAAGGTGGTATTTTTAGGCCACAGAACTGATAATTAACCTACTAGGAAAAACAAAACAAAACAAAACAAGGACCAAAAAGAGAATAGTTGCCTCCGTTTATGTATATTTTTTCCATAGTTTTTCTTGACTTTAGCAGAATGTGATTTGTCCACAAGTTTCAAAATTCAAGCAAAACAAAGACTTGGCCACAATGACCAAATAAGGCAGCTTGATTTTACCTGGGCTGCGCGTCCATATTTTTTGGCCACTGGGAGTTATTTTTGCGCGGGTCACCAATTACTTTTCCTAAGAACTTACTTTTAAAATCTAAAATTATATGTTTTATGTCATTTGTTATTTCATTTTCCTCTCAGTTTTTTTTTTTTTTTCTTTTTCATTTACCTTGGAATATTAGTGTCTTTGTTCTGGTTTCTAAGAGATCATTTAGGATTAGGGTGTTAACCATTCACCATACATGGCAAATGAAATATGTTTTCTCACCAATATTTTGCTGTAATGTTTTACTTCTGGTTGTACTTCTGATGTATTGAAATGTAATAATGTTCTGCTTTAAAAAATAAGTATATTGGACAGTAGAGATATTAGAAATCAGTAACAGGATTATGTCTTGCAACTTAAATATACAATATCCTTTTACCAACTTAGATTTTAAAAATCACTGAAGCAGTCTCTCTTGTGTTATGTTTGTGTCGTGTTCTAATTGTCTCTCTTTTCAGCATTACTGATTCTAATTTTTGTTCATAAAAAAGTGCCTTTTCATTCCTTTTATTTTGCATGCATTACATTTATTAACCAATTAAAATATTTAAAGACTAATAGAGGAGAGGTATCTATATTTTTAACATACATTTATAGAAATCATTGCAATCAGTATGTGAAATACCACTGATCACTTTTTAGCACTCTAGATACAGAACTCTTCCCTTTAAATCTTGTAGTAAACATAACATAAAAATGAAATAATTTTTAAAACTGTACTGAAGACTGGGGTATTGAAAATTTGAAATACATAAACACAAAGGATAACACAGTATCTAGTTTGTAAGACAGTCTCCCAATCTGCATATCATCTCAGCTCCAAAGCAGCCTCCATGTAGTGTATCTATCTACCTCCTAGACCAAAAGCCCAAACACTTTAAAAATAATCTAATAGTGAAAAAGAAGAGAATAAAGCAAAGGAGAAGAGAGCAGATGAGAAAAGAAAGGAAAAGAGACTCACCTTTCCAATTGCATTTACCTGCAAGAAGCTTTGCATTCTACCAATGACTACCTCTGATTTGGGCCATGCTCTTCAGGGAAGAATTTGAAATATAGAAGCCCTACTATGTATAAATGAGATTCGTTTTCTAACAGGATGAGTTAAGAAAATTAAGTTATCATTATGCCCATTCCTCACAAACTATCAAATGATCAACAAAGCTAGCCACTAATGTGGTAAGGACCAATTTTAATAATATATACTACTGTAATGGAGAAAAGGGTCAAGTGTGAAATGAACTTTAACAGAGGTGGCTGGTTGTTTTAAAAGGAACATGCGGTATTAGTAGGGGAAAACATATGAGACTTGATTAGTCAGAAAAGTAAAAAATTATAAAAAACAGGAAAGGAAGTTTGGGCCAAGTGAGACCCATTTTGGTATGTAAACTGGCTCTTATCAAAGGTAGGTTCCTACCATCCCAGAATCCAGGAGAGAGAGGGCCTATCTTTAGGTGTTGGCTGAAACAAGTAGTAAATGATCTTTTCAGGCTAGATTTTTCCTAGGCAGGCACCATCATGAAGACTTGTATACTCCCAGGCATATAGCTTCCCTCCAGCTGTTGGAAATTATGCTAGTGTGTGTTCCAAACTTTGTAGGCCCACCCTGAGGCCCAATGCAGGAGAGGCCTCAGTGATGCTTGACTACAGTTTGGTCAAAGAGAGAATGTCAATATAAAGAAATAAAGATGGAATTTCACATTGTTTTTCTAAAACCAGTAGATATGCATTAACCCCTGGCCCCCATTTCTATTTCCAAAGGGTTCATAAGGATCAGTTGATTTTCAGGCTCACTCATGGCTAATAAGCTGGCTGAGCCCATAGGTAGAAAGGATTGAAGCTAATTGAAGTGTCTGATCCTGAGAGTAAGGGTGGAGTGTCCTTGAGACAGGTATGCTGGAGGACAGATGAGTTTGCTAGGAGTGGTGAAGACCTACATGAAGGACAATTGCCATGAATAAAACACAGCAACTATACCATTCACTTGAGAAAAGTGGCCGGGATCCCTAGAATCACATCTGGGGTCAAGATAAAGTTGTTGGTAGCAGGGCCCATCTCAGATGACTGTAGGGCACACAGACCAAAAATGAAAGAGGAGCCCACACAGCAGAGGCAAAAGAAGAAGAAACAATGATGACATTCCCCAGGGTTGATCCAGGCTCCAATACATGTCTTCTATCACTGGGTCCCCATGTTTGGAAGTCTAACAACCAAAGATTCTACTTCCCTACAGACTCCCTTAGTTCTATAATTGAGGATAAAAGATTTTTGAATTGTTGAAATTATTTTGATATTTTCCTTTTGCTAACCTTGCCAAAAACAAAATCCTTCACATCTCCTTAGCCTGTTTAAAATTCATTAATTTTTCACGGGGTGATGTTTTAAAGGGATTGAGGCAAAGATAGAGACCGTGATATACAACTACAGATGTGGATGGGTAGATAGCTGGCTAGCTAGAGAGGTAGATAGATCGATAAGGAAGTTTTTTCTTAGATAACTTTGTAATATAAAAGGATTCTAGTGTTATATATTCAATGTCTAAGGAGAAAAAGGAATCTCAAGACTTCACTGTCAGAGAAATGTAGGTAAGTGGAAGAATGTCCATACTTGATGTGCAGAAGAATAAACATGTCCTTTGCACAGAGTAGAAAGGGATAGGAGATTTTTAGGGGCTTCTATCCCAGCTTATGTTTGGTGTTGAATCCCCCATATAACAACTTTACAGATGTGTGCTTGTCCAGTCTGTGCCTGAACGCTTTCAGTAATGCAGAAAATATTATAGCCTGGGGATGCCCTCTCCAGAGGGAGTCTGAGGTGTCTTTGGACACCTGTAAGTGGTATAAAATTCCTCTTTACAGTTAGCAAAAATTATGTGCCCCAGAGTTTCCACTTTTTCATTCCATTTTGATGCCATGGGACTATAAGGAACAAATCAAATGCCTCTTGCACAGGAAAACTCTTGGTCTATTGCAGTGGACCTCTCAAATTCCCCTTGAGTCTTCTCTTTTACAGATTCAATATCCACAATACCTTTAAGGAGGCTTCATGTGTCATGCTGCTGGTTCCCTTCACAAATGTGGCCTTCTCAGCTCTGACGCTCTTCCACTTTGTCAATCTCTCTCTTAAAGTCTGGTACTTTGGACTGAAAAAACTTAGATTGAACCAAATGACAAAGCACTGTCGTTTTCCTTGTTCCTTGTTCTGCGTTCCTATCACATTTCTTATCCTATAAGTCTATCACTGTAACCACCATCAAAATGACTTTTCTTGGCAGGATGACTTACCATGACTCACGTTATTAACATGACTCAGAGTTGTCTGGTATTGAATTTACTGTCAATAAACTGTCAAGATTTTTAAACCAATGTTGCTTCTCTTCCTCTCTATTTGTGTAGTTATTCTGTTAAATGCTTGTTTATTGTCCTGTTTTAGAGCTAAGAACTTGAATTAAATCTAGCTAAATTTCATTATATAAATTTAGGCTCATTTGTCTGTCTTATCAAAATATTTATATGCCCTGACTTTGTCATTTACTATCTCTCCAACATTTTGTAAATATATAATATTCTGTATTATTAGATTTTATAGTGCATTATTCTTGCCTCTCAGGTTTTAACCACTTCATTTAGTCAAAAACCTAAATCACGATTGTATCTTATCTAAAGATTCTTTTAATAAATATCAATTATCTTGCATTTCCCTTCTCTACATTTCCATGAAAGACTAGGTAATAAAAATTGTTCTTTGGACTAAAAGCTACATAATGTGTTTCTGGGTTTGTGGGGGTGTTTTGTTATTGTTGTGTTTTCAGCATCTGACAAAGTTAGCATGTGCTGAATATATATTTTAATGAATGGACTGATATTACACACTATGCTGCACAAGATGCATTGATATGGAAAAGCTGCTCAGAAATAAGTTTTGGTACATAGATGTTCTTCATGCAGCATCTTCATAAAAACATTGAGGCAACTGATAAGCTAAAGAAGCAAATCAAAACATTCATAGAATAATTTATCTTAAATTTAACAGAACAAAGTTACTTAAAATCATCTCTTTAGATAAAAAACTATTTAATATATAATCTAGATACAACTGAAATTTTAGAAAGTAGTTCTCCATGACTTCTAAAAATAGCTCTCTATTTTCTCCCAATTATAAAGTTACTTTTCATTAAAGCAGCAAAAGAAAAGAGTAAATTTAAGTCAATTAATTGGACATCCTAAGCTGCTGCTCAAGAAAAAGTAGTTGGCATTAAAAATTATTACTGAGATATAGAAAGTTCTTCCTTTTTTTTATCTCCCTTAAAATAATCAATTTATAAGGTTTAGCATCTTCATATGTGGCAAATCTATGACATAAAATCTATTGAAAATGATTCTGTGTGCTGTCCAAAACTCTTATGAGCCAGAGATTCATGGAAAATAGTGTTTATTTTGGTCTTTTAACATCATTCTACTAGGTCATTTGCAAACCAGAAAATAATGAGGCCTAGGAAAAAAAATCATATGATGAAGAACTTTACTGAATACAGCTTTAAAAGATTCATGATTTGCATGAAGGCTCATCCATAATTTTAACTAAATTTCTCTATCACTATTGGAGCTTATTTGTGAAGAGATATCTCGTGGAAATTTTTTTTATAAAACTGTTGAGATTCATTATCCTTTTGCTAATCTTTCTATTATTTGTGTGTGTGTATATATATATGTGTGTGTGCGTGTGTGTGTGTATATATATATATAATTAAGGATAAGCTCTCAAACTGGCGGTGGTTTTGAATACTAATTACAGCCTACAGAGTCCCAGGAACTTGCAGATGCCCTCTTCTGAAAATCATTAAATCATAGGGGCAAAATGCCACTTAACACTACAATGACTACATCTTTAACTTAACTAAAGCTATTACAATCTGATACTTATGGTTAAATTCTCCCTTTTAGGTTGAAGAGAATTCTCAGATTCATTTTCTGGAGCATAAACAAAAAGAAAGGATCTACTGCATTGCCTATGGTGGTCAATTAAAAGTACCATTAAATAATAATTGCAGGAACAAGTTCAGGTCCATGAGAGCATTCATCAGCCTGTAAACTACTGGAATGGCATTTCTGGCTCTGTGATATGCTGACAGTGCTCTGGAAGCTTTGGGTGGCAACTACATCACAATGCATTCTTTGTTCATGAACTATAGGGAAATACTTGCGTCAAACTTAAGATTATTGTAAAGATTCCTCAAAACAGATGCAACACATGCACAATTACACTTTACATTAACCATCTTTACAAGGTATGGAAAGTTGATTTCAGCTCAGATTTGAATTAAAGAGTTAAATAAAATGCATTGCACTGTGAATTATTTCCACATATATGTCTTATTTACTTACCCAGAGCCTCTGCAAAGTCAATTCCCTGGCCAGTTATCAATTGACTGTCTCTTGGGTCCAAATGTACTCTGAGGATAACGCTGGCCCACTAAACATTTTCCTTAGCCAGTTGGAACACTTGAGCTTTATCAGTAGAGAATGGTGAACAGATTTCGCAGAAAGAAGCTTTTTTTTCCTGGTCTGTGGCACTCTTCCTGGCAGGCTCCTTCAGTACACGGTATATCCCGAGGGTCCAGCTCCAGCCGTGGGGATGGTTTCTCCAGTGCCAGGTGCACACACAACTTATTTAGCTCACAGCTTCTCCAGGTGCATAGAGGTCAGCAGCCCAGGGACAAGAAATTCTCCTGGCAGCCCCACAGGTGGTTTCGTAGAGGAATGGCTCCCATGAGGCACCTTCCGCAAATAGCTCCTCTTGCCACTTTAGAGCACATATTTCTGGCAAATTCCACCAGTATGGTACCTCAGCTACTTCTCTCCATTATTGAGCTAAGGTATACCCTCTCCCACAAGGTCTGGCTCTCAGTGCTGGCAGACAGGTGAGAAACTTACTCATGTATCGTGTCTTAAAGGTGCTGTCCATTGTACCTTATATTCCTATGTTTTTGGAATTCTTTTTTACTTCTTACCAGACAATCTCTCATTACTCCAATCCCTTGTTAACAGTGCTTTGTATTGACTTCTGTTCAAATTGCTATATACTTTATGTGTCCTCATTGGTACCTACTTATCTTTCTGAATTCAGCTCAAATGTCCTATCCTCAAGAAAGTCTTCTGACACCCAATCCCAGAAGAATTCAGATTTTCCTGTTCTCTTAGGTGATCTCAATGGTGATCTCATATATATATATTTTTCTTTGCAGAATTTACCACAGTTATTTTACATATTTCTGTAACCCAGCATAATATAAAACTCTGCTATAGTCTCAAACTTCTATAGTGGAGGAACAATATTCTGTATCTTTTCACTAATATATTCCTAGATCCAACACCAGATCAAGTACATAGACCCACTGTAAATATTAGTGGAAGAATGAATCAACCCTTTCAACATCCTTTAGTTTAAATGCTGAATGTTGGAAAGTGTAATAATTAAGAATTTTTTTAATGAAGCGAAATATTACTTTTGGTAATTGGAAATTAAAGAGCCTCTAGAGTGTGACCAATAAGACAGCATTCTGCCTCTATGACCGGGTCGTTGCAACTTCCACATCATCCCTGGATTTCAGAATCACTCCTGATCTGTTACTCCTTCACTTACACATCATTTGTGCTTTTATACATGCTACTGCCAACTACTGAAATAATGTGTGAGCTCGTCAGTATTCCAAAACACACTCAGCAGATTAGTCAGAGAATAATGAGTAATCACATAATCTGTTTCTGATTTTTGTAAACCCAGCAGTGAATTACCTTTTATTTCCTGTCCTCATGTTGCCTTATTTTCTCCTTTTAGTACTAGATCTTTTTAGCTCCATTTTATCACAAAAGTCCTAGTTGTTGTTGGTTTGTTGTTGTTTTTATCAACCATTTTCCTTTAGTCTCCTGAGACTTATTTATAAAAATTTATTAAGGTCTTTCTCTTCTCAGCTACTCTCCAAACTTTCAAGAAACGTTTATTTAAAAATAACAAAGCCTACTGACTTTGTGAGCAGCACTTTTATATCGATAAATTTTCAAAACTTTTTAACTTTTTGGTTCAACTTACATATTCTCTTATTTCCTCTAGAATTCATATATGTACTAAATATTTTTTAAATCAATAAAGCCACATTTTATAATAAAGATTTCAATAATCTAATTCAGGGAAAGTCCCCAAGAGTTATACTGTGTAAAATCAAGTTCTACTTAAACTCTGATTCTCCTTCATGTGAAATTCCATGCAAAATGTAAGTGTTCATAGTCTCTTTGAGACCATTTATGGTCCTGACCTCTCTTCATAGATTCATTTCTTTATTTCTGAGTTAAGCCTCTCTTGATGAGAGACATATCTATATTTCACCATTTTACAAATGCTATTATTAACTTACACTTTGCTTAAAACTGGAAAAGAGTTCCCAGTAACTATCAAGTCCTTCTATCTTTTCTGATGATTGTTTTTTTTATTTTTTGAATTATTTTAAAATACATTTTATTGTACTAAGAACACATGAGATTTACCCTCCTAATGAATTTTTAAATGTGCAATACAGTTTTGTTGGCTATAGATAAAATGTTGTACTGTAGATCTCTAAAATACTCATCTTGCTTAACTGAAACTCTATGTTCATTGATTAGTATCCCCCCCCATTTCTCCCTCTCATCATCCCCTGGAGACTGCCATTTCACCCTTTGATTCTATGAATTTCACTAGTTTAGATGGCTCATATATAAGTGGAATTGTGCAGTTCTTATCTTTCAGTCACTGTTTCTATTTTTTCACTTTTAATGTCCCCAAAGTTCATCCATGTCGTCACATATTGCAGAATTTACTTCTTTTTAAAGGCTGAACAGTATTCCATTATATGTATACACAACTTTTTAATTTTTAACTGTTCATCTATTCATGGACCTATTCATAGGTTGTTTCCATATCCTATCTATAGTGAATAGTGCTACTCTTTTGACTATTAATCATTCATTTTTCTTTTCGTGAAGTCAATATATATTACACCTCTGTTTATCTTTTATTTATATCATTTCAATTTAATGAAAAAAACCCTAGTTTTTAAAAGATTACAATAATGATTATACTTAATTTCTCAAATGTTCCATAACATTATTCTACTCTACCCTTCCATCAATTCAAAATTTCTTGTGATACTGTTCTAAAATTATCATTTCTAAAAAAATATTATAATTTTTACTTCATAATAAAAAACCCTTTTATTAATATCCTACACGCTAAGATACATGCTTGCTACAAACTAAAATCTTGACTTTTAAAGATGACATCTGGCCGCAGGACGTGAAGAACCACGAGCAAAACCTCTGCCTTCAGAAAAGCACTCGCTGAGACACAGTGCCTCTAAACCGAAGGGAGGGTAGCAAACGTTGGAGCTGTCGTGCAGTTCTACAGTGAAAGCAGCTGAGTGGAACCTGGCCCATGTGGTCTATTTCTGAAACAGAGTCCAGGCCTCTGGCAAACCCCTTAGGTACACGAGGGCAGGACAAGACTGTGAGTGGGCCAACTGCATTGATCCATCTTAGAGCACAGCCCGGGGTGGAGCTTGCCTAGTGGCCCCCAGTTCAAAGGAGCTCAGTGGAGCAGTGGCCTGCAACAACAGGTAGGCTTTGGAGATGGTCCCCACAATGAGACCTACAAGTTGAACTTCGGGATGGCCGTACTGAAGCTTAGAGAGAGTGAGTCCCAAGGAACTTGTCTGCAGCTTTGACATGACCAGCCCACTGACCAACCCAAGCTTCATGAGCATGGTGCCAAACCTAAAGATCAGCTCCCAAGTTCAAGAAACAAAGAAGAGGAAAGGACTAGTGTTTTATAATGGCAGGAGACAAGGGAGTCATTTGCTTTATATGGGAGTATTGTAGAGGTTGAGTGGAAGTGTAGACATGATTTTGTCTGGGTATATGCAAATTGTCCAGGCTGAGGTGCTCCTTTGTGGTTAGCCATTTCCAGAGCAAAAAGTGAGTGATGGTGGTGGTCAGGTCATAACTGCCATTGCCTTCTGGGAAGCCGGGGCTGAGATCAGGTTCAACACTGTCACTTTCAAGTTTCCCCAGTCATCCTCCAGTAAGTAGCTCTCCATCTCAGAATCAATGTCTGCCATCTGGCCCTTTGGATAGGGTTGAGCTCCTCTGGTTAAAAGAGTTTGAGCACCAGAAATCTATAGAATTGAATTTTTATGAGATAATCGATGAGATTCTGGGCAAGCAGGGAGTGAGATTCCAGCCAAAGTCTTCAAAATTCTGTGTGTGTTAAGACTCACCCAAAGTGTGCTGCTTCAAGGCCCTATTGAGGGCCCTGAACTGAAGTTCTTAGAGGTTTTTCATACAGAAATGCCCTAATGGGAACTTGGGAAAGCATCTAAATATAGCAGCCTTGGTGTGGACCTTGGGCCTTGCAAGTTGGACAGTGATAACGGTAAAGCCTTTTCCTACTAGCTTGGAGGGTGGCCATGTAGTAGAGATAAAACAAAGAGGTACAGAACAGATCCTGTGTGATGCTTACAACAGAAAGTCTTGTGAGAGGCCTTGGAAACTACTCCAAGATATATAGAGGGAACATTTTTTAAATAGAGGTAGGATTTCTAGCAATCTGGTTGGTGGAGGCTTAAGCTCCATGCTTTGTTCATGAAAAATAAAAGTAAAACATTTTCGACTGGTGAGGTCTGGGATAGCTGTGTTACGTTAAGGTATCTCTAAGTCAGTCTCATTAAAATAGGAGAGTTGCTTCTTGACAAGTTGGGTCACACCAAATAAGATCACAGCTCAGAAATTGCTTGATAAATACACAATGCTTATATAATGTAAGATTTGAAAACAGATATTATTTCCCCTGTAAAGTCTATTGGGAGGTCACCTCTGTTGTTAAGTATTCTGATTTTGAGGTCTGGGAGATTTGTGCGATTCTGGACCAGATTTTAATCAGTGGGGAAGCCAGAGAGGAGCAAGAGTGTGATTTGTAAGGACTTTAGCTTTCCAGGTGTGATGGTTCAACAGCTCAGTACTTCATACAACCTACCCCCAAAGGAACATATACCTAAGGATTAATAAAGACAAAGTGCAAGGGATACAAATGAGGCTTCAAGACCAGTACCCCAATCTACAAAAAATGCAAAAAAAATTTTTAAAAAGCAGTAGTCTTCTAGGCAAATTTAATTTCAAATAAGTCAGGCCTTTACCCAACTCTCACTTTCAACTTGTTCACTTTGTGTTCTCTCTGTCTGTCTGTCTCTCTCTCTCTCTCTCTCACACACACACAGACACACACACACACATATACTCATGCAGGAGATTGAGGTCCTAAATAAAGCCTTCTATATATTCTCAGCTAACAATATATAACTTTTCTGAGCTTCAGTTTCCTCATCTTTAAGGTGGAAGAAATAAATATTTAATGAGAACTTCCACATACGGTGTTTAACAGTGGATGAGCCATTGTTGGCATGCATCTCTGGGTAAAAAATAGTATTGGAATGAAATTTTTACAGATGTTATATCTGGCAATTTAGGTCACCTATAATTAAGCATTCATTGTATTTTTCCATACACTTACAGGGAGAGTACAGAGAGGGCAATGTTTCTCAGTGTCTTTCTTTCTCCCACTCTTCCCCATCTGAATTCTGGATCACTTGATTGCAAGGAATATGAAACAGAAACATTTCAAAATAACCGAAGTGAAAAGAGGATTTATTAATAAGGGGAATCTCATGGAACCCAATTTAAGATGCACGTATTTGACCTATATTAGTTAACTTAATCCCCTAAAACAATCGAGTAGATATTATTTCCAATTTATAAATAAGGAAACTGAGACATAGGGAGGTAGCATAATTTATCCTTTAAAAATTTCCCTATTGTTGGGCATATGAATTGTTCTTCTATGTTTGCTATTATCTAAAAAAGCACTTTGGTAAATATTTCTGTGCATGGTGGCTTTTATTTTGTTTTGTTTTGAAATGATTTTGTGAGAATCAATTCTGAGAATTCACATTACTTAGAAAAAGGGTATATGCTTTTCAGTGACTCCTATGCTGCTGTGTTTCTCATTTCATGAGATATTTACATTAACCCAGAAATATAAAATTATTTTGCAAAGGTAAAGATGCCTTTGGTGGCTAGTTATTTGACATATGTGTTGGATAAGGAACTTCAGAATTGAATCAACTATGGGCTCTTGTGTATTTATTTACTCTTTTTCATAATATTGAGCATTTACAGAGTCCAGGATTTATCTTGGAGCGTCTATAGCCATCAGCCCCCCAGTCAAGCAGCTCCGGTCTCTAGAGTCAGGGATCTGCATCTTCAGTATGATAGATCCTCTTCTGAAGTCATTTCACAGACAATTTTAGGAAAGGAATTTGACTGAAAAAATTGGAATTTTCCACTTAATTTTCCAACTGGTTTTGATTAATTATAAGACGGAATGATTGTAAAGGTAATTAGGTGCTTTCATCTCTTTGGAATCAAGGTTGCATAGGAAGGAGAGTCCATTGAGAAGAAGGTGATGGCCATGAGGACAGTGATGAAGTTGGTGAATGCTGGACTGAAAGTGAAAGCTGATTATATTTCTTTCATTTCTATACCTTTACTTCATCATGTGATCAAAGTACAAATGTTTAATGGAATTAATCAGTTCAAGTGGGAAGCCTTCATTAAGAATATACTAATTTTTATTCATTACACAAATATTAAATACCTGTATTGTGCTTTTATCTATCTATCTATCTATCATCTATCTACATCATATATGTATATATTATATGTATATACGTGGGTGTGTATTGTGTGGTGTGTGTATGTGTGTGCATGTATGTGTAGAGAGAGAGGGAACACACTGGCACATGAAACATGCCAGGAATGAACAACCAAAATAATCTTTAACTATTTTTATCACACAAGTCACTTTTGTTATAAGGAAATTAAGGCATTGAGAGGTAAAATGACAAGCCAAAAGTTAGACTCCTAAAAAGTAGTAGATCTAGGATTTTAAACAAAATCTACCTGACTCCACTTTTTCTTCTAAAGTATACTACCTTGTAATGTCATGAGAAAAAAAATAATAAATTAAAGAGTTATGGGAGTTTGGAAGAGGAATTGATGCATCCTTTCCCAGGGGACAGAGAAGGTCTCAGCTGGTTGAGGAGGCTTTGACAAGAGATAAGATGAGGTTGAGGAGGCACAGAGGCTATTCAAGGTTGAAAACGCAGCGTGAGCCAAAGCAGTGAGCAATGAGCATGTGTGAGCTTCCCGAGAAAGGAAGTGGCTGACTCCTGTGCTTGGAGCACAGATTGGGGAGCACGTGAGGGGAGTGGTGAGAAGTGGCCCTGGAAAGATCTTGGAACTCCTGTGTAGAGCCTCTTCAAATGTCATGCCAGGGATTTCAGACTTCATTATATCTGTAGTGCCAACCCAGGGCAAGGGGAAAATGTGCATGATGAAAGCTTCAAACAAGGCTGCTGTAGCAATGAAAATGAAAAGGCTCACAAGATTCCAAAGATAGCTTTCTGGCAGAAGCGACTGCATCTCATGACTGGTTAGATACAGGGCTGAGAGACCAAGGAGTTGAGGTGTTGCCTACGTCCTGGTTCTAGTGAAGAGCTGGCTCATTCAGCTGTGAGCAGTTCATCTAGCATTTACTGAGTCCCTCTGTGCTGTGGCACCAGATGACAGAAAAGCTGGCTTTTTTTTTTTTTAATTTCTAATTTTTAAATTGAGATATAACTGATGTGTAACATTTTATTAGTATCGAGTGCATGATACAATGATTTGATATTAGTATACAATGCAAAATAAATGATCATTGCAGTGAGTCTAGTTAACATCTGTCGCCACATATAGCCACAAGTTTTTTTTTTTCTTGTGACAAGCTCTTTTGAAGATTTAGTCTCTTAGCAACTTTTAAATATATGATGCAGTGTTATTAATTATAGTTGACTTGCTGTACATGACATCCCCATGACTTATTTATTTTATAATTGGAAATTTTTACCGTTTGACTCCCACCACAGGTGATCACCAATTTGTTACCAGTATCTATGAGCCCCTTGTTTGTTGTTTTTTAAAGATGCCACATAGAAGTGAGATCGTCTGGTTATTTGTAATGCTCTGTCTGACTTACTTCACTTAGCATAATGCCCTCAAGGTCCATTCATGTTGTTGCAGAAGGCAAGGTTTCATTCTTTCTTATGGTTCTGTCATCTTCCATGTTTTTTTAATCCATTCCTCTGTGGATGGAAACTTGGGTTGTTTGCACATCTTGGCTGCTGTAAATGACGCTGCAGTGAACATGGGGGAGCATGTATATATTTTTGAGCTAGTATTTTCATTTCCTTTGGATAAATACCCAGAAGTGAAACTGCTGGATCACTGGTTCTATTTTTTTTTTTCCCAATATAAAAAGGTTTATTCACTTCTGCCCTCGGTAAAAAATTAAACCTAGACCTGCCCCCTATATTTTAAAATTTTGAAGAAACTCCCTATTTTCCATAGTGGCTACATCAGTTTACATTTCCAGCAAGAGTATAGGTGTTCCCTTTCCTCTGTATCCTCGTCAACACTCATTATTTTGTCTTTTCTCGCAATAGGCATTCTGAAAGGTGTGAGGTGGTGTGTCACTGTCATTTTGATTTTCATTGCTGTCTACCTTTTGAGTATCTGTCCTGATCTGAAACTGGGGGATGATAAACCATGCCTACTTCAAGGGATTATTGGGAGGGCCAAATGAGATCCATGCCTTGAAAGCTTCTGCACAAAGGAAGGCCTCATAAAGACATAGGAGTTGTTGTCATTATGGTTAGAAGAATCCAGTTTATGCGGGTCACACAATTTTTGGGAAAGCTCAGGGGCAAGAGTGTGCCCATGGTAAGGAGCAGGAAGTCAGTGTTTCACGACAGACTCTGGAGGATCTTGTGGCCTTGGTGCCCGTGGTCATCTCCCTGAATCAGTCCCCTAGTTTGTGTATCTGTAGGGTGCTTTGGGACACTCCGTGACCATTTTGTGGCTCTTCGGGCACTTTGCCTGTCAGAACACTGGGGCAAGTCCTAAAAACTAGAGTAATTGGACAGATTCTGCACTCCTGGGACGTCATGGACCTCAATCAGTCAGAATGGCCCTGGCTGCAACTCCAGGTGGGGCCAGCTGGGTTTGCAGCAGCAGAACAGCAGCCCGCCCAAATGAGCTGTGCAGCTGTGAACGCTGAGCCCACCCCACTTCCAACATGCACATGCCATTTCCAGGCTTCTGCTCAAGTCCCCACATTCCTAGTGGCAAGTTGTGCATGTGGTAACCTTCAGATTGGATCAATATAGGATCCCTCTCCACAGCAAGTCTTAGGCCATGCCTGCTAGTGAAATTATGCTTACCATGGCAGCTCCTGACTGGGGAAGTCCCTTCCAGTTGTCCTTTCTGAGCTGTTGCTGAAGAAGGGTGTGCATATTTGTCTGAGTAATGACAACTGACATTGGCTAAGTGTGTCGCAGCTGCGATATGTGCCACCTCTTCACAGACCACCTCTGACATAGGAGACATTATTTCCTGAGGAAACAGAGGCTGAGAGGTTAGTGAGTGTGTCCCCAGGCACGGGCAGCAAGTAGCCTTGCTGGAATTCGAGTCTGAGTCTAGAGACTTCAAAGCCCAGCCCGGAGTCCACCCTTGTCATCAGGTTTCATAGAACTTTTTCTCAGAGTACCATTTTCGTTTCAGATGGTCAGCCCAGAAATTGATGGACACAAACACTTGGCTGTGTCAGGATGCCCACCCCCCACCCTAACAATTATGACAGCCCCTGTTTCTACCTCATGATAAGGAAAAAGTGAGAGTTGACATGGTATGACAATGGTGATTCCTGTGACACATGATGGGAAAAGGCAATCCTTTGTACTTTGTCTCCCTTCCCATCTGCTTGGATCATCATGGTCTAGCACGACATAGTCTCAGGATCCAGAGTTACTATAACTTATGTTTGACTCCCAGTTCTACAAGCTCATAAGTGTGGGAATGAAAACTTTATTTCTTATCTCACTTTACCTCTTAGGGTTTCATTTCCTTACCTGTATAACTATTGGGGGAGCAAATACTGATGAATATCTTGCATACAGTTGTGAAAGGCTGCTTTATAAAAGAAATGGAGATGGGGAAATGAGCACATGATGGTTTCTGATCTCATGGATTCCTGGCATCATGAGGGAGACTGACAAGAAAGTGGACGATGATACAGGTATAAAAATTCGGAAAAACATGCAGTGCTATGGGGATGTTGGATAGAGTCAACCAGATCCATATCCTGCTTCCCCTAAGCTGCCCCTTCTTGAGTGACTTCATTCTTCCCCATTAAAGCCTATGTCTTCTATCCATGAAAGTTCTTTCTGGTGGGGTGCCTGGGTCACTCTCGGTTGAGCATCTGACTCTTGGTTTCTGCTCAGGTCATGATCTCAGGGTTGTGAGATGGAGCTCTGTGCTGAGCTCAGAGCCTGCCTGTTCCTCTTCCTCCAACCTCTGCCTTACACACCTACCTCTCTCTCAAATAAATAATTTTTTATAAAGTCCTTTCCAATTTCCATCTCTTTAATAGACCCTTTCTATCTTCTGTGATCTGTTCTCTCTCTCTCTCTGTCTCTCTCTCTCTTTTTAAGTAGGCTCCATGGCCAGTGTGGAGCCCAACACGGGGCTTCAACTCAGATCCACTCAAGAGTCAGAGGCTTAATGGACTAAGCCACCCTGTGATCTGTTCTCTTTGAGCATCTATCTTTGTCTCTGACTGCTCTCTCTCACTCATCCTGACTGCTCTCTCTCACTTCCCATCCCAGTCTCTGACTGCTATCTCTCACTCATGCCATAGTATACTGTATTTTCCATGGAGGCTCCATGTCTGATTCATTGGTGTGTCTCTCACAGCTCAGTTTCTGGCCCAGGACAGGAGCTCAGTAGACAATCAGGGATTTCAACTAGGAAAGTGTTGTGAAATGGACTCTGCTGTTGCCATAAGCTTCTCTGGTGAAGGCATACAGTGCAGGGCTGAGCCACCCAGTTGCCTCGCATCCACAATTCTTCTCATGATCATGTTGATCCTGGCAAAATGCAAGCATCTTCTCATGGAAGGACAAAATACATCAATCACACGCTTTGGTTCAAACAAGTCATTACTAGTGAAAATCATATTTTCCTCTATCATTGCCAGTGGTTAATTGTCATTCTTCCCAGAGCCAAGCTTAGCCAGGTGAGACCTTTGCTGATTCTAAGCCCAGTTTTTGGAAATCTGAAACTCACTCCGCCTGTTTTTCCTCCTTCTCCTGGAGTCCCCCAAGCAGAGCATGTGGTATTCATGCTCCACTATATGACATCCTGGCAGCTTTTGCAAATGATAGCTCTTGATTTTGATTGAACTGAAAGGGCTTCAGAGGGAGTGTGTGAGTCCCATATGAAAGATGGACTGTGTCCTCCATAGAAGGAGCAAAAATGCTCTGTTATAAATGGAGGTCTGTGAATGTTCATAAAGCTGCACACTGCAGCATATTGTTCTGTTGAATGTAAATGTGAAAGAAACTGCTACCTTCATTCTTTCTATAGTTCTATATTCCTATATTAGAAAGATAGGCTTTATAAAGTACAAATGGTCTCTAAATATAAAGCATTATACAAAATACTGTAGTTATGTGTTAGCAAATCACAGGAAAAAGTTGCATATTGTGTAATGATTGGAAAGGCAGTTCTAAAGCAAAATTTTCAATCCATCTTAAATGTTTATGTTACTGAGATAGTGAACTCAACAGTCTTTAACCAAAGGATGTATGTCTGATGAATATGTTGAATCTGCAAAGTGAACATATTCAGAACAGCCATTATTTGGGAAGAGGGAAGTAAACCACGGTCAGTATGAAGAACTTTTTTCCAAGCTGAATGTAGGCAGCATTGTGGTGCTGGGTTATGCATGGAATGGTGGGATCATCTTTTATGCCAGCCTGGCCTTTATTGGCTTTATGACATTCCTGATTAGTATTATAATTTCCTGAAATTTACAATTTAATTAAGGCTATAGAAATTGATAAAATGATTTTTAACATGTCAAACCGTTTAATCTTTATAGTTAAAAAAGAGAATAAAAGCCTGTTTGGTTGGATACACATCAATTCAAGGGAGAAAACACGTTGGAAGTTCACCCTGGGCAGAAAGTATGGACAATGTCAGTTTCTCTATCTTTGAACTGACCTTCAAATAATGCCATTCCACTTAGAGTTCAGAAAACCTGAGAAAAATAATAGAATCTACAACTTGGGTAGAACAGGAAACTCTTATCATCAGGATAGATGTGGGGCAAAGAAAAATGTAGGGGCAAATTACAATTCTAATTATTTATAATTGTACTTTGTTACATTCTACATTGTCACTGATAACATGACAAAATTAACATAGAAAAAATATTCTATATAGACAAAAAACTTTTGTGCTTAGAATAATGTTTATTGAAATATAATTGACATACAGCAAACTTTTAATAGCCCGATTTTCTTTTCTCCATAAAAATGCCTCAATATCTAGCATTGTTTCCTGGAAAACTTTCCCCAGATAGCCTTTGTGGAATAAAAAAATATTCTTTCAGCTTGTCAGGCCACAGGGGAAAAAAATCACAATTTTTTTTCTCTTTCCTTGATATGTACAATTGAAGGTATTTCTTATTGCAAACTAATATTTCCATTTATCATGTGGCATTAAAGCATTTTTCATATTTGGCATAGTAATAAAAGATTATACTTCCTTAGCTTTAGGCATCTGAGAGGAGAAAAACCTTAAAGTGTTGAGCCTTATAGGAAATGTCTGAAAATTCAGAATGCTTGATTTTAAGGGTTGAGGTTTATTTTCTAATAGTATGGAAATTGCTTTTCACTATGCCATATGTGGAAGTCTGGGAAGGCATGGGTCAGAGAGATTTTCAAAAAGTGCATGACAAGTACCATGTCTTATCAGTCTCTGCATCCTTGTGCTTAGTGCAGCGCTCAACACAGAACATGTGCTTTTTCAAGGATTATTGAGTGAGTTAATGGTCTTTGTTCTGTGGTTTACTTCTGTCTAAAGCACCTTGTTGTTGAAATAATCCTCCAGATTTAGCCAACTGGTGCCAGCTGGGTCTGGTGCCCTCCCAGGGATGACTGAATCAGAAGAGCAGGAGGGTAGCTCAAGCCAGGGTAGTCCCACACAGAGTTTTATACTTTGGCGTTGTAAGCTGGTTGGCTGGAATCACAATATGATTAAAAGCTAATAAAAATATGATTAAAAGCTTAAAGGAATTATAATATTAAAAGTAAGAATTATGGAATGATAACATATTTTTAAAAGTTATCATTGGTTATTTCAATTTCTTTATTTTGTAGATTGGGAATTGATGATGAGGGAGGATACACAGTTTACCCAGAGTCCCAGAAAGAATGCGTGACTTGGGGCAGGAAGAACAGGAGTTAGAAATCATGTTTCACAATGTTGTATGGATTATTCTCAGGACCTCAATTCCCTAACTTTTCCTTCTGAACTACAATTGGTACCCACTTCCTGGCATTGTTGTGCATCTTGCATCTTGCTAGACATATTCCCTCTGCCCTTCAGATCCACTATCCACTCTTCTTGACCCAGCTCTCTGTCCAGGGAAGCTGTTTCCTGTGGATTATATCATTCTTGACCCTCAGGAATTCACTGGGTTTGATTACTGGGGAGTCTCAAGGAGAATTGGGGTAGGGAGGACAGTGAGGGCAGGGTGCTTAATCTCCTGTCTTCCTCTCTGCTTATCACTTTGGGCTGGCTGAGTTTCTTGATAGAGGCCACTGCTCTTTTCAAGATGGCTTTTTCTTCATGATTATCGACCTTTCTAGGTTCCAGGGACCACTCCATCTTCTTTTCTTTTTAGGTCAGAGGTAATAGCAATGCAGCTGCTATTAACACTGTGATGGCAGTCTTGCTGATGGTCTCCCCATAACCTTTTCTTTGTCAAATTATTCCAGTTTGTGTGCACTGTTTCCTGTTTGGGCTCTGACTGATACTATATGCTGAGAATAGAGCTTGGCATGTAGTACGTTCTTGGTACATGGTCTCTGTTGCCATTAGTAGTAGCAGTGTTATAAGTGATACGAGTGGTCACAGTGCAGGTGATGGTGTTGGTATTTCCTAAAGCAAGTCCCACACAAAGCTTGTAAGAAGTACCCCCTTCCATGGTCCTCAGCTCTTCCCAGTCTATTTCTCTTTAACTGCCCTTGAGGAAATTGGAGGGCTGGCTTCTGACACCTTGCCCTTTGTGGCCAGAATGAAGCAAATTCTCAAGCAGATTCCATCCCATGTCTGGTGCTCTGTGTAATTTTCAAACCTGCCTTCTATAGTTAAAAAATAAATAGTGTAAAGAAAGTCATTGCAGATGTAGTTGAGGGTTATTATTATAGTGAAATCAGTGTCAGTTGATAATATCACTTGTACAAAAGCCTAGAAAAAAGAAACAAAACGGAAAATAGGAGCATGTGATTTGGGGGGCCTGGAGCTGTCTCTGACTTGCATTGTGTCACGGGAGAGTCACTTTGAATGTGTTCCTCAACCCTGTATGATGAAGATTAGTCTTGAAAGCTGAACACATCAAAATGGAAAGTTTTGATAAAAAACGAACTCAGTGTCCATTGATGGCCTTTAATTTTTTTTTCTCATTCATTTAGGTGAGAAATTTAAAAGAGAATCACTAAAGAGTCCAACAGGGATTATTTTATAGAATCAATTACAATATTTCAGTACAGAGCATAGACTGATTATGTTCCTAATGCTTTGATGAATTTTCACTGGGTAGTAGTACAACCTTCAATATATTTTTGGTAAGCAAATTTAGAAAACTGTTACTTAAGAGAATGGAAGGATGTTATTTTCAACAATTTTAATCATTTTGATCTCTATTTGATGTAGTCTGTTGATTATATATGTATGTATATACATATACATATATATATACATATACTATATATATGTATATATAGTACATATATGACATGGTATTCTCATTATTGCAGACAAGAGTTAAAGAAAAACCTTAAAAATTGGCTTGTGTACGTTTAATAAATGGAAGTGGTAATCACTAGACATCATCTGGAACACACTAAGAAAAAGTATGCCTTAGTAACAGCATTCTCTTTATTTAGTAGTGTTTAGTCTATGGTCATGGGAATGCTATAAATTTGTTTTGTCTGGAAATCATTAGGGCATTTTGCTAGGATCTTTCTTGATGTTCTAGTGTATGAGATGAAGATGTATGCGCTGCATGAAAACTGGATCAAGAATCAAGGTTCTAATCCAATTATTTTCTCATTATGAAGTTGTGTGAATTCTTGTTAGAGGACTCTGGAGGCATGCTGTTGGTACCCTTAGCTCTCTCTCTTGCTGCTTCTATTAATTTTTAATTTTGAAATAATTATAGATTTAAAAGAAGTTTCAATGTTATATACAAGGGAGTCCTGTGTGTAACCTAGCTTCCTTCAGTGATAAAATATTGTATAATCACAGAGCATTATTAAAATTAGAACATTGACATTGATTTACTTCACAGGATTTATTCAGAATTCATCTCATTTTAGAATTTTGTTTTGGCTATTCTAGGTCTTTTGAATTTTTATATGAATGTTAGAATAACTGTCAATTTCTGTTAAAAAAGCTTTTCTGGGGGGTGCCTGGGTGGTATAGTTAGTTAGGCATCAAACTGTTGGTTTCAGCTTAGATTATGGTCTCAGAGTTGAGGGATTACGACCCGCGTTGGGGTCCATGCTCAGAGCAGAGTCAGCTTCGGATTCTCTCTTCTGCCTCTACCTCTACTCTACCCTCCCCAACTCTGTCTCTAAAATAAATAAGTACATCTTTTAAATAAAGTCTTTCTGGGATTTTGAACAAAGTATATGTTTCCATTTGTTTAATTACGTCATTTATGTATCTTCACAATGTTTTATACCTTTTAGTGTGGGTCTTTTATACCTTTTGTCAAATTTATCCCTGAGTATTTCTTATTTTCTAGTAATATTTTAAATTACACTTTTAAATTTTAATTCTTAATAAACTAATTTAATTGCTTATTAATAAAAATTGTAATTGTTTATTAATATAAAAACATACAATTGACTTTATGTATTGATTCTATATCCTGCAACCTCGATACATTCAATTATTAGTTATAGAAGCTTTTTTTCACATTGATAGTACATAAATTCTCATAGTTTTTGTTTTTGTTTTTAAAGATTTATTTATTCATGAGAGACAAAATGAGAGTGGCAGAGACATAGGCAAAGGGAGAATCAGGCTTCCTGGAAGCCTGATGCAGGACTCAGTCCCAGCACCCCAGGATCACACCCTGAGCCAAAGGCAGATGCTCAACCACTGAACTATCCAGGTGCCCCAACTGTCATAGTTTTTGAAGGACATTTTTACTTCTCCTTTACCAATCTTATTTCTTTTTCTCTTGTTACAATGCACAAAACTTCCAGGATAAGTTGAGTTAGCCCTACTCTGGGTGCACAAGTCAGTTTTAGCTTGTAGTGTTTTGCATTTAAACACTCAGAGCAACTTTTGTCCTATGAATACCTTCCCCTGTCCCTCTACACTGGTAAAACCCATGTCAGAATACTACATATACTAACATGAATATGCATTCCATATTTAAAACAAGATGAAGATACCCAGTAGAGAAACTAAGTCACTGAAGTCTTGACAGCTGTCAGGCAGTGATTTCAGAATGAAAACCAAAAATTGAAGAGATCTACATGAACCCTGGGGAGAAAGAGATGGATAGAAAAGTTGCCTGGACTGGGGTGCCTGTGTGGCTCCATTGGTTAAGTGATCAAGTCTTGGTTTTGGCTCAGAACATGATCTCAGAGTTGTGAGATTGAGTCCTACATCAGGCTCTGAGCCCAGTGAGGAATCTGGTTGAGATTAATCCCCCTCCCACTCCCTCCCCATCCACTCCTCCTCCTGCTTGTTCTCTCTCTTTCTCTCTCTCTCAAATAAATAAATAAAATCTTATTAATCTTATTAAATTTTATTTATTTATTTATTTATTTATTTATTTATTTATTTATTTATGACACAGAGACATAGGCAGAGGGAGAAGCAGGCTACCTGCAGGGAGCCCAATGCAAGACTCAATCTCAGGCCTATGGTCATGGCCCAAGCCAAAGACAGACGCCCAACCACTGAGCCACTCAGGTGTCCCTAAATAAATAAAATCTTAAAAAAAAATTTGCCTGACAGTAACCAAAAAGTAACTGGTCTTCAAAGTGCATAGGAAAGGTTTGTGGTGGGAAAATGAGATAATTCAGATCTCCTCATAGACTACAAAGGGAAAAAAGAGAGACAGACAGACAAATAAACCAAAAAAAAAAAAAAAAAAAAAACCAAACCAAAACAAACAAACAAAAAAAACCAGACTCAACTATAGAGAACCAACTGATGGTTACCAAAAGGGAGGTGAGTGGGGAGATGGGTAAAATAGGGGATGGGAATTTAGGAATGCACTTGTGTGATGAGCAATGGGTGATTAAAATAAAAAATAAAGAACAAATATCTATAGATTTAAATATGGCCCCATTAGTTTGGAGAAAGTTTAGATAAGAAATTCAAAATAAGGGCAGCCCTGGTGGCCCAGCAGTTTAGTGCCACCTTCAGCCCAGGGCATGATCCTGGAGACCTGGAATCGAGTCCCATATCAATCAGGCTCCCTGCATGGAGCCTGCTTCTTCCCTCTGCCTGTGTCTGTGCCATTCTCTCTCTCTCTCTCTCTCTCTCTCTGTGCATCTCATGAATAAATAAAATAAAATCTTAAAAAAAAAAGAAATTCACAATAAAAGGTAATGGTGAAGAGTGAGAAAGAACCAAATGAACCACAGAATAGGGGTGTAATGGAGCATGAATGGAAGAAACTCCCTCTTTATGTCATGTTTGCCATCAGAATTGTATATTGGAGATAAAGAAGAATTACAGGTCATTTTAGGACCTATCTTTAGGGTTGCTAAAGAACTGACCACAGCATCAAACCTATATCCCCCCACCCACAAAGATGTCAGAAGTAACGCTTTGTGATGTTGAAGCCACCCATTGGCTGGAACAGTTCTTTGATGACCAAAGCCAAAGGATATGACTCCACATTGTCTAAGGGAAAGTGTGTATATGTACATAAATGAAAGTCAGGAAGCCCTGAGATAGATCACTAGGAGGCTTAAATATGGTGATAAGATCCACATACCATAAAAGCCTAGCATAAATCTAGAACAATCAAAGTATGAGAATGAAACGCCGAATGCCATGCACCAAAGGAAGGAAAAAGCAGAACATTTCTTGTCCCTCCGACAACAAAAAAAATGACAAGGTAAGATGTCTCTATTCATGCTTCTCCTCTTCTTTAGATTTCCATCCTACAACCCCTACACTCTCCTTGTCTAGCAACTCATACCCCTTCTTATAAAGCCTCCCTGCCATCCACCCTCCCTCCTCTTCCTCCAAACTAATGTCCTTATGGCTTCATCTTCTTTTTCTAGCAGGTGCAAAAGGAAGTCATAAGAGCAACATTAGGCCATCAACAGAATTTGGATAAAATGAAGAACACGAAAAATCCAACAATAATAGTCTGTTACTACAGAACAAACAAGAAAATACATCAGAATCAGCTGGAGTCTGAACAAGAGACCCCAGAGAGCTCTGATGATCCAAGCAGTGGCCTGTCAGTGGCAGAGGCCAGAGATCTGGGCCTATCTACATGAGAATGCAATGGAGAAAGCCAACTACAGAGAGACCACATCTGAAAAATAGGGGTGATGACAATAAAATCAAGGTATCAACAACAATAACAAAAATTAACCAATAAATAAAGATGCAATCTATATGAATCCTGAGTAGTTATTGGATCTACTAGTCAATTACTAGTGAAATTACTATGAAAAGGACTGAAAGGTAGATCTAAACAAGCAGTTGTTAAATAAAATTTCTAATGTCTACGCTTTCATATAAATTATATCTAGCATCAAGTAACCTTTGAAGTATTATAGGAGCTCTGTTTTATAGTGATTGAAATTAATTGTTTTGGAGTGAGGCAGGTATGTTTTAATGATTGAAGCATATTTTTCTTAAATATAGAGATACCTAAATGCTACTAAAGTAAATACTAAACACTCATCTGATACCATATCATTAGGCTTTGCCTAGGCCTTTAAAGGAAATAGGGATTTGAATTCCAATCATGTAAATAAGTATGTTTTATTTGCTACTTTCTACATCAACAAATAAAATTTCTAAATTAAGATCCGTGTCCTTGTGTTCTTAAGAGAGATATAGTCACTTCCCCCACAAGTATATCTGTGGAAAAGTTTTTTTTATTATCATTTCTCACCATATTTTAGAGAAATAATATGTGAAATTTATGATTTCTATTTATATTTCTCTTAAAAGTGTTTTTACATGTATTCTCACAGAATATCAACGAATGCAATGAGGCCATTACAATAGTATCACAAAGAATAACATATTTGGGAGTCAACTTAAGCAAGGAAGTGAAAGACTCATAAGCTATAAATTATATAACACTAATGAAATATTTTAAAAAAGAAATAAGTGAAAGACATTTTAGATTCATGGGTCGATTTAATATTGTTAAATGTCCATACTACCCTAAGCAATTTACATATTCAATGCTATTCCCATCAAAATCTCAATGGCATTTCTTACAGAAATAGAAAAAGAAAATTCTAAAATTCATATGGAACAAAAAAGACCCAGAAGAGGTGAAGCAATCTTGAAAAAGAAGAACAAAGTTGGAGGCATCACAATTCCTGTTTTTAAAATCAGTGTTCCAAAACTATTATAATTAAAACTATGGTACTAGCATAAAAATAGACCTATAGATCAATGGAACACAATAAAGAGACCAGAAACAAGTCCACACATCTATAGTCAACTGTCCTGAAATAAGAGTGTAAGAAAATATAGAGAGAGTAGTCTCTTCAATAAATGATTTGGGGAAAAAGGCTATCCATTTTCAAAACAATGGAATTGGACTCCTATCTTACACCATTCAAAACAAAAATCAGCTTAAAGAGGATTGAAGACTTGAAACACAAGATTTGAAACTGTAAAACTCCTAGAAGAAAACATGGGGGGGATAGCTTTATGATCTTGGTCTCAGCAATGATTTCATGGATGTGACAACAAAAGCAGAGGCAACATGGGATCCCTGGGTGGCTCAGCAGTTTGGCGCCTGCCTTCGGCCCAGGGCATGACCCTGGAATCCCAGGATCGGGTCCCACATGTTTCTGTGGAAAGTGTCTCTGCCTCAGTGTCTCTGCCTATCTCTGTCTCTCATGAATAAATAAATAAAATCTTTAAAAAAAAAGCACAAGCAACAAATGCAAAAATAGACAAGTGGAAGTGAGACTACATAAAAATAAAACCACAAAAGAATGATTGTCATCAGGGTGAAAGAGAAATCCACAGAATGAGAGAAAACGTTTATAAACCACATATTCAATAAAGGTAAATATCCAAAAGATACAAGAAACAACCATAATTTAATAATAAAATGACAATTTAATTTAAAAATGGGCAAAGGACTTGAATAGACATTTATTCAAAGAAGACCTACAAATTGCCAAGAAGTCTACAAAAAGATGTTTAAAATCACTATCAGGGAAATACAGATAGAAATTACAATAAGCTACCACATACCTCATACATGTTAGGAAACCTATTATCATAAAATCAAAAGACAACAAATGTAGGTGAGTATGTGATGAAATTGGAAGCCTTGGACACTGTTTGTGGAAATGTAAATGATCTGTCTAGCCACTATGGAAAGCAGTATGAAGTTTCCTAAAAAATTCAAAATAAATCTACCATATGATTCAGCAATCCCACTCCTAGATATATATCCAAAGAATAAAATTAGGATCTCAAAGACATATCTGCACTTCTAAGTTCATTATAGTATCAATCACAAGCCAAGATGAGGGAAAAACCCACATGTTCATCGACAGAAGAATGGATTAAAAAACCGTGGCAAATATATGCAATGAACATTATTCAGCATTAAAAAAAGAAGGAAATCCTACCATTTGCAACAACATGGATGGACCTGGAAGTGAAATAAATCAGGCAGTGAGGGACAAAGACTGCATCATTCCACTTATATGAGGCATACAAAACAGCAAACTCATGGAAGCAGAAAACAGAATGGTAGTTGCCTGGAGGAAGGGGAAAAATGGGTAATTGCTGTCAGTGGGTCGAGCTAAGTTCTAACTTTCTGTTGTATAACAGTGCCTGTAGTTAACAATTTAGTGTAATACTTTAAAAATTCATTAATCAGTGCAGCCCTGGTGGCTCAGCGGTTTAGCGCCTCCTGCAGCCCAGGGCGTGATCCTGGAGACACTGGATTGAGTCCCGCGTCGGGCTCCCTGCATGGAGCCTGCTTCTTCCTCTGCCCGTGTCTCTGCCTCTCTCTCTCTCTGCATCTCTATGAATAAATAAATAAAATCTTTTAAAAGAAATAAATAAAAATTCGTTAATCAGGTCTCATGTTAAGTAATCTTATCACAAAAAGAAAGAGAAAAGGAGAAGGAATGGAAGGAAGGAGGGAGGGAGAGAGAAAGAGAAAGCCAAAGGGACACAAGGACACATATTTTTATGTGTCTTACATATTTGGAATAAGTCCCACTGGTTTGGTATATAATCATTTTATTTATTACTAGATCCAGTTTGCTAAAATTATGTTGATTTTCACGTCTAAACTCAAGAAAGAGAATGAGTTTTGTCTTCGGTACTTTGTTTTTTTTTTGCATTACAATAAAACTGGCTACACAACAAGTGATGGAAGTGTTCTCATCCTCTGTTTTCTGCAAGAAATATGTAAAATTGGTGCCAGTTCTCTAATTGATAGGATTCACCAGTGAAACCATCTGGGCCTGGAGATATTTTGGGGGAAGATTTTCAAATATAGACTATTCAATTTGGCAGTTTCATCTTGGTTGAGTTGTTGTGGTCTTTTTGTTAAGGAATTGGTCCATTTCTTCAAAGTTGTTGAATTTATGAGCATAGAGCTGTTTATAGTATTCCCTCATTATCTTATAAATGGCTTCAGGCTAATGACATTCTTCTTTTTATCTCAGTTTGATAATTTGTAACTTCTTTTATTTTTGTTAGTCTTAGAACTTGCTATGGTCTGAATACTGCCCAATTCCTTTGTTGGAACCTCACTCCTTAGGTGGTGATATTAGAGGGTAAGGCTTTTGAGGGTGTTTAGGAGATGAGGACAGAGGCTTCATGAATGGGATTAGTGCTCTTATAAAAGAGGTCTGACAGAGTTCCCCACAGCCTTTAGCCATGTGAGGATACAAGTATTGACTGAGAAAAGAGCCCTCACCTGACCACTTGGGCACTCTGATCCTGAACTTCCAGACTCCAGAATGTGAGAAGTGAATTTCGATTCTTTATTTAAGTCACCTGCTCTGTGATATTTTGTTATAGCAACCTGAATAAAGACAGAGATTAATCAATTTCATGTTTTTCTCCCCAACAACTGCTTTTTTTAACAGATTTTCCCCACATTTCTTCATTTTCATTAAGTTCTCATTTATTTGCTTCTGCCTTATTTGGGACTATTTTTCTCCTTTTTTTTTTCTACTTGAGGTAGGAATGCATTGATTTGAGACCTTTTGTCTTTTCTAATGTAAGTTATTATCACTAAACATTTTCTTCTTAGCACATTTTAGTTAAAATCTAGACATTTTTGGTATCCCTGGGTGGCGCAGCGGTTTGGCGCCTGCCTTTGGCCCGGGGCGCGATCCTGAAGACCCAGGATCGAATCCCACGTCGGGCTCCCAGTGCATGGAGCCTGCTTCTCCCTCTGCCTGTGTCTCTGCGCCTCTCTCTCTCTGTGACTATCATAAATAAATAAAAATTAAAAAAAAAAATCTAGACATTTTTATATCTTGTATTTTCATTCAGTTCTGGGTATTTGTTTTAATTTCTTTTGACACTGCCTCTTTGACCTATGGGTCATTAGGAGTGTGTTGTTTAATTCCTATGTATTTGGAGACTTTCTTGTCTTTCTGATGTTGATTTATATTTTAATTCCATGTGGTCAGAGAACAGAATCTGTACAATTTTAATTCTGTTAAATATTGTAAGTTTTATTTTATGGATATGGTCTACCTTGGTAAATGTTCCACAGGCCCACAAAAAGATGCACACTGTGCTAATGGTTGTTGGTCAAAGTCTTCTTTAAATGCCAGTTAGATCCTAGTGGTCAATTATGCTGTTTTTGTATATCCCCTCTGATTTCTATATACTAATTTTATCAGTTTCTTATAAAGATACATTGAGGATCTAATAAATTTGGATTTTCCTGTATCTCCTTTTAGTGCTGTAAGTTTTGTGTTTTTGTATTTCGAAGTTCTATTTGGTGGGTACACACTTAGAATGGTTATGTTTTCCTTGTAGTATTGTTTCTAGGTAATGTAGGGAGTTTCAGATCATGGGGACAAAGAGACCTCCTAGGCCATAATGTTTATAGTGACATGATCTCCCCTCCCAGTGTTGCCAGGCCACCCAGGTGTCTCAGTGTGTGCATGTGCGTGTATGTGTGTGAGGATGTTGGGTGAGGAAAGATCCATCTCAGGTTTAGTGAGTAAAGAGATAATTTCTCTTGGCTGGTTTTATCATCAGCTGGGATCCTTATCAATCCCTATTGCTGCTGATGATGATGGGAGGGACTTTTGCTCAGTCTAGGAGAAGAATGAGCCTACCTGGGCCGCCTGCTGTTGACAAACAGAAATGGGAAAATATTTGCCACAGGTGGTCTTCTGCTGTGTGGGAGTTGAAAGACCCACCACAACAGTGTTGTTCCTCCAGCCCTGGATCCCTAATCTCTATCTTTCAGAGTTCTCTTTTTGTTGATATTTCCAGTGTTTATAGTTTGCATTTAGTGGGGAAAGTCGGGTAGAAACAGCCCTATCCCATAATACCTGGACAAGAAATCACTTTTTGTAAATTAAACTGAGGCTTCTCAAAGGGCTACAACTGCTAGTAGTATCCTTAAAAGTGAAAATAATCCCCGTATTCCATGTTATTGTTAAGAACACATAAAATAATACTCAAAACGATAGCTTTTATTATCATAATTATGATTTTGTTATAATCATTGATATAAAAAAATCATTGATATATTATTTTATCATTAATATTGAAGTATTATCAAAGATGTCTGAAATAAAGAGTTCCAGACCTTTTGACATAATATGATTATAAAACATTAGTACTTTGTTTAGGTACATACCAAACCTCTAATTTGATAGTAATACACCAGGGACATAGAGCATACTTTATATTTTTCATTGTATTTTATTTTTAGAGTATAATTTTTAAAACTCACCTTAATTATTGCTTTTGACTAAGATAAAAAGCACTATCAATTAAATTAAATTGTTTGAAATTTCTAAAATTTTGAAGGATTTTAACAACTTAGAGGAAATGTGTTCTCAAGAATAATTATGAAAAATTAAAACTACAATATTAGTTTGATTTACCTAATTGAATAAAAATGAATAATAATGAAAACAATCTGTTGTCCACTCTTTAGTTGACATTTATCATATTCATATAAATTTTCATTGAATAAATCTTTGTTGAAGACAATGAAAATTGTATGTATAAAAATTGAGAAGTTTTTTTTTTTTTTTTTTTTTTTTTTTTTGTCTGTGACTTCAAGAAAAGCGTAGTCAATGTAAACAAGTTAAAAATGATCCAGGAGCCAATTTTAGGAAAAAACATCCTTGTTAAATATAATATCTTGAAATCTTCAGTTATGGGATAAGATGCCCTGAATGTAGATTTTTGGGGAAAAAAAGCAAAACACAAAACAAAACAAAAAAACCTTGAAATAAGTACAACTGGACTTCTCTGCACAAGCTACTAACAACTATTTGAGGGTAGGAACAGTTGTGTGACAATAAGCAATGGAAAGAGATCTGTGGAACAGAGCAGGAAGGTGGATTTCATAGAGAAGGTGGCCAGTAAGATATTTCTGCTAAAGAAATAGGAAAAGGACCTTTAAGAATTGTGATAACTGGGATGCCTGGGTGGCTCAGTGGTTGAGCGTCTGCCTTTGCTCAGGGCATGATCCCAGAGTCCTGGAATCAAGTCCCACACCGGGTTCCCTGCAAGGAGCCTGCCTCTCCTTCTGCCTATGTCTCTGCCTCTCTCTCTCTCTGTGTCATGAATAAATAAATAATTAAAAAAAAAACCACAATACCTGAATTATATACAGGATTCAATAAAAAAAAAAAAAAAGAATTGTGATAATTAATACTTGACTTTAGGTTGTCAGTGGTGATATGATATAAATATGATATTTTGTCCTAGTACATCAATGAAAGTTTACATGACATGTATCTACTTGGGGTAAATAAAACGATTAACAGAGTGTTTAGTCTGTGGTGATAACATGCAGATAGTATATGCGAAACATTGAAATTACCCCACAAAAAAATTATACTTTAAAAACAAATAGTCTTAGCTAACTAAAAGGAGGGTAAGCCCCCTCTCCTCTTTCCTCTAAGAATTTCTTGTTAAAATTAAAAAATATATATACTAGGCCTTTTACTATACATCATTTGAGAGTTTTAGTCATTTGTAGTTGATTCTAAATGTACAAATTGCTCTGCATGATATGGCAATATCTGCTAAAATGGAATTAGGCTAAGGTTACTGGGCTGTGACAAATGTTCCTAAGTTGCTTAGAAGAGCTAAAGAAATCTTCAGAGGTAATGCTTAAGCTGACTTTGAAAAATAAACATGACTATCAGGTGGACAAGGGAAGAAAAAAGTATTTCTAAAAGAGGGAATGATCTGACAAAAAGAAGCACAAAAGGATTATGTATAGGGAAAAAAAAGAAAATTTTTGGCAAGGCTAGAGCATAAGTGAAGTATGGAGGAGAATGGAATGTTGGAGCTTGGGTGAAAACCAGGAGCTAAAAAGGAAAGACTTTGAATGCCACACTATGCATGGCACAAATAAACTATCTGATAGGCAATAAATAATTGGTGACCGTTCAACATTTTTAAGGTGGAAATGATGTAATCAGTATTGACTATTGGAAAAATAATTCTTGTGCATGTACAAAGTAAAACTGAGTAGAAGATAATACCACACAAGGAAAGTGAGAATAAATTCGTGAAAAATTCAATTTAATTGAACATGGAGGTCTAAACCAAAAGTAGGAGTAGTTAACAGGAATTGGTAAATACAGAAATATGTTAGTGCATAAACATAGAGAGTCTGAGGGACAATGTGTTAGATGATGAACTTCACCAATTTCCAAAATACATAAGATGGTATGGGCTTGGGGGGTAGTATAAAATGGCTGAATTCAGCTTTCAGGATCATATGGAATAAAGGCTTGAAGATCCTATGGAATATAGAAATGTTCAATAAGTAATTGAGCCAGAACAGGAAAGAAAGTTTGTGCTAAAGAAAAAGAGAAGTAATTGTTTGTCATGTGGTAGTTGAAGCCTAAAGTATGAATGAAATAACTCAAATAAATCCATAGATTTAAAAGGACAGAAAGAAAAGAAGATCAAGCCATGTTACACATAAAGTACATTTAGAGACTAGATGTATGTATGAAGAGTTGCCTGGGCCAGAGATTTAGGGGGTTCCAAGACATAAGGGAAGAAGAAGGAATATAAAAACGAAGAAAAGTGTGTCAAGAAGCAAAATGTAATCAACGGTTTCAGAAGCCACAGAGAAGCCAGGCATGAAAGGCCTGAGGTACACTCTTTGTACTTAGCACACAAGAAAGACATTGACAACTTTATTTAAAGTACTTTCAGTGAACAGTGAGAGCTTGTTCTATGTTACAGTATGTTGAGGCACCAGTGCACAGTGAGGCAGTAATGACAGTGATTAGTCTACTTCCTGAGGAGCTTGTCTGTGAGTAGGAGAGAGATTTTTGTTTCAAAGAGCAACATGGTAAGTGAAGAAAGATGTGGGGATTTTCCTTGTTGCAAGATGAAAGCAATTTGAAGTCAGTGTATGTTTGGGGAGATATATAGAGAGAGACAGAGAGAAAGAAAGGAGAAGAGAAGAGAAAGAAGAGGAAGAGAAGAGGAAAGAAAGAGAAGAGAGGTAAGAGAGAGAAATAGAAGAAGAGAATAGATAATCCAGTAGCACTTCGCTAATAGATAGATCTAGAATCTATACCTCGCCCGAAGCTCTCACTCTCGCTATCCTCCTCTCCTCTCCTCTCCCCTTTGACGTTTCTGTGTTCTTTCTATTCTCTTTCGTTTTCTTTCCTTTCTTTCTCGTTTCTTTCTCTATCCTCTCCTCTTCTCCCTCCCTCCCTCCCCTTTAAGGTATGGGAAGAAGGAGATAATTAATTATTTTAGCACCAATGTCTCTGACACTTGCCTTTTGAGATTGGGAATACTAAAAAAGGCAGACTTTTGTGGCAAAGGAGATCCTTTCAGCAAAGGACTGAGTTAGCTTTGGAAGGCCATAGACATGGGATGGGTGTGCTAGCAAAGCAGAAGAATAAAGAGTCTGGAGCTATGTACAAAGTATGGGCAGGGGATAAAGCATGAGCATTCAATGAGTAAACAGTCTTGAAAACAATTATAATTTCAGCATATGTAATTGCCTGGAGAATGTAGGTAGAAAGGCAAGAGAATAAGTCCTAGACCAAATCCCAAAGATAATCAGAATTTTAGATGCTGTATCTTGATACGGTTATAAGACCCAATGCCCATTTTTTTTCTATCAACTGTATTGTGATGCTCCCTTTATCTCAGCATGCAATGCATAGTTAATAAAACCTACAACTTTATATAGAGTAAAAATTAGTAGAATGGCATAGATATAATATTAAAGAGACATGAAAGGAATCTATCACGAAAAATGTCTTTCAATATGTAAATTCTGGGACAATTCTACACACAAAACAGTAAGGAAGAATCAAGATTTTACTCTTCATTGTAGAAACATGGTGAATCAAGAAATAAAGACTCATACAACTATGTACCATTAGCATTTCAAATTCCACTTATGATATTGCCCTTTGTGACATGATTTTCCAAAATAATGGAACTTCTGGTAAAATTATGGATTAAATGGTTTTCCTCAAATTAAGACATAGTTTTATTTCTGGCAAATCCCACTTGGATTAAAACTATGAAAGCAATATCTTGTACATATATATGTAAAACAGTTGGATTCTATGATGAAATTTTAAAGTTTATCTGTATACTAGGCAGGTCATTTTAAAAGTATGCAGGGCTATAGAAAATTCTTGATTCTTGTAATGCTATTCTTGTTTTTCAGGATGTCTAATATCCCTGACCCACTGCTCTCAATAATGCTGGAAGTCCAACATTCTAATTGTTATGATAAATGACATGTATTTCCAATAATTTCCAGAAGGCTCTGTAGAGAGATATCCAATCATTAATTTAAGGATGACTACAGGAATAGATCTTCTAAGGAGTATTTTAAAGTGTAGGTTTTATTATTATTTTGATTTTGTGAGGGCAACAAATCAAGAGATGATTGCCATTGGAAAGGTGGTTTGTTACACAGTTTCTAAAGGGGCACTCCATACCACAAAGGGTCATGCAAGAAAGCACCAGGATCATGAAGAAACCTAGGCAAGAGTTAATACTGTGGTTTCCATGAGAAGAAATAGGTGAGTGAGGGTATGCAGATTTAGAAATGATTAGTTTAAATAATTTCAGTAGACTCTGGAGTATTGGCTCTCCTACATTTGGCACCTAGCCCTGAAGTGATTGGGGTAGAGAATATTGGCCAGGGGTATTACAGCCTGATGGGGGAGAGGAAGTAGGGGTGTGGGCTCTGGATTGGTTAGTTTTCCTTGAAACGTATGTTCTCTGGTGAGCCCTTTACTATCTCTATGAATTGGCTAGCCCTCGAGAGGACTGTCTCCCTAGAATCAGTAAAACCTCAGGTATTAAAGCATTATAGTAAAAAGACATGCTAGTACAAAAGAACAGCAAACAAAACCAGAACTTGGTCTTCTGGAAGCCAAAGACATTTCATTCAAGAAAGAGGAAGAAGTCAAAGCTGTTGGATATTATTTCAAGTAAACTATGACAAGGACTGTTATTTAGCAATAGGCAGACAATTTTGATCTGATAAGATTGACATGAGTGGAATCATGGACCATGTCTGATTTCTGAGGACTAGCAAATGAGAACACTGAGCATGGGCTCTTCCAACTTGAGAATTCTAGCTGTGTCAGCAGCCAAAAAGGACCATTAGCCAAAAAGGACTGCCATGTCTCGGAGAAGCTTTTCTAATTTTTTCATTACATTTTTTCATATTTAAATTTTTAGACCAAAATGTAAGCATGTCTAAAAGCTTAAGGGAAGGAAGGTACTTATGGAGAGTGAAAGGTTGAACACACATAGAGGAAATCATTGATTTTTCCCCTGAAAATGTGGGAAGCAAGGGATGAGGAATAAGGCAGAAAAATTAACTTTCTGCAGCTCAAGGGGGGAAGTGATTCTTTCTAATAGGAAAAAAGGAAGAAAGATCAAATGAAGGTCTTATTTGTAACTTTGGGAACAGGAGGCTGAGAGAAATGTCTTCTGATGATTTCTGTTTTATTCCTGTTTTTCTAATATGTAGATGAGCTTGTCTGATAAGAATAAGGTGGGAGAAGAAAGGTTGTGAAATTTAAAAATTCAGAAAGTTGGAAATAGCTGTATGGAGATTTGGAGAGAAAGCCAATTAGAGAAATAAATCTTTAAAAGGGTGAGGTGGGGGATTATCTAAAATGTGCAGTGGATATATTTAGAATTTTATGTAAGCTTTTTCTGCCTCTTAAGTGATAAAAATAAGTGTACTGAGAACATATGGTTCCAAAGGAAGTAGTGCATAAGAGTTTCTCATGATAACTTTGTGGAAAAGATTAAATAGTTCTACAGGAATGGGTGTGGGTAATGAAGAAGAATATAGGATAGACCTGGAAGGCATTTCCTCAGGCTATATCTTAAGAAGACAATATATGTAACTGTTCATATCAAACCCAGGAGATTAGAAACTTCTTTGAAACTACATCATATATCTAAGCTTATGATTATTCAATATATGGGTTGATTCTTTTAACCAGTTTTACCTTTCATGGTGAGTTGTTTTCATTACACTCTTAAAAAATGAAGGAAATGATCATCCAAACTCAATTTACAGTAGTCAACTTATGGCAAGTTTGATAGATTCTGCACAAAACTGACCATAGGAATGTGTTATGTTTGCAGAAGGTTTAGTTTTACATTCAGTTTAACAGAAACACAGAATTATTATCTTCCATTCTCAAGAATGAAACTTACCTTTCCCAGACGTTCAAGTAGAGGAGGGAGGGAATGAAAGGCCAGTGCTAAAAAAAAAAAAAAAAAAAAAAAAGTTCAGGGTTTTTGAAAAAAAAAACAGAAAACAAAGCAATAACAGGTGCTCTTTCAGTGGTCATGGTCACTTGTTTTTGAGAAGCCAATAACTAAAATGTAAATCTTCATTCTTTCCCAAGTAGAGTTTAGAAATTTCTAGGTGTTACAAATTAAAATATATATATATATATATTTTTTTTTTTGAACAATTATTTAGACACTGGCTTGGTATCTAAGATGACAAGCCACAAAGAGGTTAATTATTAAGTTCTGGACAGCTAAACATGTATAACACACAATGACTACTGTAATTCAGCCTTATAACATGGTGACTGGAAATACGAACTCCAGAGTTAGATATACCTAATTGATTTTACCCTCTTTAAACTGTGTGACTTAGGGTAAATTATTTATACTTCCTAAGTCTCAAGTTTTCTTTCTTTTTTCTCTTTTTTTTTTTTTAATTCCACCCATATATTTGACACAGAGAGAGGAGAACAAGTAGGCAGAGCTGCAGGCAGAAGAAGAGGGAGGAACAGACTCCCCTAGGGAGTCCCCTGAAGCCTCATGCAGGGCTTCATCCTACAACCCTGAGATTATGACCTGAGCCAAAGGCAGGCACTTAAACAACTGAGTCCCCCAGGTGCCCCTCAAGTTTTGTCCTCTATAAAATAAGTAGGATAGCACTTACTTCACCATGTAGAATACCGATCAATGAAGTAAGTGTTAAGAAAACTATTATGGTGCCCATTGCATATGAAATATTAATAACAAGACACTAAAGCAGTGCACATGAGTGTTGAAGACATTAATTCAGGCTAAAGGCATTGGGGTACAGAAAGAAAAGATGTCTCCTTTGCTCACTTCCCCTCACAGTTAAGACTAAATACAAAATCTGAGTCACCTCCAATCAAAAAACTTCCATTAAAAAAAAATCAGTATTAAAGTTGGTGTCAGCATCACCACATTGAAAAATAAATTCTCTGATGCAGGTCATCCCCCTGAGAGAGGCTTTCCATTTTGGGAGCTACATATATTAGATTTTGCTATCAGAAAATGCCCCCACCTCCAAACATCTAAATTACATCAGCTATAATCTGATTTCTCTGAATTTAACAGCAACAAAAAACTATGTTTCCATCTTCAGTGCTTATATCACTACCATGACAAATAGCAATAGAAAAAAATAATAGTCTCTTGGATTTAGCCTCAAACTTATAACACATCTCTTTGGGTTCATGACCTAATATGAAACTTGTGACTATAAATTCACCCACAAATACATCCATCACCTCAACAAAGCTGCTCAGGTTGAAAACACAAAATAAAAATAAATATTTAGCCTCAACTGTTCTAAACTTCCTTGAATATATCTTGAGCAAAAATATGCACACAATTAACACTTGTGTAAAAATAATCACCAATTTTCAATAAGCCAGAATATTTCCTTGATATCAACTTATTTTTTCACTCAGTTTTAAGTAATAATATATGCAATTTTTCTGGGTATAATAGGTCAAAATAAGAAACATACATATATGATTAACAGTTGGTAAGCATTTTAATGATCCTAAAACTATTCTAAAGACCACTTTGTCCAGAAAAGGATTATTATCCCCATTTTACTGTTGAGAAGATTCATCCAAGATCACACAGTCCTCAATGTAATAGCTAGGTCCTAGTCTGACCCTAAACCTCAGGCTTTCATTCATCATTATTATCTCTTACAATTAGAGAAATTAAGAAACCTGTACTTCAAAATGTCTTTATTGGGCTTTAAGGCTCAGCAGTTGAGTGTCTGCCTTTGGCTCAGGGCATGATCCTGGGATCTGGGATCAAGTCCCACATGGGGCTCCCTGAAACAAGCCTGTTTCTCCCTCTGCCTATGTCTCTACCTCTCTCTGTATGTGGCTCTCATGAATGAATAAATAAATCTAAAAAAATGTAGTTGAGGTCTATATGAAGAATAAGAAGAAAAATATTCACTCTATTTTCAAACTATACCCTCATGTAATGCTTTGTCATTTAGGAGAACAAATGCCTGTTGTCAAAATGAGAGACAAATGTCTTGCAACTAATAATACAAAAATTACTGTATTAGGTGGAGACAGAAATGTACGTGTGAGGAGGTATGTGTTATTTAATAAAATTAAGCTGCATAAGAATATGCTATGATAATCTCATTTTTTGCAAAATGTCTTATATATGGCTCATAAACACATAAGAAAATGTGAAAGGTAGACACCAAATGTTTAACTATTCTAAAGAACAAAATTTGAATTTTCTGTTTTAACCCCATACATTTCAACCCCATACATTTAACTCATTTTTGCAATACACATAAATACATTATCATAATCAGTGATATAAACCTTTCTACTGTATAATATGTTGACTTTAGACCCAAGAATATTTCATGAAGAATCCATTATTATCTCAATTCTGTAATTGTGAAAATGAAGATTCAGAAAGGTAAAGTAACTTTCCCAAATTCACAGAAATATTAGTGGCAGAGCTTGAATTTTAGTACAGGTCAAAAGCTTACCTATTTTTCACTGTCTTCACTTGAACCATGTGAAGTCATGCATTCCTCTATCAAATGTACATCTTCAAATTCAGGGTTAGTTTTTTGCTAAGTATAGGTAGATAAACTCTTGATTTGCAGAAACAGGAATGATTAATTTACATCAAACAAATTCTGTCTTAACCTAGACCTAATGTATAACATTTCTTTAATTAAGTAGTTAGTCAGATACCAAATAAAAATAGTTTTTCAAAAAAAAAAAAAAAAAAAAACTTCCTAAATCCAAATTTTCTGAAAGGAAGTAAGTTATATTACTGGATTTAAACTAAAATTAAAATGGATGCTTTGGTCTTTTTGAGCAAGGATTTTGGTGGTTACAAGGAGAGGATAGATACACACTGGTGCTTTAAGAGATGGAACCAAAGAGGATCATAAGAAAAGAGGCATTGAAAACAATGGTAACCCACTCATTTCAAATATACAAGGGAAAGATGAATTATTCATTAAATGGCATTAGAGCAATTAGAAAGTCATTGGGAAAAAAGTCACATCTATTTTAATTTTGTACAAAAATAATTTCAGATTGGCATATGATTTAAGCACAGAAAAAAGAAATCCTTAAAATGCAAGAAGAAAGCATGGGAAATTTATTATTATATCAGGATAGAGAACATTTTTTAAAATATAAAGTAACATGAAAAGCTGCAAAAGAAAAGACTACATTAAAAACAGTAATGTTTCCTGGCATAAATATCACAAGCAAAGGTAAAAAACATAGAACAAATGGGTGAAAATATTAGCAATTAATATCACAGAGAGCTGCAGTTTATTTAGTACATTTAAAAATATGTATTAATAAGAACCAAAATCTTAATGGAATATAGACAAAGTATATAAATAGACAGTTTATAGAAAAGAAAACGCAACTAGCTTTTAAGCATATGTGAAATTTCTCAAATAGGCTTCAAGTGGAATCTGTAATGAGGTGCTATTATTTTACCTCTTACATGACAAATATCAGAAACTGTTTAGTTATGTAACGTATTCTTGATCAGAGGGGAGGCATAGGGAATTGAGATAATTCCATACGTTGCTAACAGTAACATATATCGGTTCACACACTGTATTCTCAAAGTATGTGAACCAATTTAGCAGTATCTACTTAGGAATTTAATATAATGCTATACCCTCATCTGCATCATGAAAATTGTCATTCTGTCATTATTTTAATAGTAATTCTCATTGCTATTACTAGCAGAGATGATATACCATATATCTCTTTGCCTTAATGTCTGATCTCATCTTTTACATTGCCCAGAAAATATTGGAAAACTGCTATATTGGAGTCAAAAATTTTCTTTTATTTTTATCTTCAAATTTAGGAAATCATACTTCTTCTCATGACTGCTGTATTAACCAAAGTACATGAAATTACTTGACATATAATATACTTAATATTTACCCTTTAATTCATTTTATCATTCATTCACCTAAACATTTGAACATGAAAAGCTGACTAACAGTCATTATCATTTGTCATGAAAAATAATTACCTCCATACCAAAAATAAAAGAATTGGACATAAAATATTAAATAGCTCTTCTACATTTATTAATTTACGATTGTACTACACTTCCCAAAATTTAGCATGCAATATATTAGAGCTTCTGCACTGATTACATTAATCATTCTTACTATCAAATGATAAAACAACATTTCCTAATTTTTATTATCAAAACCACTGCTAGAGAATTCAGTATTTCTTGAGAATGTGACTTTGACAGTGCCATTCCAAGCAACTGTAAGGAAAGCTTGTACACTAATAATGTCCATTAGTACAGAGTGAAGAGAAGCTAAAACAAGAAATCTAAATATGAATTGCCAGGAGCTATTCTTTCTTAAACCACAGAGATAGGCAGGCAAGAAAGAAAAAAGAAAAGTTAAGTTTTTGTGGCATAGCAAGCCACTAATAGCTTGGTAAAAAATAATCTATATAGTTAGTAGGGACTTCTAGTTCCCCCAATAGTGAATGAGCTAACTGGGACCTAATTTCTTACTGAAGAAAAAAATATTGCATAAAAATATTAAGACTATCTGATTAAAGGAATTAGATAATAAGCTCATGGAAAATTTTTGGTTCAGGATGTGGGAGAGGGCAGATGCCGAGTGAAGTCTGTTTTTGAGAGCCTCACGGAGGTAGGGAGAGATATTGAATTTTCAGTATAGTGCGAGGGAAGCAAAACTAGTAAATCCTAGTAAAGAAAATACCACTCGTATTTTTACAGAAAAGGTAAATGATCTTTGAATGTTAGAGATTTAAGTAGAAAAAAAAACAATGCAAATAGCTAATGTGTGGATAAATACCAATGATCACTGAGTAATATTTAGTTGGGTTTAAAACTTATATGGAACTAAATTACATGGATATAATAGAATATATTAGGAAGAGCAATAACTAGAGTTAGACTGGTTTATGTTTCTTACATTTTCAAAACAAGTACCAGGGGTGCCTGGTGACTCAGTGGTTGAGCGCCTGCCTTTGGCCCCAGGGCATGATCCTGGAGTCCTGGGATGAGTCCCACATCGGGCTCCTTGCATAGACCCTGCTTCTCCCTCTGCCTGTGTCTCTGCCTCTCTCTCTCTCTCTCGGGAATAAATAAATAAAATGTTTTTTAAAAAAGTACCAATTAATGCTGGATTTGATTAAAATTTGACAATGAGTGAATAGAAAAAGATTATGTAAATTATGTCTATATGCACCTTATAACACAGTTTCATAATATATAATGCAAAATGTGACAAGAATATAGGGAAATATCAATGAAACAAAAATCATAGAGAGCTTCATCTAGTTCAGTAACTAATGGAAAGTTAATTAGTAAGGATGCAGACAATTTCAATAACTTGATCAGCAGACATTCTCTGATATACAGAAAATAACATTCCCAAATGTAGGGTGCATATTAGTTTCAAAAATATGTGGAACACTTATAAAAATTGACTCTATTTGGGGTACACAGGGATCCCAGCAAATTCCAAAGAATCTACATCATGTAGAATAAATTCTCCATCACAATATATTTAGATTTAGCAATAGAGAACAGAAAACTAAACAAAAAGCGAACATAGTTGTATGTTTGAAAATGAAAAAAATCTAAATAAACAATATATCAAAGAAAATTATAATTATCTTTAGAAAATGGTTTTAGGGGTGCCTGGGTGGCTCAGTCAGCTGCGCTTCTGCTTTTAGCTCAGGTCACAATCTTGGAGCCCCAGGATTGAGCCCTGGGATCTAGCCCTGCATCAGGGTCCCTGCTCAGTGAAGAGTCGCCCTCTCCATCTGCCCCTCACCCTGCTCATGCTCTTTCTCACTCTCAAATAAATAAAATCTTTAAAAAAGAAGAAAGAAACAAAAAGAAAGAGAAAGAAGAAAGAAAGAAAGAAAGAAAGAAAGAAAGAAAGAAAGAAGAAAGAAAGGAAAGAGAGAAAGAAAGAAAGAGAAAGAAAGAGAGAAAGAAAGAGAGAAAGAGAGAAAGAAAGAAAGAAGAAAGAAAGAAAGAAAGAAAGAAAGAAAGAAAGAAAGAAAAAAGAAAGAAAGAAGAAAAAAAAAGAAAGAAAGAAAGAAAGAAAGAAAGAAAGAAAGAAAGAAAGAAAGAAAGAAAGAAAGAAAGAAAAAGATAGATGTTTTAGGGGCTCCTCGGTGGCTCAGTCAGTTGAGTGTCTGCCTTTGGCTCAGGAAAAGATCTTAGGGTCCTGGGATTGAGTCCCAGGTCGGGCTCCTGGATCAGTAGGGAGTCTGCTTCTTCCTCTCCCTCTACTCCTCCCCGCACTCATGTACGTGCACCTCTCTCTCTCTCTCTCTCTCACAAATAAAATTTTTTTTAAAAAATAGTTTTAATTGCCTTACTATATATCAGAAATTGTGAGGTGCAACTAAAACCATATTTAAAGGAAAATAGAGAGCTACTATACTATACTTTGAAAGGGCGAAAACTTGGAAATCATGTGCTAATCACAGCACAAAATAAAACCCCAGCAAATTGAATTAAGAAGTTACATAAAATGGGACGCCTGGGTGGCTGGCTCAGTGTTTGAGCCCCTGCCTTCTGCCCAGGGTGTGATCCTGGAATTTGGGGATCAAGTCCCAAGTCAGACTCCCAGCATGGAGACTGCTTCCCTCTCAGCCTGTGTCTCTGCCTCTCTCTCTCTCTCTCTCTCTCTCTCTCTCCTCTGTGTGTGTGTGTCTTTCAATAAATAAATAAAATCTTTAAAGAAAAAAAGTTACAAAAAGTGAAAAAAATAAGTATTAGAAATTAATAAAGCAGGAATTAAATACATATGTGAGAGAAAACTTAGTCAAAGGTTGAAGCTTGTAAAAAAGATTGATGTAGAGAACAAATCAATTCTGAAACTGATGAAGAGAAAAAGAGAGAAGGGAAAAACATCAACAGTAATCATCATTACAATAAAAATGAATTTGTGACAGGTACTTCAGCCTTTATGAAAAATAAAATAATAAATAAAATACATAACATGATTAAAAATAAAATACTAAATAATACTGATAATAAAATAATAATATTAGGTAATATTATTTTATGTCAATATATGACAAAATTTGACAAATGGACAAAATCTTACCAAATAAAACCTGTCAAAATGAAAGAAAAATAGAAGTCTTAAAATTTTAATAAATATTAAATAAGTTCAATGTGCAATAAAATACTTCCCACTAAGGAAATATTAGGTACAGTTAACTTTATATGTGAATTCTACAGAAGAAAAACAAAAACAACTTAAAAAGGCTGATCTTATAAAAGTTTTTTCCATAGAGTATAAAAATAAGGAGTACTCTACAAGTAGTTTTATGATACCAGCATCTTATGCAACTAAAACATGATAGAACTTGGCAAGAAAGAAAAATCAGAGACTATTTTTACCAGAAATTCTAAGCAAAATATTGGCAAACTAATTCAGCAATTTATATAAAGAAAAATAGATCATAGCCAGGCTGGATATATTATGGGAATATAGGATATATTTAATACTTGAGAATGAATCCATTTAATTCACAAACTAAAAATAAATGAAAAAATTATATGCATCTCAATGGATGCAAAAACATGTAACTAAGTACCTATTAATCAAAATATGATGGTGATAAACATTTAGAAAACTAGAAATTTAAGGAAACCTCCTTGATAGAATAAAAGCTACCTTTAATACCCTCACTTAATGGCAAAATGATGAAATTTTTCTGTTAGGAATAGAAGTGAAACAGAAATGCCTATTAAGATCACTTCAGAGCAGTTCTAGAAATTAGAAAAATAAAAATAGAAAGCCTTGGGGACACCTGGGTGGCTCAGTGGTGGAGCTTCTGCCTTCAGCTCAGGTTGTGATCAGTCCTGGGATCAAGTTCCACATCAGGCTCTCCTTAAGGAGCCTGCTGCTCCCTCTGCCTGTGTCTCTGCTTCTTTCTCTGTCTGTGTCTCTCATGAAAAAATAAATAAAATATTTTTTAAAAAAGTAAAAATACTTGAAGTGATAAAAATGTCATTATTTTCAGAAAGGAATTTAAATAATTGACGAGCACACTGTTAGAAATCTTAAGTGAAAAAAATAAAAATAAAAATAAAGAAATCTTAACTGAACATGGTAATTTGGGTGGACAAGTAATCATATGCAAAGCTTGTATACATTAGGAATATAGTTATAAAATAACATTTTAAAAATACATACTTCGGTTGGTTCAGTAACATATAATTAATCAATTTAACAATAGTATGCAAGACTACTAGACAGAAAACTATAAAATATTATTAAAATATATTTTAAAAGAATGAAATAGAAGACCAAAGAAATCTTAAAAATCAGTAAGGATCCTGTGGTCCTCAATCTAGTAACAGCAATGCTAATCTGTAAACCAAATATCCTTCTCTCACTCCTCTCTCTCTCTCTTTCCCACATACACACACATACACACTCACACACCCTGACATCTTTTTAAAAATGTATACTGGAGCCATGTTTCTTAAACTCTAACTTGTGTAGGAAACACCTGGGGAAATCGGTTATAATGAATATTCTTTTTTTTAAGATTTTATTTAATTATTCATGAGAGACACACAGAGAGAGAGAGGCAGAGACACAGGCAGAGGGAGAAGCAGACTCCCTGTGGGGAGCCCGATGTGGCACTTGATGTGGGACTCGATCTTGGGACTCCAGGATCTGCCCCGGGCCAAAGGCAGGCACATAACCGCTGAGCCACCCAGGTGTCCCTATAATGGATATTCTGATTCAGCAGGTCTGAGGTGGAGTCTAAGATTTTTCTTTTCTAACAAGTTCCCTGGGTAATTATGCTTCTGGTTTGAAGGCCACTCTTTGAGTAGCAAAGTGATACAGTTTATATTTTAATCCCTGGGGCACGACTGTCATTTTATGGACAGGAGACAGATGTGCTAATCCTTGTACAATGCATAGGGTCAGGACAAACCAATGAGGAATTATTCTATTTATTTTTTTAAAGATTTATTTATTTATTTTGAGAAAGAGAGTACCAGAGTGAGGGGCAGAGGGAAAGAATCTTAAGCAGACTCCCAACTGACTGTGGAGGTCCCACATGGGACTCCATCTCAGGACCCTGAGATCATGACCTGAGCCAAAATCAAGAGTTGGACCCTTAAGCAACCGAGCCGCCCAGGCACCCCATGGTCAGAAGATTTTTAAACATTATGGTGAGTTATTGGAAAACTGCCAGAAAATGTAGTCAGTGGGAGTTTGGTCAATGTGATGAGACCATCTGTGTTTGCTAAGTGTGACTTAATTGGAGTTAGGCTCCTTCCTTTCCACAGAGGCTAAGAGAAAGGAACTTGATCTTTCTTGATTACATATTAAAGGGATGGCTCTCAGGTCCTTGAAAAAGATATTTTTAGACAGTAGAAGACCTATCTCAGAGAGTAGAGAAAAAAATCGCAACTGCAATTTTTCTGTAGTAAATACTCTAAGCAAAGGACCGTTAGCCTCCCACTCCCTACCCCACTCCCTGCATAGATAAAAAGAAGCCTATCAAAATTTATTGACACTGAGGAGAACATTATGGCCATCTTGTTAAGTACCAATGTTCAAACACCTGCCTATATTCCCTCTCTCTCTCCCTGCCTACCTCACACCATCATTCCTTTCCTCCTTGTTCCTTTTCCTACTTTTCTTCTTTTTAAATTTCCTCTTTGATTACTTTTTTCCTCTTCTTTCTTTTCTTCCTCGCTTGATGTGCAAATTTACACACATTCACGCACACTTTACTTCACTTAGTAGAGACTTGAAATACCATTCTTTTACTTAGAAAAAAGAGATGTCAGTTACTATCAAAAGACAGGAATTGGTTGGTGTGACTCTCAATGGCCATTTTGCAATGGCAGTAAATGAAAGGGAGCAAATCATTCTAAAGTCTAGATCAAAGCCCTATACTTCACCTGTCCCACCTTCTCCTCCTTTTTATAGGTTTTTTGTTTCATCATTCTGCCAAATTCTGTTGCTTATTCCCCAGAATGCATGATGCAACATCTGTGGTGGCTTCCACAGAGATTTATTTAGCCAGAATTTCATTAAAATAGCAACTGAATTGACTCAATAAAATGTTGCTTATCTTAATAAAGCTCTTTAGAGCTTTGCAAATTTGCATTTAATACTCTTTAGTGTCATTACAGCATTAATAATCTGTGCCTAAAGAGCAATAAAAAAAAACTTTATACTTTCTATTTAATAGAGGTAGCTTCATAACCCTCCATTTTCATGCAACTTGGGCTTTTAAAGTACCAGACAGAAGCTAAGGGGAGAATATTCACATGCAAAACGTGGTCAAGTCTCAGTGGAATGGCTTACTTAGGCTGAATGAATCTGAGACTTCTAAGATATTGGCTTCTCCATATTACTCCGTCCAGGAAAATAATCCACATCTATTTTCTCAATCCTATAACATATACCTTCCATATCTCCTTAAGAAGAAATTGCTTTTAATTTCCCTGAAATCTTCTCATGCTAATAAAAATAAGATGGGAAGAAAGCAGTGAGAGGTGGGATTGGCATGTAAGTGAATGAGATGCTACCCTGACTGCTGCTTTTAGATAAAGTCTTTTAGATCCAAGAGCTTAAAAGAATCTCCAAGGGAAATAAAAGCGGGTGCCTAGCTTCCACCTCTTTAAATCTAATTTCTCCTAGTGGATTCTACTAGACTAAGTGAGAAGAAAAGAGATATTTCAAATCCTGATTTCAAATAACCACAGTGAGTTTCCTTCTTCCCAAAGCAAGCCTTGGGTAGTAAATTAGATGTACAAAGCAGACCAACATGAGACCAGGAAAGCCTCAGATGTGAATGGTCTTCTAAAGATATTTTATGCGGTGCCTGGATGGCTCAGTAGGTTGAGCATCTGCCTTTGGCTCAGGTCATGATCTCAGGGTCCTGGGATCCTGCATGGACCTCTTCATGAAGCTGCATGGACCTCTTCATGGAGCTGGCATTGGGGCTCCCTGCTCAGTGGGGAAGTGGGGAGTCTGCTTTTCCCTCTCCCACCTCCCCACCTCTCTGCTCCTCTGCACATGCCCTCTCTCTCTCTCTTTCTAATAAATAAAAAAATAATCTTAAGAAAGATATGAAGATATTTTATAGTACAACCAAAACACAATTCCAGGAATTATCTGTGACTTTCCTGGTTATAGAACCCAATACAGTGGGAGAGTAATTAACATTTTCCATAGTTCCAATTCATTTGGATGAAAAACAAGATGTGTGTTTGGAGGGGGAAGCAGAAGCAGAGGTCACACATGACAAGTCACTCAGAAATCTGTGTTTTTCAAGGGCTTGTGTGCTGCAGTGGTAGCACTTTTAAGTCTTCCCAGGGCTGCTTTAAACGGTCAGTGTCTCAGATTTCCTATGAGAGCAAGGCTGATTTTTCCAATTCAAAGGTGCATAATGAAAACTGAGATAAACCCTTCTAGCCATATTTCTTCACATCCACAGAATACATTCTCTAGCAAATCAGTCAGGATTATCTCTCAGCAAAATGGAACAGAGACATTAGGAAAAAACAACCAAGCAAGCAAGCAAGCAAAAAAGCAAACAACTAAGAAAACAAAAATCAGAACATGAATACACCCAAATTGGATCAGGACAATTAAAAAAAAAAAAAAGTATATTTACATTCAACAGTAAAGGCCAGCAGTGGAGATGTGCACTGAAAGAGTGTGAGATGAATGATAAAAATCTTCAAGAACGAGAGTGAACAACACATCTATGGATTGGGTAAAAAAGAGCAAAGTATCAAGTCCTGATTCAGGGAAAGGTCCCTGTCAGATGGAAGGCAGCCTCTGGTGAGCCACAGAGCAGGGAAGAAAACAAGCCATTTAGGCAAAGAGCAACAGAATTCAGGGTTGAAAATCAAAGTAATACACCACAAGATGCTTAAAGATAGCTTTGCTAGATAATTTTGAAAAGACGGGCTCTGAAAGGCTTAAAGAGGATTTAAAATCTCTTAGGGCAATTCCCTTATTGAATTTATCAATTAATTTAGATACAATTTCAGGAAAATTATGTTGCTTTGATTCATGTTGTTAACATGTTTTTTGTGCTATTTATCTTTGCACTATTAATGCACTGATGTAATGTTTGCATGGCACTATTCATATTTCCAGTGATGTGTTGAAAGAGAAGACCTTCAAAATATCGGCCTAGTAGGAGTTTAGAATGGTCATGGCCAAGGAATGCTGTGTAAATCCCATTCCCTTTACTTTTAAAAACTGAGTTATAGTTGACATATAGCATTCTATTAGTTTCAGGTGTGCAACATACTGATTCGGCAATTCTGGATCTTACGTGATGCTCATCACAGTAAGTGTAGTTACTATCTGTCAGCATGCAAAGTTATTGCAGTCTTATTGATTATATTCTCCTACGCTGTAATCTTCATCCCTGTGACTTATCTGTGCTAAGCTTCACCTATTTCACTCATCTCCTCAATCCCCTCTCTAGCTACCACCAGTTAGTTCCTGTATTTATGAGTCTGTTTCTCTTTTTGTTGTTGTTGTTGTTTCATCGTTCATTTGTTTTTTGTTTGACTCCACATATAAGTGAAGTCAAACGAGAATGTTGATTGTGGTTATGATGATCCTCATCTACCCGTGTATCCTTGGGATGTGAGGGTGGGAGGTTGTGAGGGGAATACAACAAGGAAACAAATAATTTGACAATTTTATTTATTGTTTTCTAAGACATCAGGACCTGTTGTGGAGGACTGTCAGACCCCAGATCTTGAGTCTAGTTCTGTAACTGAAAGGGAGTTCCCTGGGGGGCTGGAGTAGGAAGGAATGTGTTCTTCAAGTGTAAAGGAGGTGAAGAAGAACACTTGAGACTGAAAGGTTAGGCGTGCACTAGCCTACATAGGTTCCATTTTTGTTTACAAGTATTGACTTCCCATCTCTGGGGAATAATTGCACCATCCTTTCGCTGGCCTCAGTCCTGGTCATATGTTACCATATGGTAAAATGGAAGTACAAATGATGTTAGCACCTCTGTTAGAAGGTGAAGAGCCAGTGGATAGCTTGCCAGACCTTTCTGCCACTTGCTGTAGGATATGGAAGCATGTTTCAAACTTAAGTCTCCATCAACAACAGTCCCTTAATAATAATCAGCAGAGAGCCTTTGCTGAACCTATCTAGACAACTTGAACATGCAAAAAATAAACTTTGTCTTGTAAGCCAATGAGATGTTGGGATCCTTCCTAATGAAGCAAAATGTCTTATATCCTACCTCTGATTCAGAGAGATAATACAGATGTATTTACCATCAACCGGGAGTGCTTTAGAGTTTGGAGAAAGGATAAAGAGACTGAAAATAAAACAAATATATAATCTACATGGTACTGCTCCTTAATTCTTTTGTTCAATATCCTAATCTTTTGTGTTGACCCACTGACGCCTGGGCGGCTCAGTGGTTGGGCATCTGCCTTCGGCTGGGGGCGTGATCCTGGAGTGCCAGGATGAGTCCTGCATGGAGCCTGCCTCTCCCTCTGCCTGTGTCTCTGCCTCGGTGTGTGTGTGTGTGTGTGTGTGTGTGTGTGTATGTGTGTGCCTCATAGATAAACAAATAAAATCTTCTTTAAAAACCCTATCTTTCCCCATGATATTGGTATATGAATAACTTAAAGCACACCATATCAAACTGACAGTTTAACATTATATTGTCATTGCCCTGGGGACCAAAATGATAATAATTGAAGCCATAAAGTCAAAGAAGTCTAATCAGTGAATTTGGGAGGCTAACTGTGAAAAATTTAATTGAAGTTATTAAAGTTTGAATTGAGACATACATAATCTAGAAAGAATGCTGGAGTTTAACTGAAGTGAGTTAATATAAACAGGAACCCACAATGCCAATTTGTCAAGTGGCAAGAAAAATCAAGGTTCATAGGTCTACAAATGTTTGTGGTACAAAATTTTTCAGTGCACTATAGAAAGTTCCTGTTGAAGATTTCATAAGATTGTCAAGTCTCATTCAGGAGTCTTTCAATTTGAGAAAAATGTCATAGTTATTAGAAGGCAAAATCCCAGGTGTCCAGTACCTTATTTTCATTCTTCTTGTCTAAGGGAAGATAGTTATCTGCCCTTGAGCTGAGTTTGTAAGCCAAGAGACTCAAGTCAGGAAAGTAACATGAACAAGTCTAACACTTCATGCAATATGGCATAGTAAAAATAACACAGATTTGGGTGCCAGAAAGCCCTGGGTTTGAACTCCAGATCCAGAATTGTCAACAAATACGCTGAGCTTTGCAGGAAAAAAATAGCTATTTAGGATCCCCTCTGCAAATTTAGAAATGCTGTATGCTTCTTTTATAACTACATATGGTATATCTTTTTTGTACTCTCTGTTTTTTCGAATTATAAAAAATATTTTAATGTAAGGGCACACGTCCTTGATAGAGTAATAAATATAGGAATGTGTTTAATTCTAGAGTAGCTCTGGGAAAATCCCAGGAATCTAATTGTCAATGTACTAGTTGGAGAGTATTTTGCTTGATTTACTCAGTCCTCTTACAGTAAGAAGTAGTTGTTTTTTTAGGAAATACTTTCAGGTCTGATATGCAAGGATTTATTAATTAAAGAACAATCTTAACTGCATAGAGATGGAAGTTTGTGAATATGGCTTGGTATGGGAATAAATATGTTGAAATAAAGTCTTAAAGCCTTTTCTTCTCTGATGGATACAGATTTCTACAGCGCCAGGCAACTGCAGTTCCCTAATTAGTTACAGAATAAAAATGGTAGTGGAAGAAAGGCTGGGAATCTGGCTTTTTATTTCAATCTCTGCACTAACTCTATCTCCAGAACTGTCAAAACCTATTTGTACCTATACTAAGAAAATAGGAATTGTATTATCCCCATCTCTTTCTTGGGTACTGGGGAGAGTATAACAAACATAGCACATATAAATTCATGTACAATGTGTACACTTGTAATATATGTATTTAAAAAGCCAAAATATGTACAAGATCTTCATCTGTTTTGATGATCTTCACCTGAGATTGATCTGAGACAAAAGAAAAGGAGTGATACTAAAATCCATCCAAATAGGTCAAATCTTTCCGGAAGTTTCAAATTTTACTTGCTGAAATATTTTATCCACAAATGTATTTACCAAACAATAAAGGTTTGTTCTAGTAGCATGACAATAAAAATCTGTGTATCAATGTAGGGTACAAATAATTCTTAAAAAATAAGTAGAAAATAATATCCATTCCCAATGGCCACAACTGAGGGAGGTGTGAACAGAACTATGGTGAGGTAATATTAATACCAGTACAAATTATCTACTTAAAGAATTCTATAATGTTTCAAATGACCAAAAGACAATCTGGTTTTATTTGTGTAGAAGTTATTTGCTTAATGGTGCTCTCCTCCACCCAAGTTTATATATTAAAGTCCTAACCCCATGTACCTCAGGATGTAACTGTATTTGGAGCTAGGGCCTTTGAAGAGGTAACTGAGGTGAAATGAGGTCATATGACTGGGCCAAACCCGTTCGATTCATGTTCTTGAAAGAAGAGGAAATGAAGACACAGCTACACACAGACTTAGAGGTAGCAGTGTCAGGTCACAGGAAGAACACAGTCATCCACACGCTTCAGAATGGAATCATCCCTACCAACACTTTGATCCCAGTTTTGCCTCCAGAACCGTGAGAAAGTAAATGTCTATTGTTTAGGACACACAGTCTGTGGTTCCGTGTAATGACAACCCTAACAAACTAATACACAGAGGACTTCTTGTCTTTTCCAATTTTTTATAGCAATATCCTCAGGTGTATAATTTCTGGAAATAATTGAATATCAATTTTTACAACAAGGTGAAATATTTGTATTGATTTGGTATGTTTTACATTTATACCTAATGCATGAATGGCAACACTCTGGGTGACATCCCTTCAAGTTGAGGATGTAAATAAAAAAGACCTTCCGGGCATTACTTGTTTAAACATGGCAGAGCAGAACATTATTCTGTTAGTAGCTGTAGTAGATTGCAAAAATGCAATTCTTCACCTCTTCTTGTGTTCATACCCTGTATCACTTTTCCTAATTAGAGGTAGAATCTATTTTTCTCTGCCTTTGAATTTGCACTGGCCTTGGGACTTGCCTTGGATGACAGAATGTACCAGTAGTAATGGTGTGCCAACCTAGGCCTCCAGAAACTTTGTACACTTCGTCTTTCTTCAAACTTTTTTCTTCCCTGAACAAAAGCCATTCACCTGCTGGATGACAAGTGACAGGAGAACTAGTCATCTTTTACACCTTAGAAGACCACGAACCAGGTTCCAGGCATTTGAATTAAGCTAGGTTATCAGCTTCCTCCCTGTCTACCAACTATGAACCTTGTTAAGATCAGACAAGTCTGGTTGAGAGCATGTGAAATGTCCAGCAGACCTGTGGACTTGTGAGCCATAGTAGATGATGTTATTTATTTATTTATTTATTTATTTATTTATTTATTTATTTATTTTTTTGTAGATGATGTTATTTAGCCACTAAATTCTGGGATATTTTGTTTCTTGGTTTGGTCATACAATACTGAAGTCAAAAGTACTTTTAATTTAAAATTTTACTTATTTTTCCATTCATTTTGGATAGTTTTTTTCTGTCATCTAATTATCTATCTAATTATTTATTTAGCTTTACTTAGAATATATAACTTTAAATGTGTACTAATCCCTTGTTATAGATGTGGAAGTTATACTTGCTAGAAATTTTATATTTAATTAATGAAATTCCTTTAGCTGAAGACATGTGCTTGTGTGCACACACACACACACACTCACCAAAAATAGAAGTTAAATTACTTGTTATCTAGCATGATTTAGTGAATTACTATAATCAATTTTTGAAAATTAATGGCTTGTGTTATAGTTCTTTATAGGTAATTTTCTTTCACTGCTAATTTATAACCAAGAATCTCTTGAATCATGCTTCTATGCACTGTGTAGTTCTTACCAGAGTTTATTATATACAGCTGATGCTCAACCTCAATTGTTTCCTGGATATATTTAATAGAAGGGGGAAGGGGGAGGACGATGGTTTCTCTTTTGATTCTGTCCTCCACATGATTTATTGAGGCTGTGAATGTGGTTGAATAAAGTAATGACTGTTTCTTGAGTGTATAAATACATGAGAGCTAGTGGCATGGCTTAGAAGAATGGTCACATGAGCAGTTAAGAACTATGGACATTTATTTATCAATAACCCCTCTAAAGTAAGTGATAGTGTAGTCATGTCCCCTGCAATATCCTGAATCTGTATTTTTTTTTTTTTTACTTTCTCTTCATTTCTCATGGTATAAACCATCAAGACTTATGTTTTTAAAACTTGGAATCCATTATTTTTCTTTCAGCTTAATATTACTACCTAAAATTCTTTTTGATTTATTTTATCCCTATTTATGTTAGATTATCCCAAGGTACAAATCTTACCAGTGGCCCATGAATTAGGTACCCTGGACAGATATGCTCCAGCTCCCTGTTAAATAGCTCTTTGGATATCCATGGTTGAGCTGGGCCTTGATTCTTCTACTACAGATTTGATTGATACTTTATTTCTGAATAGTTGTAGAACTACAAGCCTAGTAAACCCTAATCCCTTCCTTTCACTCTACCCATACCACTTAACATTGACCATTTTTCTCTGCTTAGAACATTGATCCTGAAGTTCTTTCTCAAATGTAACCTCGTTGGCTGTGCCTTGACACTCTGTATAGCACTTGAAGCTGCCTCCATGGAGACAATATGTTTTTTTTCAATGATTGGTTAGTGGCTATCTTACTTTCCTAGGGCTCTCTAACAAAATATCATAGATTGGGTTGTTCAATTTTTTGAAAATTTAAGAAATCTACTAACAGTCCTGGAGGCTAGAAATCCCAAATCAAGGTATTGGCAGGGCTTGTTCCTTTGAGGGTCAGGAGAGGACAATCTGCTCCAGCCTTCTCTGCTTGGTTTGTTGATGACCACCTTCACCCTGCATTTCTTTTCATCACCTATCCTTCATGTCTCTCTATTCAAATCCCCTCAATTTATGAGTCATATTGGATTAGGGCCCACACTAATGACATCACTTTAATGTGATTACCACTATAAAGACCTTATGTCCAAAAAAAAAAAAAATTATGTTTTTAGGCCTTAGGCATTAGGACATCAATGTATGGATTTTGAGGTCAGCATAACTCAATCCCTAACACTGGTTACAGGCTTAAATTGATAGTATTGATGACATGGATTTGACTCTCTCATCTTCTTGTTATTGAGGTTGAAGGACAAAAAAATATGCAAAACAGAAACTAAAGATAATCTAAAGATTCAAAAGTGAAAAAAATCACTATACTCCACTCCTTACTTCACCATCTTGATATGCAAAACAGCTCTTCTGTTTGATTTAGTTTTATTTCAATGATTGGAATGCTAAGATTAGATGATGCTAACAAAGTTAAAATAGAGCAAGAAGGTGCATAAATAGAATGCCTAAAATCAAAGAAATAAATAATGATTTTTTCACACTGATTTTAATAAACTGAATCTTTCACAGAAAGGTTGCAGGGGTGATATATGGATAGCTACCCTATGCCTCTCTCTCAGATTCCCATATTGTGAATATCTTATATAAATTAGCATCGAAAAAAAATAAAAAATAAAAAATAAATAAATAAATAAATAAATTAGCATCGACCATTTGTTATGACTAACAACCTGACTTTATTCAAATGTTACTAACTAAAATCTACACTTTACTTGAATTTCACTATTTCACTAATTTTTCTCTATTTTCCATTCTAGGATCCTATCCAGAACACCACATCACACTTAGTTGTCAAGTCCCTTTATTTTCTCACAGTCTGATTATTTCTCAGACTTTCCATGATTTTTATGATTTGAATGCTTTGGAGGATTCCTGGTGAGGTATTTTGCAGAGTGTCCCTCAATTTGGATTATTTTCTCTCATGGTCAGGCTGTCATTATGTTTGAGGGACCAAATACCACAGAGATGAAGTGCCCTTCTCGTCACATCACATCATCTGTATTTGCTGTCGACACGACCAATCACTGATGTTAACCTTGATCACTTGGCCAAGGTAGTATTGGACAGGTCTCTTTACTGTACAGTTACTTTTTCTCCTTTTCCTTATACTATGTAGAATTAAGTCAGTGTGTGCAACCAACTCTGAAGGTGGGGAGTGGCCAAGTTGATTTATAATTTTTTTTTCTTCCAAAATTTTTGCACTACTAGATTGTCCTTTCTCTTCTACTCTAAAGTAAATGTAAAGTCAGTACTTTGTTCAGTTAATATTGCTAGAAACATACAAACACAGACAACTTGATTTACAAAAGAATATTTCTGTAAAATTCAGAATAAATATGCAGAAATGTTTTAAGCTCCTCTGCTTACCTGTTTTTACTCTTGAATATGGAACATTTTGTAGCACTTTTTAAGTGATCAGCAGCTTTCAAAACTTTGGGGAGAAATCACCCCCAGACTGAGCTACATGAGTTTAGCTTTCTGAACTATTACATAATGACTTTTCCAAAAGACTATCTTTCCCTGACAGAATCAGCATAGGCAAGCAAGCACTGAACAGCAGCAGTTTTGCCTCAAATAGCATAGAGGACTTTTTCTCAGCCTTCACTACACTTTAACTTATACCTAAATACACTGATGCATACCTTCAATTAACTAGAGGCCTGGCTTTTTGCCAAAGCAGAGGAAAAAAAGTATCTTCTCCTGCATCAATAATATAATTTTGTACTCTTTGCAAAAGAAGAGTGGTTTCAACATGCAAATCTTCTCATTTTCTAGTCTAAATGAAGAAAACAACATTATCAGTTTTGACTGAGTTTTGGTAGTTTTCTTTACAAATCAATAGTAAACAATCCATATCACTTAGAGAGCCAATTAGATTAAAAATCTGCAAATATGTGCCACTAACTAATTCTGTTAAGTCTCTCTTAAGGCTGCATTCTTTATAGTCAATGAATTGAACAGGGAAACCATGATTATCTCCCGAGATTTTACCAGCTATTCCTATCCTTAGTCTCCATATAAAGGCAATGGCTCTGAGATTTTCTGCTATCGTGATACCTGCCTATCTAGCTGGTGTTGGGGGGCACCTGACCCCAGGGCATCCAATCTATATGTTGTCCAATGATCTAAAGTCCTAGATCCCCAGCCCGTCAGGGATAATGATGACTAGCTTATATCAATCAGATTCTCCCTGAGACATTGAATATGAAACAGAATAATCAATATCTTGGTATTTGGAAGATGAAATTCAAAGAAAAGCCAAGACAGAGGAGTTAAGTCATGTTTAATGATGGAACAACAGAATGAATTTAAATGAACTCCATCCACTGGGACAATGGCATGAGTAGCCTATTCCTTAAATTTGTTAGTTCAGTGTGATGTTATTCGAGTGTTCTTGTTTTCCATATTTCTGACCATAACCTTCCATTACTTCAATGGTAACTGATCTTTGAAATCAAAACAATATATTTATATGAATGTTTTACACAGCAGGATCAGGTTTTCCTGTCATTAATGTGATCAGAAATTTTGAACAGGATAATGGGATTTTAAAATATCCAGCCATAGTTATCTCTTCTTTTTCCTGTAGCATAGGACTCTTATGTTTTAAATAAGCACTTACCGGGCAGCCCCAATGGCTCAGTGGTTTAGTGCTGCCTTCAGCCCAGGACCTGATCCTGGAGACCCGGAATCAAGTCCCACATTGGCTCCCTGCATGGAGCCTGCTTCTCCCTCTGCCTGTGTCTCTACCTCTCTCACGCTGTTTCTCTCTGTCTTTCATGAATGAATAAATAAAATCTTTAATAAATAAATAAATAAATAAGCACCTACCAAGGTTTAAGAGAAATGCAAAATTGCTATGTGAAGAAATGCTAGGAATTTCTAATTGACTCCTTTATAAAGATGGGACATCCTATGCTGTGAAAACAAAGGTAAATTATCTGCAATAGGAGAGACCATTCCAGGAGACACTATTAATCTTATACTTGCAGGTTTGAAATCCAAAGAAAATTTGTTCATCTCAACCAAGACACTATGCCCCCTCATAAGTTTAACTTAATATGACTAATTCCAAGGACTTGGTAACACCTGGCTAAGGAACATTTTACTGTAGAAAATTGGTAAATGTTATTCTTCTTATTTTTTATATATTCCTAGATGAATTTTGATTTAAATGAAATTATGGGGGTGTCTGGGAGGCTCACTTGGTAAGATGACTGACCCTTAATTTCAGCTAGGGTCATGATTTCAGGATTGTGGGTTCAAGCCCCGTGTTGGACTCTGCACTCAGCAGGGAGTCTGCTTGAGATTCTCTCCCCCTCACCCTCTGCCACTCCCCTTGCTTATGTTTGCTCTCTCTCTCTAAATAAATAAATAAATAAAATCTAAAATAAATAAATAAATAAAAGAAACTATGAAGTGTTCATTTGTTAGCTAATCACTACTTTATTAAGGTATTTTGTTCTAGGTTGTTCTGATAACAAAAGTTATATGGAGGGGAAAAGCCGTGTAAATAATTCCTCTACATTAACTAATGATTGAATATTATGTTGCTTCTATTGATAAAGTTATACATATTAATATCTAAAAGAATCTATTAGTAATATAAATTACTTTGATTTTGACCTAATGTCAGTATTTTCTTTTAATAGATACATTTGCTACATAAATCCACACCTTTCACTTTGAGAAGGTGTCAGACTTTCACTTTGAGAAGGTAGCATTTTATAAGGGGTTTGAATCACAGGCTTTAACTCTGATTGAACTGTCACTTACTAGCTATATGACCTTCAGCAGGACTTCTATGTTATTTGTCTATCAGATTTTCCATTTGCAAAGTGAGTATATAGTGATTCTTGTGTCATCTAGGATTTTTGAAAGGATTAAATGAGATAGTATATAGAAATATTTAGCATATATAGAAAATATTTAGCATACTTATTTTGAACAGGCTTATACTTGTTCTGGGCAACAAAGATAGAATAAGGTTATAAATATTCTATACAGGATATACAACATAGGAAGGAAAAGACCAAAGGGAGAATGACAAAAAGAAGACAAGTAGAAGGAAAGTGTTGCCAAAACAGCAGACAGAAGGTATCTCAGGAAGCTGTCCTGCAAAATGATGTGACATGAGTTTGAGAGGCTTCCAGAATAAGCCATGAAGGATGTTGTAGGCCTAAGTAAGGTACAGACTTTAAAGTTTTCCTAAAGTCTCCCATTAATGGGCATAAATTAGAATTAGTCAGATTTCTTTTTCCTAACTGTGCTTTATCATTTTTCCCCCCTCTACACTTTGATGGACACAGAAGGTTAGGAATAAACTGATGTGTGAAAGCACATGAGGCTAATACCTTCTCAGAAAAATTAGATAAAAATAACCTGAACACTTTGAAAATAGGGTAACAAATGCAGCTGCAGTCTTAAAATAGTGCCTCAGATTTCTGAGCTTTTTAAAATTCCCCTTTTAAAATATGCCTATCAGTTATTAAGCAAGTTAGAATCAAGACAGACAAAAGATAGTATGCGAAACAGCATAAATTCAAGAGTGTAAATGATGGCAATCTACTGTAAATGGTAGATATAGGAATTAATCTTGTGAGGCTGTCACAGGGGTGCTATTTTCAATGTGCCCTAAAGTGCTGGTCAATTTCGTTTTGGCCCAGCATAAATCTCTTTCTCAGGGGATAACAGCATGCCCACTACAAATGTAAGAAACGCTGGTTCAAAAGATAAAACAAAAGGAGAGTGATGTAAAGGTGAGTATGAAAGAAGGTGAATTTGTTACATCAGACCTTAATTAGCCTAATTGGGGATTCATGTTGATTCAGATGAGCACATGCAGCATTCACGAATGTGAAATATTGTAAAAAGAATAATAATTGTGGAATGAACTAAGAGATACCTGATAGAAAACGTGAAGCAAGAAGATGAGTTTCTACTGGAAAGCTCAGGCCTAAACCAAATTGTTTCAAAACCAGCATATGCAACTTATGACTTCATATCAAACTTCGGCAGCACATATTTTGGATTTTCATAGAGCCCAGAGGTAGAAATCCCAGTATTAGAACATTAAAACCATTTATAACATTTCTTCCAGTTAAAGAGAAAAAATTAAAGAACTTTTTAAAAAATTATTTATTTTTTTTAGACAGAGAGAGAGAGAGTGGGAGGGTAGAGGAGAGGGAGAGGAAGAGAGAGAATCTCAAGCAGACTCCTCACTGAGTGTGGATTTCCTACTCTACCAAGGACTTGATCTCATGACCCTGAGACCATGATCTGAGCCAAAATCAAGAGTCAGACACTTAACTGACTGAGTCACTCAGACAGCCCAAAAGTTGAAGAACTTTTTAAACCTTTCAATCAAGAACTGTGGGTATAAGCAAATTTTCACATGTCAGGTAATCATTGCATTATTTGATGGATGTATTGTCTATTGACCTACAGTTGTCAGTATTGTTTTCAGTTATCCTTTCAAAAACTTCAGTCAGGAATCTCTGTCAGTATACACTGGCTCTTAATATCAATTAATGATTTTGGAAATACTAATTATTTGTAGTTGATATGAAACCCACAGCATAATCCTGTATTTAAAGACTTTATAGTTATTTAATAAAATCAAAAATGGGGGGCAGGGAAGGAGAAGACAGAGATTCTTATTTGTGCCTGAATTAAATATCCTCAGCAGAGATTGTCAATGTTTCTGGTATCTCATATGTACAAATATACCAGAGTACATTCTATCTTCTTGTCATCAGTGGTGTTACAACTATCAAAATGGACTACCCCTGTCTCTGGCTACCAGGGGCAAACTGATGCTCAGCTCTTCTTCTCTGGCCTGACGCTACATCCATAAGGTCATGCTTCTTGTGGGCTCCTCATAGTAACGACTCTGCACAATGGAAACTCAAATGAAACCGCATCCCTACAAGCCATGGAACTCTTCAACTGGGGAATTTGGGCTTGAGGATTCCTAATTGGCCTGATCAAACTGGTCTTGGAAGTGTGCTGGAGTCCAAGATGCTTCCTGTACAACCTCCTGCACCCCTCCCTCCTTTACAGTTGTCAGAACCACAAGTCAGCCTCACTGCTCTTCTCACCTCCTGTGACTCCTTCACTATGTTGAACAGGCACTTCCCCCAATAAATCTTGTGCACCTCTCATTCCATTTTGGAATGAGTCCTCTAGAAGGAACTAAACTAACATACCATTTTGAATATATAGTTTTTGAAAGCTGATATCAACTGTATGAGTAATTAGGCCTTAATATGATTTTATGTAATCCAAAAAAATCAAGTGCTGCATTTAATCTATCTAATTACTCACTCAGTAATTACAGAGGTCTTGCTATATGTTACACTGACACAACTCCACATATCTCCCATAGCCTCATAGTTGGAATTACTGTCTTGATAGAAATTTTCAACTCTGGTTTTTATGACAGTCCAAAGTATCTCTAATCTGAGAAAAATTTCCAGAATTGTTTTAAATTTATTTTTAATTTATATTTGTGTGGTTCGTTTAGATGTAACAACGAGATGCTTGAAGAGAACTGTGTCCTTTACTTGGACATCAGCCGAGTACCAGAGTCATGTTTATGATGTCTCTTCTGCCTCAGTCAAGAGTTCTCAGTAAAAATATGATAAATGTTTCTTCATAGCAGGATTCCTCAACCTTAGCACTATTGATTTTTTGAACAATATGATTCTTTGTTGTGGTGACTGTCCTATGTACTATCAGATGTTTAGCAGCATCCTTGGCCCCTACCCACTAAGCGACAATAGCAATCATCCAGTTATGGCAATCAAAAATGTCTCAAGACATTGCCAAATATATCCTGAGGAGCAAAATTGTTTGAAAACACTGTTTTAAAGAACTTCTTTAAAGTCAATAAAGGGAATAATTGAAATTACAATATAACAAATTCTTTACTACATAGTTAAACAGGATATAAGAGTGAGTGTGTGTGTGTGTGTGTGTGTGTGTGTGTGTGTGTATCCCTTATGCCTTAGGGAAATGTATGAACCTTTTCCGACACCAATCCAATTCTTATTTTATAATTGATTCTGTGTTATGCTCTTGATTCTGTTATTCTGTTTTGGACTTTTCAGCTGAAATTTAATTGCTATTTGTTTGAGCCCTTACTTGTATCAAAAAGAAAAACCTATCAATGAATAATTCTGACTTTCCATTTATATTCCCTAAGATACAGAATTTCAAATACAGGTTTTTTTTTAATCAACTACAGTTATTTTTATCTTATTTAACTATTTATTTAATTAACAGACACTGACTTGGGGTCTTTTATGTGCCATTTCTGTACAAGGTTCTGGGCACATGAGTGAACAAAGCAAAATAGAATATCTTGCCCAAAGGATACAGTCAACAAAACTAAAAGACAACCTATAGAATGGGAGAAGATATTTGCAAATGAAGTATCAGATAAAGGGCTAGTTTCCAAGATCTATAAAGAACTTATTAAACTCAACACCAAAGAAACAAACAATCCAATCAGGAAATGGGCAAAAGACATGAACAGAAATCTCACAGAGGAAGACATAGACATGGCCAACATGCACATGAGAAAATGCTCCGCATCACTTGCCATCAGGGAAATACAAATCAAAACCATGATGAGATACCACCTCACACCAGTGAGAATGGGGAAAATTAACAAGGCAGGAAACCACAAATGTTGGAGAGGATGCGGAGAAAAGGGAACCCTCTTACACTGTTGGTGGGAATGTGAACTGGTGCAGCCACTCTGGAAAACTGTGTGGAAGGTTCCTCAAAGAGTTAAAAATAGATCTGCCCTAGGACCCAGCAATTGCACTGCTGGGGATTGACCCCAAAGATACAGATGCAGTGAAAGGCCAGGACACCTGCACCCCGATGTTTATAGCAGCAATGTCCACGATAGCCAAACTGTGGAAGGAGCCTCGGTGTCCATCGAAAGATGAATGGATAAAGAAGATGTGGTTTATGTATACAATGGAATATTACTCAGCCATTAGAAATGACAAATACCCACCATTTGCTTCCACGTGGATGGAACTGGAGGGTATTATGCTGAGTGAAATAAGTCAATTGGAGAAGGACAAACATTATCTGGTCTCATTCATTTGGGGAATATAAAAAATGGTGAAAGGGAATAAAGGGGAAAGGAGAAAAAATGAGTGGGAAATATCAGAAAGGGAGACGGAACATGAAAGACTCCTAACTCTGGGAAACGAACTAGGGGTGGTGGAGGGAGAAGTGGGCGGGAGGGTGGGGGTGACTGGGTGGTGGGCACTGAGGTGGGCACTTGGGATGAGCATTGGGTGTTATTCTGTATGCTGACAAATTGAACACCAATAAAAATAAATTTATTAAAAAAAAGAATATCTTGCCCACATAGTTTGTATTCTAGTGTACCTGGAAAGTATAAAGATGTTCATTCTCCTCAATGTGTGTCAACTGGAACCACAAGCCATGGCTTTTTCTTCTACATTGATGAGATGATGCAAGTGGTGGTAAATGCGGGCTATGGATAGAAAGGTTCTAATGAAGAAGTATTTATGTCCATACTGAATAGAGACACACAAAATAATAACTTCCACATTGAGAACTATTTCAGAAAGTCTTCACCCATTATTTAAAAAATCAATACTAATTTCCTCTGTTGCCTTGATTAATTACATCCCTAGCTCCCACAGCCTCTGACTTTGCTGTTTAACCATTTCTTACACAATTATGCATTTGATCAGTACAGAAAGGTAGAAGCCTTCATGCATTTGGAGAATGAAAGAGAAAAGCAGATAGAGGTTGAAACATTCATGGACTGCACAGCTACAGCTTTAGAATAGCCCTCAAAGTCATGTCATCACAGAAACACAAATGTCAGCAGTCGGTAATAATTATGAATAAAATGCTATATAAGAAAGGATTTTGTCCCATTTAATTTCTTATGTTTACATTTATCAAAGAGCAACATCAGTATTTCTATAAGTGACATGTATTTTACAAATTTTTTAATCAAACAATAAAGGATTCAATATTGGATTTGTGGAATCAGTCTTAATTAACTAGAACTGTAACCATATTATTTCTCTTCATTCAAAAAAAAAAATCTCTCACACACACATGCACAAATATAGTCAGACATAAGCATGCACACACACATACACACATACACATCAAAACTTTGTTAAAAACCAAATAAATGACATCATTAATGTAATGAATGACCTAACTTATTCCCAGTTTCATCCCTCCTCACAAGATAATCAACTAGCCACTATCCATTGACAAGACCACATTGTGAAAATCTCTGAAACTGGGGATGTGGCTGAAACACCTCCCTTGACCACAGATACTACCAAGGACAACATTAGAAGGGTAAGAGGAACAGTTTCACTTTGATCACAGCGGTCCCCCTCCCCAGGCTACCTCAGTGTTGTGCTAAGAGGGTCTCTTGGTCCTTCCAGTTGGAAAGGAAACTAAAGATTTACATTTAGCTTTCTCAGATTTATGGGCCAATTCCCAGGAGCAAACAAAATTGACAAGCCTCTAACTAGACTTGCCAAGAAAAAAAGAGAGGGGACTTAAATCAATACAATTGTAAATGAAAAAGGAAACATTACAACTGATGCCAAAATATCTGCAACTTTTAAAAAAATAGAAAAATAAAATGAAGCAGTATGCGTCCAGAAGAGAATTCTCAGAATTAAGAGGCCACAACTATAAAAAGCAACTCCAGTCAAATCACCAATTGATATATATTAAAACCGAGGGCCCTTCATCCTTACAGTTATGAAGATCAAGTCCCATTTCTCAAAGTTCAGCTAAAAATTATTTTGAAAAAGTAATCTTTAAAAGGCCCTGGTGAGGTTCTATAGAGTCTGAGTTCATGAGTTTTTACCATTTCTACAGTCATGAATATATTTATTAGATTCCCATCTTCTCTTAAAAAATGTTTTCAAAACACAGTGTGAGACCTCACAGGAACCATTTAGTGAAAGCTATATTCCAAACTACAGTTCTGTGGTTATGTCTACTTTTACACTGTTACCAATGGCCCTTTGCTACTAAAAAGAAAGATTTACCTCAGCAATGATCAGTAGTGGTTCTCCACATTATTTTCAATCAGTAATTTTTCTTGAATAACTCTCACTGGACAGGCCATGATGCACAACCCTTTTGATAGATTCTGTTATGAAGACAGAGAACAGTTATTCCTCCAAGCAAAACATGCCAAAGGAGAATGTGTAACTGTAGCAAATCTAGAGAAATGAAAAATTTACAATGGACTCTAGTTTGATAGAAGTGGTCAATTCATACCTGTTTAGAAGATGAAATAAACAATCGAGCATGATTTTATAGTCTACTGAAATACAATAAAGTAAAATGAGGATGCTGTCAACATTAGACTAGTATAATTAAATAAAATTAATTTTTTTTAAAATTTTATTTATTCATGAGAGACACAGAGAAAGGGGCAGAGACATAGATAGAGGGAGAAACAGGCTCCCTGTGGAGAGCCCAATGCGGGACTCTATCCCAGGACCCTGGGATCATGACCAGAGCCAAAGGCAGATGCTCAACCACTGAGCTACCCGGGTGCCCCTAAATAAGATTAATTTGACACAAGAAGTCTTTAAACTTCTTTTTATCAAACACATGACATCTTTATATTTTTCACTGCAGACAGAAAACAACAACAGCAACAACACTTGTTTACCAAAAAATCACTACAGGTCATGTATCATTCAGGAAGTAGGTTTGGAAAGAAATTAAAGTTTTTTTTTTCTTTTTTTATCCTAGTAAATTTAGGATTTTGAAACATTCACAGTCAGGTTTATGACTGAAGCCTTTTGGTACCAAGGGCTTCTCTTAAATTTACATACTTTTTCACCCATGGCATATAGTCCAGGGCTAGGCCTAGAATGTAAATTCTTCTCAGCAATATTTGTTAGCTAATTCTTTACTTGCTATATCTAAAGAATATTTGCAAATAGTATTAATTTTAATCCTTAAACCTATAAAAGTATATATTTCTCTTATCAATTACATCCATTCTTAATTATTTCTCTCACAAAATCAGCTGCCACCTATAATAACATAACCCCTCCAAGTATATATTAAAATAAAAACCAAACATGAAAATACAAAAGTATTGAATCCAGACAATTTTATATTTTTTATGGTTTTTTAAATGTAAAGTACTTTTAAAAAATATATTAATTAAGCAACTACCAAAACAAATAAACACACATACATGGGCACACATATACTTAACAACCCAAAAGACAAAACTACAACATTAGTAACGGATCCATTTTTGTAGCAGGGACAAATTATTGTTTAAGAGTTATCAGCACTTCCTTTTTGTTGTGAGATAGATCCTTGACTTTACATTGACAGCTGCAAAAACAAACAAACAAAAAACTTGTGATTGGCCATGTATGTACCTTCTGCCTTCCAAACTTGTAAGTGATTGGCCATATATGTACCTTCTGCCTTCCTGGGTGGAAGTTGAAGTTTATCTCTAGACAGGCCATCCCGCAACTAAGAGATGGGGCACTTTGGTGAACAACAGGTAGTATAATTCTCAGGGATGCCTTAACTGCTGCCTGGGAAAGATGCATCACGCGCTGTGATCACCTAACCTGGTTCTAGGCCATATGAAACATTTAGAAGTCCAAGTAGTGGTTTCCCCTGAAAGAAGTGGTGTTTCAGAGATCAATCATTCAGGGACACCTCAGGAAGCAGGCTTTAATCTGGAGATAGGAAGGACACATTTCTCTTTCTGAGTTCAAGGTTTGGGGTCTGCACTCTGGAGAGGTACAAAACAATTGAACTGGACTTTTGAGAAGTGCAAGTTGACTCTTGAGAAATGGCTGGAGGAAGTCAAGGGAACAATGGAGCAAGGACTATAAGGAATCCTGGTGAAAAAGCAAAAGTGAAACCTAGTAGCCAGTATGCATGCATGTGTTTGCCTGTGTGTGTGCTTTTATTTTATTTTACTTTTTTATTTTATTTTATTTTATTTTATTTTATTTTATTTTATTTTATTTTATTTTATTTTATTTTATTTATTTTATTGCATTGAATTGCATTGCATTGCATTGCATTTTACTGCATTTTATTGCATTTTAATTTCATTCTAAGATTCTCAGTTTTTCAGAAAATTTATTTTTTTGTGTGTTTTATTCTAGTCCCCTCTAGGTTTTTATTTAGTGGTGAGCATATTTGTGTGTGTGTGTGTTTGTGTGTGTTTGCAGGAGTGACTTTTGCTTATGATATATAATGATCTGTGCACCAAGTCAGTGGCTGGGGAGATGGTTTTGAAGAGTAAAAAGTAATCATCACAGAGGCTCAGAGTAGGAGTTTCAAGCAAGAGATGACAAACAGGTACTTAGGATGAATTTGTTGGAGATATAATCATTCCTGGAACAGGACTTTATAAAAATCAAGACCTTAAAGCCATCACACACAGAGTGATGACCCAAGCTATGTTCTATATTATCTAGTTAATTAAAACAAGAATGAACACTGAAGGTATGGGAACTGGACATTCAGCTTTTGCTTTTAGAAGGTGTTAACATTGAAAGAAAATGAAACTCAGGCCAGTTATTTGACCCCTAAGCTCTCCTTCTACTTCCCAACATTTCCCAGAAACATAAGCAATATGGTAGCCCCTGTTCTTGTTGAGATTATTCTGTTATAATAATTGCAAAGTCCACTTTGTCATTTATCAATTATTTTATTGCATTAATCAGAAATTGCATCTTCACATGGATTAGGGTCATAAAGGAAGAAGAAAATATAAACTACCAATCCAAAGCTTTGGTATAGTATTTTTCAGGTTTCATCTGCCATGCTATTTTTGGTTTTACTTTCCTTTGTTTTATTTTCCTAGAATTCAAGAAACAAACAAAGTCTGTGAATAAAACTGTTGATCTGGACTCACATTGAAAAGGCTGTCAGGTCAACAAACGTTATCAGTTCCAGTTAAGAGACCTTTACTTTATACAGAGCTCTTGTGACTATATTGCGATCTATATATTTTAATCATTAAAAAAAAAAATCTTGTTCTGTTATATGTTCCAGGTAGATGGCTTAGGTTTAAGTCTCTAATCTCTTTTGCTTCTCATTTTTAATGAGTGTTAAAAGCAAGGACATGCAGGGCAGCCTCGAAGGTTCCCTGAGCAGACACACCCAGTGTAGTCGTGCAGGCAAAGCTTAATTTAGCTTATTTTGCAAGATTAACTTAACCTGGATCATTTCTCATTTGTGCTCTGGAAATGATAAGGAAAACTTGAACTGTTTCACAAGGCCGATAAGAAGTAACCACTGAAAATGGTAATATTATAACCAATCATTGGGAAGAATGAACAGACACCATTTTCTCACTGTATAAGCTGCTTTATAGAAATATACCCCTTAGCCTAAATATATGTGTTTTTTTTTTAAGATTGTATTTATTCATGGGAGACACAGAACAAGAGAGAGAGAGAGAGAGAGAGAGAGGCAGAGACACAGGCCGAGAGAGAAGCAGGTTCCATGAAGGAAGCCGGATGTGGGACTCCATCCCAGGTCTCCAGGATCACAACCTGGACTGAAGGCAGCACTAACCTGCTGCTGAGCCACTCGGGCTGCCCTCATTATATGATCTGGTTTGAGTGGTCCTGGTTTGCAAACTTTTTAGCCTGTGTACACTAATTGTTTACCAATTACTACTTCAGTGATTCATCGGTTTTACTTTGGCTATTTTGAACCTTTGGCATAGGCTATTGATCCTTAGCATTGGCAAGTAACTGTGATATAAAATAAGGAAGCAATGAAAACCTGGGAATAAATCAGACATCAAATCACCTTCCAAGGTGATGATATCTTATATATCACCACAACAGTAAATAGGTATGATTCTGGGAAAACAAGTTATTACTTCCATTTGGTCTCAAGGCGCCTTGAACCACTCAAAAGAGGAAATTTATTTTAATGTCTGGAGGTCTAAAAAATATAAAAAAAAAAAACTCAGGAATTTGAACTAAGTAAAAAAATATCTTTTATCAAAGCTTAATTCCTCTCCTTCTTCATAAAGTAAATAAGTAGAATCTTCTTTTAGACTAAAACTGTCTGGAATTATCACATTATACACACAAACACATACATACTCACACAGGCACACATATATACACAAGGTTCATGCACATATAAAAACACATGCATATAAGCACATGGGCATGCACAGTATTTGGGGGTCTACTTTGATATTTTTATTCTAAAATAAGTTTATATTTTAACTCCTGCTAAATCCACCCTTCCCTTTACATTAAAATCATATTGATGCTGTAAATGTCCTGCTATCTCAAGAGACAATTCTGTACCCCTTCAGAATCTAGCTTCAAATTTTCCTGCTGACCAACTGACCAATAACCAACTGGAAATAAGCAAGAAGAGGGATAATTACTTGGAAGAACTTCAGGATATGGCTAATGTATACCTTTAAGAGATAAAAGAGTGTTTATGGGACTATATTCTATGATGTCTTAGATTAGTAGGACACACTACGCAAAATTTAATAGAGAACAGCTTACCAATGGGAAAATACTTCTTTGATATAGGATTTAACATCCTAGCAAATACCGAGTCACAGTACTAACATGTCCCAAGGATCGCACTTGAAAACATGGAAAAAATGATGGTGTACATTAATTGAATTAGAAATGCCAGAACATTAATGGTTCTGAAGGACAGCTTCAAACATTCAGAGAAGTGGGCTTAGTAACTGTCTTTCTGATTGTGTCTCACAGTAGGATCCAGAGGACATTCTGCTTACCAAAACAATGAAGAATCAGAGTGAGAAGACAAACAAATTGTTGAGAAGTTTAGACAATAGAAGATTCTATTACATAATGGGGCTTCCTGAAAATGATAGAAACTAAGAAATGACATTTACCAGAAGAAACAAGTGAGTGCAGAAATCAAGGTAAGATAAGAATGGAGTGGCAATTATGAGGTTTTTATCCACATCCAGTTATAGAGAATCTAACAACAGTGCTTCTTGAAACAAGACAGATGGACAGCCAACAAAAGAATATGAAGATATCAAGATTAGATAATGTGGTAGACTGAACAATATCAAAGAAAAAGGGAAAATGGAGAGATTTTTTTTTATTCTAGAAGATAGAAGATAATGTGACATCAATAGAAAAATTTGAAGTTGGGGGGAAGAGTTCATGAGTCTAAGACTGCAAAGAATTTGGATCTTGAAGTCAGAAAAGAGAAAGATTTTTTTTCCCTAGAGTCTCCAGAGGGAGTGGGCCAGGCAAACACCTTGGTTTTGGCCTAATTAAAAAGATTTCACACTTATAGACTCTAAGAGAATGAATTATTTTAGGGCACAAAATTTGGGATTATTTTCTAGAGCAGTCATAGAGATCTAAAACTCATTATCAGGAGGCTGAAAGTAGTCCCCAAAATAAAATGGTACAATCCCTACCTAGTTTGTAGATGTAAACCAATTTTCAATCCAGAACCCACAGGCTGAAGGAAAACTTAAGTCTCTGTCAGAAAGGAATTTGTACTGAAGACTAATTTATTCTCTTGCAATTTATTTTAGAGTTCTCCAAAGGGATTTATAAGCCAATACTTAAATATGAATTGAGGAAAGGGGAAGACCCAGATACTAGAGGATTTAGGGACACATTAACTAACCATTATATCCTTGTTACAGTGAGGAAAAATGGGAGCCAGATCAAGCTCATAGTGGTCCCTCTATATCTACAAAACCACTTAGTACTCAGCGCCCCGTTCTTTGAGTTATAATAGGAGTGGATGTACTTGATATGAAAGAGTCTTTATATTGGTCACCTCATCAATGGGGTGATTGCTATAATAGTGGAGAAGACCAAGACAAGTTGCTGAAACTGCACACACCCTAAGAAAGTAAATGAAAAACAATAACACATACTGGAAGAAGGAGAAAAAGGTAGAAATTAATGTCACCTTAGGTTGGTGGATTGTGATTGGGTGGATGATACCAGGGATTCTTAATATTGAGTGTTGCTCCCAATCTGATCCCAAATTAATCGATCAATTTGCAGGTACTAAAAGTGCCATACAGCCTGCTGTATGGTTCGAAAATATATTACATGAAGTGTATGGCAAGGCCTTGAATAAAACGTAGTCCCTTAGAACTCTGGAGCAAGGCCACAGAAGTAAATCACACATTTGGAAATCTGTTCCAAGAATGTGGGCCCAGGTACAGATGGAGTACCTGATGATGGATTATTAAACAGTCATGCAACCAGAAAATTCCATACGAGCTAGGGTCTGTTAGACCCACTAGAGCATAGGTTGAGAGGGTAAGATTCAATTCAGTATGATAGAGGTATTATATCTGGGATGCATCCTGCATATCACTATTTCTGCTTCACCAGCACTGCTACCACAGCTCATATCTATAGCTTCATAGGGGGGTTCTTTATGACCACCGGATGTAATAAAAAAAAAAAAAAAAAAAACAAGCTTGGATCAAAGATAGGGTAGCTCAGTATGTATATGTGATCCATAAATAGATCCTATGCTATTACAAAATTACTCTGGCAATGAGGAGAAAGCCCCCAATGTGCTGTTATGGGCTGTATATCTGGTTCTCCAATATGTAGGAAAAGAGGACTGGCACATGGTAAGTATAAACATAGACTTAAGAGCAAGGAGTTATTGATTAGCTGGCTAGCTGGCCATGAGACTTAAAGGAAAAATAAAAATTGGAAAGATAAAGGAAATTAAAGTTTCAGAGTAGGCATACAGATGGACTTACATTGATTGTCATGAAGGGTAGGGCTCTTTTTAACAGGTAGGGCTCTTTTTAACTCATGTTAAAAACCACCAGAATGGATTAACCATAGAAAAAAAATCGCTGAACATTTGGATAGTCAGTGTGACTCTGTTACTTCATATCAGCCACCATAGTGCTGGCAAAATGGGTGCATAAATGAACTGATCATTGTGTCAGAGATGGAGGCTACAGAAAGTGTGATGACGTGTTTCCACTCACCATGTCTGACCTTGTTGCTGCCATTGCTCAATAATCAACCAGTTGTCCACAAAGGCCAACCATTAGTCCCCAACATGTTCATCCTTCAAGGAGATCAACCATCCAATTGTTGGTAAGTTTGGTGTATTGACCCTCTCAATCCTAGAAAAGACAGTGATTTATGCTTACCAGGATCAATATATTTTCTAAAATGAGTTTGCCTCTTCTATCCATGGGGCCTTGGTCGGTACCTGTATTTGAGGAATTACAGATAGTTTGATCAACGTCACAGAATTCCACATAATATATTCTAAGACTAAGGAATCTATTCGACAGTAAAGAGGAGGGTGGGATGGTTGATTAGGTAAATAATCATAAAATGCTTTGGTCCCATCACATCCACACCATGCAGTCACCACTTGTCTGTTAGAACATTAGAATGATCTTATGTAAATGAAACTGAGATGCTTGCTGATAAACAATAACCTGTGAGGACTGGGTACCTTCCGGGACAAAATGTATACCCCTAATCATGAACGAGAACTCTAGAATATCAAACATGCATTTCCATACAATTTTTCTGTGGTGTTTTGTTTTAATTTGTTTTGTTTTAGTAATTTCATTTGTAATAAATATTAACAAATGTCTCTTTCATATCAAAATGTATGTAGCACCATTCCTTTGTCTGCTGAAACTCAAGTGTATGGAAGAAAAATAAAATTTCAAAATCATCTTAAATGTATACTTTAAATGATTATTTTAAAATTTGTTTAATCAGAGTTGTCAAGTAAATGCATTATATGTTTTCATATCTTACCATCATCTTTTTAATGTTTTTCTTGGAAAAAATAACAAGAGAAAGAAAATGAGGTTCTTTTATACTGAGATGAAAACTTCAAAGTTGTTATTGATCTTTTCACATCACATCAAAATTACATTGATTGTGGACCAGACAAACTACTGCCAATCAAGAGCAAGTTCAGAGTAATTTTAGAAGGTGTGAGTTGGTCTAAGTCAGTAAGTGGGGAGAGTCAAGTTTTTGAAGAGAGCTCTCATATGATATCTCTTTTAAAATAGCAATTCTGGAAGACATTGTGCCTATAAGTGTGTCCTAGCCAAAGGAGCACCTTTTGGGGTGTCAGTGCCAGCGATGGCAGCCCTGTTGACACCTGCTGTTGGTAGGAGAGCAGTGCAGCCTTTCACAGATTTATTCCTCCAGGCTCCTCCATGAACTCCAGAATTTCCTGTTTATCAGCTATGCCAGACAGTCTCACTTTTAGTGAGACGATTCTAAACATAACACTCTAAGAAGCTCCTAATTTTGCATGCACCAAATGTTTTTTGCTCTGTAAGATATGACTACTGAAATTTCCAGACCTGGAAGTTTCATGTATATCTATGAGGTCAAGAAATTATAGCACATCAAAGACCTATTATCAAAAATAAAAAGATCTAAAACAACAAAATACCTATGATTATCTCATAAAATATGGTGAATTTACTTTGATTAATACCAAGAAAGCATGTCAAAAGACCTATTACCACTGCTATTATTATATAGATTATATACTATAAGGCATATGCTGTGTTTACTGTGCATTACTGTATATAGACAGCCGTATAACACATACAAATATGTGTGTATATGTGTATACACACATATATTTTTTGCTTCAAGCATTCCTTTATTCCTTCTCATTCATTCAACAACTATTGAATTGGTGGTATCATATTAGCAAGAAAGCCATGGTCCCTGCCCTTATAACAGTTTTTTTTTTCAAGATTTTAAATTTATTTATATGAGAGAGAGTAAGTGAGCACATGAGCAGTGGATGGGTTACAGGAAGATGGAGAAGCAGACTTCCTGCTGAGTGCAGAGCCCCACATAGGGCTTACTCCCAGGACCCTGAGATCACGACCTGAGGTGAAGTCAGATGCTTAACAGACTGAGTTACCCAGGGGCCCTGCCCTTAAAATACTTCCTACAATTTATAAGAATGATAAAACTTAACATTATAGAAATGTTATAATTGGCATATAGTATGCACTGGGTTAACTATTATCTGATACTTTAAAAGTTTTTTTAAAGATTTTATTTATCTATTTAAGAGGGAGAGAGAGTGTGTGCACAGACACAAGCAAGAGGAGGGAGAAGGAGAGAGGGAGAAGCAGACTTCCAGTTGTGCAGGGGTGGGATGGGGGGGTAGTGCTCGATCCCAGGATCCTGAGATCATGACCTGAGCCAAAAGCAGACACCTAACAGACTGAGCCAACTACCCACCTCTCTGATACACTTTTTATAAAAGTTTCTTAGTAAATATTACTACTAAAGCCAGTTCTTCAATAGGTAGGTAAATGTTAGAGAGGGAAGAAGAAGGTTATTTTATATAAGGTGGTCAGGGAACTACTCCATGAGGAAGTAATAAGTCAACACAGACTTGAAGATAAAGTCTGTGCATAGGTCTTAGGGAGAAATCAAGTAGATAAACCCTGAAACAGGAACAAATTTCCTATGTTTGAGGGCCATGAAGAAAGTACCAATGAATGAGTGAGAGAGTTGTTAGGAAATGGAACTTCATTTGATGAAGGAAGTTCATTTGATGAACTTCATTGATGAGGCAAGCATCAATCCAGTTTAGAGCATGTTGTGTCTTTACTTTTTTAACTTCAATTCAATTAGCCAACATATAGTACATCATTAGTTTCAGATGTAGAGTTCAATGATTCATCAGTTGTGTATAACACACAGTGCTCATCACATCATGTGCCCTCCTTAATGTCCATCACCCATTTACCCCATCTCCCTGCCCACCTCCCCTCCCACACTCCTGTTTGTTTCCTAGAGTTAAGAATGTCTCATGGTTTTTCTCTCCATCTAAAGACTTCCCATTCAGTTTTCCCTCCCTTCCCACATGATCCTCTGTGCTGTCTCTTATATTCCACATATGAGTGAAACCATATGATAATTGTGTTTCCTTGATCGACTTATTTTTCTCAGCATAATACCCTCCAGTTCCACCTATGTCAATGTAAATGGTAAATATTCATCTTTTCTGATGCCTGAGGAATATTCCATTACTTCTTTATGGAATGCCATATTGTCTTTATCTATTCATCTTCGAATCACTACATTTGTATCTTTGAGGTAAATGTCTAGTAGTGCAACTAGTTTTAAAGCCACAGCTCAATCATAACCCAGTCACGGATCCCCATGGCTCCCATAGCCTTCCATTTGATGCTCTCTTATACAGCAAGGAAGGTCATCTAAGCATGTAGGACACAGACATCTCAAGCATCTGGAACTTGGCTTCATTAAAGACTTAGGTAGAGTGTTTGGCCAAGAAAGCCAACATCAATCTTACCAAGAACAAGAAACGTGATTATTCCATGAAACAGTGATAGAGTCCTCTCTTTGCATTCAATCTTCAGGAGGCTTTTCTTCTCCTTCTCCTTTTTTTTTTTTTTTTTACTTTGATCATTCTGGAATTTATGTTTGTATACTATATGAAATAAAACTGGCATTTTTAAATAAATAGCCAATTGTCAAAAAAGTATTAAATGGCCCACATGTTGCCCTGATTAGAAATGAAATCTTTATTATTTTTTATACTGTATACATTTTATACAGTATACAAACAACTGATTCTAAACTACTCTTTTGCTCCAATGATTAATCTGTGTCAGTACCACACCTGTTTAATTATCGTTTTGCACCAATACTACATTTATGTAGTTGCCATAGTTTTATGGTATCTTTTCATAGCTAATCAAGCACATTCCCATTAATTATTTTCATTTTCAAGGTGGTTTTGATTTTTTCTTGCCTGATTTTCTCTTCCTATGAATATTAGCATCTTAAGTTCTATCAAATTTCAATTGATGTTGAGGGTATGATTTAAAGGAATGTAAAAATTGATAGGGAGAAGACTGATGTGCTTACAATTTAATGTATTTCTAGCTATGGACACGTCATATCTCTTGTATTAGTCAGGATTCTCTTGTATTAGTCAGAAACAGAACTAATAGGATACATACAAATAAATAAGATGAGATTTATTTTAGGAATTGACTCATACGTTATGGAGCCTGAGAAGTCCCACAATATGTTATCTGCAAGCTGGTGAACCAGGAAAGCAAACAATATGATTCAGTTTGAGGCCAAAAGCCTGAGAACTGAGGGACCACTGGTTAAAGTCCCTGAGTGTAAAGAACCTGAGAACCATGAGCTCTGATGTCAAAGGGCAAGAAAAGATGAAAGTCCTAGCTAAGAAGAACAAGAGAATTTGTTCTTTTTTGCCTCTTTGCTTTATCTGGTCCCTTACTGGGAGCAGCTGATGCCCATGACATTGATGAGTACCGATCTTCTTTGCTCAGTCTACTGAATGCAATGCTGACTTCTTCCAGAAACACCCTTGCAGTCACACCCAGAAATAATGTTTTACCAGTTGTCTGGGTATCCCTTAGCTTAGTCAAATTGACACACAAAATTAACCACTTTTGTGTTTCACTAAATTTTTCCAAACTATTTATATACAACTTAAACACCTCATGTTAAACGCATTCCTAGAAACTCCATAGATTTTCTATGAATAAGATCTTTCCTATCGAAATGTACAGTTAGCTATGACTTTGTATTAGAATGCTATAATGCCTTTGTACATTGATTTTGCATCTGACTTCTGGCTAAACTAATTTATAATTTCTAATAATTGTATTACTCTATTGTTTTTGTAGATATTGCATGAAAATAGCAAGTATTTAACCAAATAGCCTGAATAAGCAAATAGGAATTTCAATGGGCAGCAAAATAGAATTGCAATTACTAAGTCATTCTTTTGGGAATTTATAACTAGTTGAATTTTAATAAATCTCTAATTACCAAGGCATTTTGTTCTGATGTCACAATTTACAAAAACTGAAAGTATTTGCTTACCACATGTCATTTAAGGTCACAGAGTCCACAGAGTCATACACAGACACACAGCTCATTCAGTCTTCTCCATATTATTTAGTTATGCCAATTATTACTTTTGTATCAATTAATTGCTCTTAATGCAGAATATTGCAAGGTATTTAAATCTGTTTGCTGATTGAGTGTACATAAGTCCACATGCTAATGCACTATAACTTGAAACTTTTAGTCTTACTTTGATTAAACAACAAAGAATAAAATAGAAATTTGAAAAAAAACAAAGACACAAACTCACCTACAAAGCATTTTTTGCTTTGTCATATTAATTAGTGGATGACCTCAGAGAAAATCATTATCACTCCTAAGAGGAGGTAAATGTGTTCCTGTTGTGTAAATAATCAAACAATGGTAGGGTAAATGAAGGAAGCATTTATGGTGTCCCTAAAATGTAAAATGCAGCAACTGCATATTTTGCAGCTCAAATAGATGTTGTTCTTGGTTTTTCTTGTTTGTTTGTTTTTTGTTTTTCTAAGAGTTACTTGGATTGAATTTTGTGGAGAAAGCATGCTGACTTACTGTATTCCCTCCCCTTTTGTTATTGATGATTATTTCAATTCCCTAAATCATTTGAAGGACTAACTGCAATCTTTTAGAGGTTTGCTATGTTTGTTGTTACTAGAAACTCATTTAATTATTAGTTACTTATAAGTTGCAAATATTTATGAGACATGGATAACCATCTTTCTAAATTGCCTTCTTGTAGCCAGGAGAGAGTGATAGATAATATCATAGGACTGTATCTGCAAAAAAAAAAAATAGGTTTATTTGAGAGTGAGAGAGAGAGAGCATAGGAGAGAGAGCATAGGAGAGAGAGGATAGGAACAGAGAGAGTCTCAAATGGACTCCACAATAAGCGTGGAGCCCCATGTGGGGCTAATTCCCATGACCCTGAAATCATGATCTGAGCTGAAACCAAAAATCAGATGCTCAACTAACTATGCGATCCAAGTGCCCCTATTTGACCTTTTAAAAAACCCTACCCCTCAATGAGATTTCCTCTGAACTAAAAGCTATAAAATTATACCAAAAATTATATTATTACAAAATAGCTTTTATATGATGACTGTCAAATAAGTACTTTTCCAGGAAAATGAATCAATGATATGCTATTTAATAAAGTCAAAAAATGACTTTTATCATTTATCTCTGCAACAGTGAGGAATGACATCTGTTGGAAGTTGTATGTTCTTCACAAAACTGCCTTTATTTTTACCTACCACTTTGCATCTACAGCACCCTCTGGGAGATGATGAGAAATGCTGAATCTCGAACCCTGATACCACCCAAGACCTACTGAATCAGAAACTCTGAAGATGAGACCAGCAATATAGTATGTGTTTTAACTGTTGCTACAAGGGAATCTGAGAAACTCTAAACTTTGAGAACCATTGGACTAGGTGATTATCTACTTCTTAGAGGAATTTACATTCCAGAGGGGAAAATGCAAGCAAATGGAAACCTAACTGAGAGTGGAAGTCCAAGCATTATTACTGAAAGAAAGAAAAAAAAAATGAAATATTCTTTTTAAGGTAGAATTAGTTGATTCATTGATTCCAATGAATTAAATAAAAATGATCTTTATTCTGACCCTTTCCAATGCCCAGCACGCAGGGGCTGCTATCCTTAATTACCAAAGTAATTTTCAGTTTACAGACATGAAGCCTCAAAGCAATTAAGAAATGTATTAATTGCCAAAGTCATACATCTAGACAACAATAAGCTCTAATCCCATCCTTCTCTCCCCAAACTGCATTTTTTCTGCCAAATTTCAGTGCCTCCTTTTAGGACAAGCCTATAACTACCTACAAAGACAACTTATAAAGGTTGTTCAGAATAAATGAGACATTTGTTTGCATATGATTCTAAGTGTTTAAATTAAACTAATGTTATGTTTAGGTTGCTTCTTTTTTTTTCAAACTTTTCATTTTATTCTAACCATCATAAAATACCTAATGTCTAAATTCCTCTGTATAGTAACTGCCTATCACTATCTCAACCTAGACTTTTCAGAGTGTCCTAAGCTCTTTTTAAGAAACTGAATAATTCCCAGGGATTTACCCTCTTCACATAAATGGCTTGTCAACCCATATAAATATTTGTTCGATTAAGATAGTTCATAAACAGGCAGATGTGTCCCTAGTGTGGGACAGTTTCTTGAATATCCTGGAACCGATGCTTGGGAAATAAGGGATTCTGAGCCTTACTGTTCTTCTCTTAATATCATTACAATTCAACCAGATTATTTTTTCTTTAATGATGTTCCAAAGGGCCCATGAAACTCAAACATAGGGCAGTTTCTTTTTGTTATTTATTTATTTTTTTATTTATTTATGTTGGATTCTATATTGATCCAATGGGTCTGGACTCCATACTTCCTATACTAATATCCTTTTTCTCATTTTGTCTCCTATTAAATAAGTTATTAGGAAAAAAAAATAAATAAATAAGTTATTAGGAAAAGAATTTTGTCTTTATAATTTTATCTTTAGCCTGACCTATGTTAGGTGTAATATCTCTTTGTTGAGTGAGTATCACATAAAATATTGTAACTCCTATTATATGATTATTATAAAAATTGAACCTTAAGGATTTCACTATTACATGGCCAATATTCCTTTTCCTCTCTAAGGCTTAATGGATATGAAACACTAGTATTTATTGTGTTCACATCATTTAATCACTCAATTTTTCCTAGCATCAATATGATCTAGCCACTATTTCCATTCTACAAATGAGGAAATTTGAGACACAGAATAGTTTTGTAAGTTGCTCAAGGTCATACGGATACAAGAGTGGAGCTACGATTTAATTTCAGCACACTCATTCCAGATTCCTTGAAGATCTATTTTACATGGTCAAGCCTTGGTGTTTTGACAATCCAGAATCTCTTTGTTGTAAATGTATTCAAAATTGCAAACTTGTTGGGTGGTTTTATTCATTTCTTCATTTAAAGTTTTTATATAATTTGGTGTTGGTGAAAGTATGTGGATGGTTATTAATTTTTCACTGATAAAACATTTATGTTATAGTTAAATAACTACCACAGGGCTTTAAAAATTAATGCAAGTTTTCATGATCATAAATCTTATCTTCCAATTTTATGTATGATATATTTTAAATATTAAGTATAAACTACTATTAAAAATGTTGGAACTAGAATATAGCCTTGAAATCCCAATGTCAAAGTGATTGGTAATCTCTTGTAAACTACGTTAAAAACAGCTAACAGCTAAATCCATTTACAAAATACCTAACATAGTAGTTCCATTGCAGACACCTTCACAATCAATTCAGGGCAATGAGAAAAAGCCCATCAATCAATCAGCCAGACATTTAATCAAAACACACAATGAAAAATCTATCAAAACAAGGATCTGAAAGCAATTGAACTTTGATTACTTGAACACGAAATGTACATGAGATTTGAGCACTAAGTTGCCTCTTTGTCAAATAAAAGATGCTGTTACCTTTTTTTCCACAAACTCTATTACCCCATTACTTAGGATGGTGTTTATATAAACCAATGAATTTTCTAAAAAGCAATTATTTCTTCCCAAAAGTTTACAAAAAAGTAAGGAAGGGAGAAAACAGTATAACGGTTTTTAGAGAGAAATCTGTAGGAACTTGTAATACTTAGAAGAAATTATTCCAAATTAACAAATGTTAATTGCACAGCCAATCAGAAACATGAAGAAATAAAATTGTATGGTGAAAATTGATTTCTGACATGCTCCCTTAACAACAAAATTCAAAACAAAGTATGTACTTTCTTTTCTAAGTCTCACAAATTTTGCTACAAACTAGATAGCAGCTGCAGAAACACTGGCAATGTTGCCTCCCCCCCCCCCCCCCCCCGCCCCCCGGCCAGGCTTCCTAACGAGTAATCAAGCTGATTGTTGTTGTTGTTCTATTTGTTTGTTTGTTTGTTTCAGGTAAGAACTTTGTTATCAGTTGTCTATAAGGCCCACACTTACATTTAAACATCTGACTAAATATCACTTGCTATCTAAACTTCCTGCGGAATCACTTAGGAACAATTTGTATGATCTTAAATCAATGGAGTAATCATTCTCCATTGAGGAGTGGCTAAAAAATTAGAGGTGAGTTTGGATTTAAGTTTTGAAACATGATGTGGAGCACAAACTGACTTCCAACCACACAGCACCTCATCAAAAAGTTACTATCACACTTTTCTTATAGTAGAGTTTTATGGAAAGCATCAGTGTCATCTAATTTTTTTTTTTTTTTTTTATTTATGGTAGTCACAGAGAGAGAGAGAGAGACAGAGAGGCAGAGGGAGAAGCAGGCTCCATGCACCAGGAGCCCGATGTGGGATTCGATCCCGGGTCTCCAGGATCGCGCCCTGGGCCAAAGGCAGGCGCCAAACCGCTGCGCCACCCAGGGATCCCACATCAGTGTCATCTAAACTGGATGCAGATGAACAAAGAATGTTGACAAGCTGCTATGCTTATGTGTATATCTTACACCTTCAGAGAGAAATACTTTCTTTAGCCTAATATTGTTTCTTTTGGGTTTTGGACCGCTTCTGATATTCAGGAGATTGGAAACGTCATCATGATATTCATCCTTCATATCTCAGTCCCCATATAGATTCCAGGATATTTTTGAGCACAAGAATGTTAGCATAACGTTGATGACGAGCTTCTTTCACTGTTAAGTGGTCGACCAGAAACAACGGCTCTGTTAGAATGATCCAGTGCAACCTGAAAAGTTAAGGACCTCATTCTAAGCCTTATCCTTCCCCCACATATTGTCAAATTGATAACCCTCTACTTATCTACCTCAGACCACAGGAATAGTTTTAAAAGTTGATATGCTACTTCCTACTAAATCTGCCAAACTATTGTTTCTCTATTAGTGGCCTGAAAACATACTGGTGAAGAGATAGCACAAGAGAGGACATTTGGATTTAGTTAAGGAGCCACCAGAGGCCAGCAGTGTAGAAGAAGCCAGTCAGTCCTATCCACAAAAGTCACGCTGCAGCTTTTTCCGTGCATCTTATACAAATGATCAGTATCCACATTTTGGCCCTATACCCATTGATTTTAGATTTTTGAGATGGCACATTCTCTGCATTTACTCTGAAAACCTAATCTGCTGCCCAAATTTGGATTTTGCATCTTGACATGCAAAAAAAAAAAAAAAAAAAAAGCCCTCCACTTTGACCTGTTGTAAGGCATTGCCTCTT